>NC_081357.1:96626418-97226418 GCF_030684315.1 Stegostoma tigrinum
GGTGTGTGGGGGGTGTGTGGGGGGTGTGTGGATATATGGGTGTGTGTGGGGGGTGTGTGTGTGTGTGTGTGGGGGTGTATGTGGGTATAAATGTGTGTGTGTGGGGTGTGTGGATATATATGTGTGGGGGGGGGTGGGTGTGTGTGGGGGGTGGGTGTGTGTGGGGGGGGTGGGTGTGTGTGGGGGGGGGGGGGTTGTGTGGGTATATATAATATATTTGTGGGGGTGTGTGGGGTGTGTGTGCAGTGTGTGTGTTTGTGGAGGAGGAGGAGGAGGGAGGAGGAGGGAGGAGGAGGAGGAGAGTTTCTCCGTCAGTGTCTTGTAGGCAACTAGAACACTTACTGGCCGAAGACATCCAACTCTGACATTCTGATGCTGACTTCCACGCCTCAGTGACAGTGTGCGATTGGTACTACAACAGACATAGAATTGCAACTTCATGGTGATGTTGGTGGTATTGAATACCTGTACCATTTGGAGTTGCTAGAGTACTGATTCTGCTTTGCCGATTCCTATCTGGACATCAATATCTCTGGAGAAGTTGTTTCCTAGGCACCAGAAATGATCATGTTGATGCTCGCTGCTCGACAATGATGGGGGAATGCTGCGTTACCATCCAATTGTTATTGCTTTGATCTTTTTACAGCTGGATGCACAGACCAACCTCAGCCTCACTAATTTCAAGACTCATGATCATATCTTGGAGTGTGCACTCTTCAGCAAGGTCATGTCATCTCTAAATACTTGGTCAAAAGTAGACTTGCCTCTAGATGCCAAAGTCTGCACCCACCATCATCTTCTTCACAATGAAATCAATAACTGAGAAGGAATGGGGAGAATATGTAGGCCTGTCATATTTCTGTGATGATGATGCTGAAATTGTCCGATTTGACCTTGCCTGTCCTGGACAGCAGCTAAAGAGATGATATAATACCTTGAGTATGTTAATACACTGATCCAAAATACCATACCATCTGATGATGTACCAGCATGACCGTCAATAGATGTGTCAAAAGCCTTCTGGAAATCAATTATGGTAACAAGTGGCTTCTGATGCTCTGCTTCATGATTTCCTGAGTTTAATCACCTGCTCCATATCATGATTTGCTATCACAGAAACTTCACTGTTCTTCAAATCTACTTTAAATCTCTGTAGAGAAGTACTGTGCTGAAAGTTGTCCTAGTCACCAACACTTATTTCCCTCCAGTTGGTGTAGTCACTTAGTATAATTACTCCTAGTGCATAGTCATACAAAACATCCTCGGCAGTGCAGATCCTGTTGCATTAACTGTGTGAAAGAACCTATACAATGTTCTTGACATATTTCAAATACTCTACTGGCATCATATTGACCCCAGGTTCTTTCAGACACCTTTCAGACTTGTGATGGCTTTTTGGACTTCCAATCTTGCAATATCACTCAGATTGACATTCACCTGCTGAGGTGCAGTGTGGTCACAAAATGTTAATGGCTTGCAATCACTGAATGAAGATCCTGGAACCCTTTCCTAACTGTAATGTGGATGCCTGTATAATGTGGTAACCTGTATAACATCAAGGGGTCAAGACCCAAGATTACTTCCACCTTATCAAGAAAACTTAAAGACGGAAACCAAATGCTTAACTGGCCATGACAACCTACTTTATTTGCTGTACCATGAAATCATTTTTGCTTGCCTCTATTCTGTTACAGACTGATTCTTTTATTCTTCCCTCCCAGATTGCTATCATGTCCTTCTTACTTGCACAAGGTCTCACATTTCCATCTTCTTCAAATTCTGAAGGGGTCCTGGCCTAAACATTTTAACTCTCCATAGATTCTTCCAGCCCTGCTTCTAGCAGTTTCTGTACTTTATTTTAGACTTCCAGCATCCAGTGTTTTATTTTTGCAACACAATGTTTTTGTTGTTCCTAAATCCACCATTTTTAATACTTATTTCATTAAATGAAAACTTGAGAGGTGGGGGAGTCAAATTAACAGATAGGAAAATGTTTCACAAATAGATTTGGGAGACAAGTAAATATAAGTTAGGAAATCAATACAGGAAGCTCTGCAACACCTCCAATAATATGACTTTTTGTAGCAGTTGGGGACCTCAGACAAGGTTGCCCGTCTGGCACATCTCTTGCTGAAAGAGGAAACAAGAACCTCAACTTAAAATTAGATCATGAACATATATATTTTAATATTGTGGAGATTTTTAAGGTGGAACAGTATTAAGACAACACTAAGTGTGCATAAAAAACAGAAATGTTATTAACTGCAAAAAAGCAAATTAGTGGCAAATACTTAACACAACAGTTACTTAAAGCAGCACCTTTTTTCTCTCTTGTTCAGTTGGACAGCCATCAACAGAAGTTCCTCCTAAGGATACACTTTGTAAGGAATCGAAGAGAGGCTTGGCCAGATCAGAATCAACAATACCAGAATGAACAAGTCGGTCTCGCATGTCAGTCAATATTTCATCCACAGAAAGGTTCTGGGATTTAAGAATCAAAATTTAAATTTCACAAATACTGTTAACAAAGTTCTGAAATTCCCTCCTTAAACTTCTAAGATGCTTCTTAAAATTAATCTCTCAAACCAAAACTTTAGTCACCTTAACTACTATTGCTTTATGTGATTCACTGACCAATTTTGCGTTAAAACTCTTCAAAAGAATCTCAATCATTTAACATTAAACACACATCCACACAAACTATTGCTGTAATTCTTGGAAGCCTTACCTAGCAGTTGCATTAAAACACAAATGAACTTTTCATCACTACTGATTTCTGACTAATTGTTTTGGCCACTGTGGATAACTTCTTAGAAGCCAATGGAAAATCAACAATTAATCTCCCTGTGGTGTCCATTAATGCTCTGTGCCTTTAGAAAGAAGTGGGCACTGCGGGGGATACAGCGTTTTACTTCCTGCTCCAATTCCATTTTGATTTAGTTCTTTCCCTACCCCCTTCACTTTAATAGTTTGCATTGTCCGTAATGGGTTTTGCATGTAGATATCTAAATGGCTGCTATGGGTAGTGTTTAATAGATAAAAAATTTTTTAAAAATCAGAGAGTGAGTTGGTGCAGGGAAAAGCTGTTCACTTGTGCATATAACATTTGTGAATACGAATAAAAGGCAGACTCAGCACTCTTGTGGTGCAGAAGTAATGTCCCTCCCTCTGAACCAGAAGGCCTGAGTTCAAGTTCCACCTGCTTTAGATATGTGCTATGACATGTCTCAACAGGTTGATTGGAAATTATATTTTTTTAAAAATGCACATCCACTTGGGCTTTTATGGTGCTGTGTTAGTCTCCCTGCCTCCGGTCCACGAGGCCTGGGTTCAAGCTCCATCTGCTGCTGAGGTGTGTAATGAGCAGGTTGATTAGAAAATGTGTTAAAAACAACAAAGCAGACTGACCTCAATCTCTTTGATGGTTCACATTGACTATAATGGGATTTTTATGTAAACCTCTCACTGGCTGCATGGGGTGATTACTGGTGGAGGTTAATAATTAACAACAAAGAGAGTGTGTGGCAGCATCTGAGAAGGAAAAAACAAGAGTTAATGTTTCAGGTTCAGTGACCCATCTTCAGAATTCTGAAGGTTGGGGGGGCTGGGGGGTTGTCACTGGACCCGAAACGTTAACTGTTTTTTTCCTTCACATATGCTGCCAGACCTGCTGAGCTTTTCCAGCAACTTTGTTTTTGTTCCTGATTTACAGCATCTGCAGTTCTTTCAGTTTTTAAAAAAAGTCAGTGATTTGGTGGTGGGAAAGTCAGTTATGTGTTGATCACACTTCGACGTAACAGAAAAAAAGCACTCCCTATCTCTGAGCCAGGAAGCTTGCATTCAAGTCTCACCTACCCTTATGTCGTAACATGTCTGAACTGGCTGATTTTTTTAAAAAGCAGAAAAAACCGCCACCCATTCACATTGCCTATAATTGCCTTCACATGTAAACTAATTGGCTGCATAGGTGATTACTGGTAATGGTTAACAGTTAAAAAACAAAACAAAATGACAGTGATTTGGTGGTGGAAGAAAACACTCAGTCGTGTGTGATAACATTTATGGATGTTTAAAAAACGCAGACCCATTAAGGGTCTTGCAGTGCAGTGATCGTGTTCCTACCAAGTCAGAGACCTAGGTTCAAGTTCCACCTACTCCAGATGTCTTTAATAATGTCTCTGAGAAAGATAAATCAGAAAATACCGACTCCAAATAAGTAAATTCTACTCACAAGTAAACATGTATGAACTGTCAACAAATCACTCTTCTGGTTAAAGACTACATCTTGTGGCATGGTGGTAGTGTCCCCACCTCTGAGCCAAAAAGCCTAGGCTCAAGTCCCATCTACTCTGGAGGTATGTCATAACAATTCTAAACAGGTTGATTTTGAAAAAAGCCGTTCTAATTAAGGTCTTATGATGCAGCGACAGTGTCCTTATCTCTGAGCCGGTAAGCCTGCACTCAAGTCCCACCTAGTCCAGGAGGTGATCATAACATCTCTGAAAAGGCTGATTAAAAAAAGGAGACCTTGGGTAGGGCTTTTGCGGCACAGTGACAGTGTCCATACTTCTAGGTTGTGGAGGCCAAGGCTCCAGTCCCACCTACTCCAGACATGTGTAATAACATATTTGAACCAGTTGATTCAAATATGTAAATAAAAACAGAAAAAACAAAAAAAAACAAAAGTAAAGCAGACCCATGAGGTTCTTATGGTGCAATGATAGTGTGCCAACCTCTCAGCCAGGAGACCAACTCTAATCCATAGTTGTACAATAATGTGTTTGAACAGGTTAATTAGGAAAATATAAAAATAAAGCTGACCCAAAGATTTCTTGTAGCAGTGGCAGTGTCACTACCTCCGAACCAGTAAGCCTGGATTCAAGTCTCACCTGCTCCAGAGGGGTGTAACAGCATGTCTGAACAGGCTTATTGGGGAAAAAAAATCTAATAGCAGATGCAGAGTTAGGACTTATCTGATGCAGTGGTAGTGTCTCCACCTCTGAGCCAGGAGGCCTAGGTTCAAGTGCCACCTGCTCCAGAGATGCATCATAATATCTCTGAAAAGGTCTACTGGAGAATTTCTTCAGGATAGGTACATGTAACGTGTGCAATAGCTCTTGTGATAGAATGGCAGTGTCTCTACCCCTAAGCCTAGAAGGTCCAGGTTCAAGTCCAACCTGCTGCAAAAGGTGTGTAATAGCATCTCCGAGTTGGTTGTTTTAAAACTGTCATATGTATTCTATTCAGGGAATTTGCTTGTGTGTAATTTTCTTTATAAAGTGGGCTCAGATGGTTTGCATTGCCTGCAATGGGCTTCACATGTAAATATCCAATTGGCGCCAGAGGTGTTTTACCAGTGGCGGCTGACAGCTAAATATCCAGAAGTGTTGTTTTATTTGATAAAACGAAGCAGAAACAGGGATAAGTCTGCAGAATTTTGTGCTGAGCTGGTACTATCTTACATTAGCCACAAGTCATTTTGGTGCTCAACAATAAATAATATTCTTTTCCAGTCAGGCTTCCTGAGTTATTACAGCCACAATACTTGATGGTCAATTTTCAATTCCTGGGACATTGGGATTATGGACACAAGTCCCACTTCACTGAATTAGATACAAAAACAGAAGTTGCTGGAGAGGCTCAGCATGTCTAACAGCACGTATGGAGAGAAAACAGAGTTAACAGTGAGTCCAATGACCCATAGTCAATGGATTACATGTTGACAACTTAACACAAGAAACATTATCATTACCAAACATACCTGTGGAGCAGAGTCGAAGTCAGTTTTTCCAGAACTGTGTAGACAGATGGTTAATAAAGCTTCCAGAAGCCTAATACTATGGAGTTCCCATTCCTCCTCTGTTGTACTTTGTTGTGGAACAGGAACATTCTGATCTTTTGGTGTCTTATAATCTCCAACAGCAAAACTCCATTCATCAAATTGGTCTCCAAATGCTGTTGTTTTTTGAACAAGTTCAGACTCTGGTTTAGCAGACTTCTCACAACCGCTGATATCTGTCAATTCTTTTTTGGCCACCAGACTTGATGGTGAATGTGAACCAATTTCTAATTCCTTTTGATTTTCACCCTGAGTAATCATATTAACTTGATTTGCTTTAAGGGTGTCTTTCCTTGGGCTAGAGATTTGTTGAATGATCATTGTCATTAGTCTACGACAGATCCCCAAACCACCAAGTTTATGGAACTGTTTCTGGAATACTATACTTTTCACGTAGATACAACGACACACAGACCACACATCCGCTGCTTGCCTGATCTGCTCTTTTGAAGGCAAAACAACACAATCGGGTGACAAATGAGGAAGCTTGTTGTCCAGAGGCTCACTGGCTGTGCTATCGTAGCCTGAGGTATCTTCAGAATCATTGGCAGACTCATGATCAGATGCAGGCTCTTGACTAATACACAGGAACGCAACACAAAGAAACAAGTTTATTACATTTAAGTTGCTGTCGATGATTTTATCTTTCTTCTTCTTGGGGTATGATTCTTTGAGCACAGCATAAAATTTACTTAAACTTTGCGGCATCTCACTTCTATGCAGTGCAGCACATTGGTTACGTGGACTATCACAGGGATCCAAAGCAGAGGCTTCTGCATTAGTTTCTTCACCTTGTATTCCTACATCTAGCTGTTGGTCCCCAAGGCACAGAATTAAGGTTTCAAAAACCTTCAGTGCATACGATCTAACAGAGTCTAGATAAATTAGCTCGGTCATCTGATTTAATCCATTGCAGCTCAAAAAGAGGCCTCTGACTACCCTGTGGAAAACAAGCACATATTTTCTTTATACAAAATAAGCTATTCCAAAAGAAAAATAATTCCATATGTCACATTACATTTAAGAACAAAGTGCTGGAAAATAACGCAGGTCCACACCTCCAGAAAAGAGAAATAGCAGCCTATAGTTTATCAAGCAGGGGGAGGTTCGGACAAAATACAATTTGTTTGGCTTTTTGATTTGTGCTGTCACTTCAACATGGTATCTTTGTAGACAAATGAAGTTTAATTTGATTACAGTGATCATCTCAGGTTTCGGTCTCCAAAAAAAAACACTGCTCTTCTTTGTATGGATTGAGATGTCCCAACAAAGGGGAAGATTTTCTGCTGGTCAGACAGTCAGTCTGCAAGTGTAGAGGGCTTGTGGTACAGTAGTAATATCCTCCACTGAGGCCCAGGTTCAAGTCCTATCTGTTCCAGGTATGTGTAATAACATCTCTGTATAGGCTCATTAGGAAATAAGATAACAAATTGTGAAGCTGGATGAACACAGCAGGCCAAGCAGCATCTCAGGAGCACAAAAGCTGACGTTTCGGGCCTAGACCCTTCATCAGAGAGGGGGATGGGGAGAGGGTTCTGAAATAAATAGGGAGAGGGGGGGAGGTGGACCGAGGATAGAGAGAGGAGAAGATAGGTGGAGAGGAGAGCATAGGTGGGGAGGGGATAGGTCAGTCCGGGGAGGACGGACAGGTCAAGGAGGCAGGATGAGGTTAGTAGGTGGGACATGGAGATGCGGCTTGAGGTGGGAGGAGGGGATAGGTGAGAGGAGGAATAGGTTAGGGAGGAAGGGATGAGCTGGGCTGGTTTTGGGATGCAGTGGGGGGAGCGGACTGGTTTTGGGATGTAGTGGGGGAAGGGGAGATTTTGAAGCTTGTGAAGTCCACATTGATACTATTGGGCCGCAGGGTTCCCAAGCGGAATATGAGTTGCTGTTCCTGCAACCTTTGGGTGGCATCATTGTGGCACTGCAGGAGGCCCATGATGGACATGTCATCTAAGGAATGGGAGGGGGAGTAAGCAGCTAGAAGCTGATGTCCATTTCAAGCCCACTGACTCCCACAACTACTGTAGAATACAACTCCGCCCGCCCACCCACCCTCCTGCAAAAATTCCATCCCCTATTCCCAATTCCTTCGCCTCTGCCGCATCTGCTCCCAGGATGAGGCATTCCACTCCTGCACATCCTAGATGCCCACGTTCATCAAGGACCGCAACTGCCCGCCAGCAGTGGTTGAGAATGCCCTTAACCATGTCTCCCACATTTCCTGCAACACATCCCTCACACCCCGCCCCACAAAAACCGGCAAAAGAGAATCCCCCTCGTCCTCACATACCATCCCAGCAACCTCCGGATACAACGCATCATCCTCCGACACTTCCACCATCTACAATCCAACCCCACCACCCAAGACATTTTCCATCCCCAACCTTGTCTGCCTTCTGGAGACACCACTCTCTCCGTGGCTCCCTTGTCTGCTCCACACTCCCCTCCAACCCCACCACACCCAGCACTTTCCCCTGCAACCGCAGCAAGTGCTACACTTGCCCCCACACCTCTCCCTCACCCCCATCCCAAGCCCCAAGATGACTTTCCATATTAAGCAGAGGTTCACCTGCACATCCGCCAATGTGGTATACTGTATTCACTGTACCCGGTGTGGCTTCCTGTACCAAGTGGAGGCTTGGGGACCGCTTTGCAGAACACCTCTGCTCAGTTTGCAATAAACAACTGCACCTCCCAGTTGCAAAACATTTTAACTCCCCCTCCCATTCCTCAGATGACATGTCCATCATGGGCCTCCTGCAGTGCCACAATGATGCCACCCAAAGGTTGCAGGAACAGCAACTCATTCTACTTGGGAACCCTGTAGCCCAATGGTATCAATGTGGACTTCACAAGCTTCAAAATCTCCCCTTCTCCCAATGCATCCCAAAACCAGCCCAGCACGTTCACTCCCCCCGCTGCATCCCAAAACCAGGCCAGCTCGTCCCTGCCTCCCTAGCCTGTTCTTCCTCTCACCTATCGCGCCCCCCCCCACCCCCAACCTCAAGCTGCACCTCCATTTCCCACCTACTAACCGCATCCCGCCTCCTTGACCTGTCCGTCCTCCCCGGACTGACCTATCCCCTCCCCGCCTGTACTCTCCTCTCCACTTTTCTCCTCTATCCATCTTCGGTCCGCCTCTCCCCTCCCCCCCCCCCCCTCCCTATTTATTTCAGAACCCTCTCCTCATCTCCTTCGCTGAAGAAGGGTCTAGGCCCAAAGCGTCAGCTATTGTGCTCCTGAGATGCTGCTTGGCCTGCTGTATTCATCCAGCTTTACACTTTTGTTATCTTGGATTCTCCAGCAACTGCAGTTCCCATTATCCATGACAGGAAATAGTTGTTTTTGTGTACAGAAATTGTAAATGGGGACCCTGCATAATTCCCATCATAGCACATTCCAAAGGAACTGCATTTGAAATTGAATTTTCTAGGCAACTACACCACACCTAGGAGTCTACAGAAGTTCCTATTTAAAAGATATTTGGAGACTACAGATGAAATTAAGTAAAACAGTCACTATTGAATACATTATCAGATGCCTGAGTAACTATTCAGCAGGCTCCACGGGTATCTCACTCACAGACCCCAGAAGCCCATTCACTCTTCCTGCCTCTACTGATCTAACCTGACCACTTAACCCCACATCCCAAATAAGGCCACAGTCACAGGTCCAATCCGAACCTCACAGCCCACAACCCAATTTCTCCAGTCCTCTTCTCCTCTTCCCCCCCCCTCTCCCCCCCTACATGATCCTTTGCCACATTGCACCCTGGCACCAACCCGCACCCCCAGCTGCATCCCTATGTTATTGATACCCTATGTCTACCCCAGCTGGCACCCCCCATTTGCCATTCTACTTATCTAGCACCCTACCTACTAACCAATCAGGCATCCAACCCACCCAGCATTCTATCATACTGACTGTATGTATTTTCCCTTGGACAGTAGCTGTCTGGACTTTTACATTCAGAACATATCTGAGGGAGACCTGATCAGAACTTCTCCTTTCTATCAGTTAAAAAAAAAATCTGCCCCAAAGTAATTCGTTTCCAGGAATAGCCAAAACCACTGAATTTGATCTCTACACATCACCTGAGTCGCATGTTTCATTGGTGGCTGCATCTGAATTAAAGAGATAAAATTGTGACTTTCCAAATACAGGATATATAATCATAGAAAGCATAAGGTACACCTCACGTGCGCTTTCACTAATTCAACTGTCCTGAGGTCAAAGAGCAATAGAGACTTCGCAAAATTAATAACGTTATATACCCAAGTTATGGTAAAACTCTAAGATGCACTCTAACCTTGAAATGGTACCCACATTTTTCCTTTTCCAAACATTCACTCACCTGTCACAATTTTCGAACTAATTCAAATTTCCAGCATTTACAATCTCTTTACACAATAGTTTTAAACTATTGTAGATAAAACTGACTCAAAGACTTACATGCATCCAACACAAACACTGCCTCTCCCTTCAATGCCTAGCATTTAGATACAAGTTATCATATTATAATTAATATCAATAACTTATTGCAATCAGGTTCAGTGTTTCATACTGTTACATCAAAAAAATGCCGGACCTATAAAGACTGAAGTCTAGCTGTTATAACTCCCAGAATGGCATTGGGTAAATAAATGTATATCAAATTTAAAACATTAGGGCAATAAAAAATGTTTCATACTGTGGATAAATATGTTGAAAGCCTTGAAATGCCTCACAGTGCATCACAACTTATTAGAAAGAACTGCACAGGCAAATAGAATATAGCAATCAAGAAAGTCAGACAAAATGAGGTGAACAAAAGGCCTCAAAATGCATATGTGAACTTGCAATCAAGCAGTGAACTAAATCCTTGGTAGCATTTGGAGAAACTCAACAGGTCTGGCAGCATATCTGAGAAAACAGTTAACATTTCGAGCCCATTGACCTTTCTTCACAACTGCATTACTCCTTTCATTTTCACAATATCTAATTACTTACTGAAATGAAACTCTACATTGTGTGTTTTGGAATCATGTAAACAAGATATAATGCCTTGCTCACCTTGACTTAAAGAGTGAAGGCAACGTGTGCAGGTGAAGCTGAAGAACATCACGAGACAAACATCTGTTGTGATAGCTGTGTACTTCAGTACACGCTGTCACCACTCCTAGTTGCTGTGTATGATGAGATAGCTCCACTCCTCTTTGAAGCACGGTATTAAAGATATGAGTGTAAAGCTGCCATTTAATGACAGCATTGCCTTTTTGTATGAGATGGCATATGTGGCTAGCAACTTGCAAACTCAGCTGTGCATCATCAAGGAAGAGAAGATCTTGGTATGCTTTCAAAGCCTCCCACATCCACATTTCCCTGGATCCTCCACTTGGCAGAATACCATCTGTTTTGTAACTGGGGTTGACATGACTGGATGAGGAACTCATGTTTATAAGACCTCCATGTAGAATTTCTGCAATATCAGGTATCTGGCTACTATCAACAGAGCAAATGTTACAATTCACTTGTTTTGTTTTCACTGAAACCTCCTCACCCCCAAGCTGTTCAAGGATAAATTTACTCAGAATACTCAAGATGTGCTGCTGAGAGTTCTTTAAAGTTTGCAGTTTTATGGCATGAATCATGGGGCCAATGATAGACCTTGGATCCATACAACAACAAATTCCTACAGCATGTATGCCTGATAAAATCTGTACACAAGTGCTACTTAAGCAAACTTCCTGAAGCAAGTGCAGACATTGGTAGGCATACACTGCAATGCAGCAACAGCGATCAGGATAGTAAACTTCACCATCTAGTGTCATCTCAAAGGGATTTTTGGACAGCTGATTTCTGAGTGCTGCAACTGGGAGGCCAGACAGATTTCTATGATGATGCATGAAGTGAGAATACTCACAGCGCCTGTGCCGCTTGCGTGTACAAACAGACTGATGGAGTTGTTCTGATTTTACTTTTTTGATAATCCTAATTATTTTCATGACACTACTGATTAAGGACTTGATATGCTCTGCTGCCTCAGTAGACCTTGGCTCATCTTTTGCAACCAATCTTTCCATCTGAAGCACTATTCCTTCAAACAACTCAAAGCCATGATGCTGTGTGAACTCGTGAACAAGGTCCATTGCCTGACTGAAGGAGGGGGGATTGGAGGATGCTGCTTGTAGAGTACAAATTAAGATTTGCAAAACCACTTCAAGTAACTCTGGTACCAGCAGTATTTTGTGACAAGATGCTGAGAAAGAAAAATCTTCGCTGAACTCCTGGAAAGTTGTCAGTCGTGGGACAAAGGAATCTGTACAGTTATCAATGTAGTTCTTGATCTTCAATGTGACCCTCAACAAGTCTGCAATATTTTTCCTTAGTGTATCTGGCATTTTTCCTCTGCAAATTATGTCAACAGATAAAAGATGTAACACAGTTCGTAAAAGCATCCTTTGTACCAGGGCTGCAGGCTCTGGGGTCCATCCTGCAGCAACTTCCTCAGCATTTGATGCATTACCATTGCAGCAGTTTCCAAACCCTGCCAAAAATTCTGTCAATGTGGGAACAACATTCACAGTTAACGTTGGATTGTGATTTAAGGCCATGTCAAATTTGCAAACTTTTTCTAATAGAGACAACAAAACATGACAGAGATCAAATGGAGTATTTTCTGAAATATTCAATACAGCAGACTCCATATCTACTTCTTGCCGTGCAGCAGCAGTACATTCTAAACTTATGTTATGCTGAGCAACTTCTCCAACTTTTAAAGACGGAAGAAAACTGTCCTTAGGAACACTACAGTCCTCTCTTGGCTGACATGTTACAAAAGGCTGCAAAGTCTGCTGTTGCCTTTGTCTGATCATGAATGAACTCTTGTCATCTGAACTGGTTTCAGAATCAGATGTGGAGAGCGCCGTTTTCCTGGCCTCCCTCAAGGAATAGCGGTGAGTGTTTCTATGTTGTTGTCTGGTCTTCCAGTTGCTAGTTTTGCATTGCGATGATACCTGAGCATATAAAACTGAGCTTTTGTCTGGGATGTGAGTTACTTTTTCCTGAGATCTGGTTGCAGAATACTTGGTCTCTTTGGTAAACGATAGATGTTCTAGTGCAGAGATGTGGTAATCTTTAAAAAAAACAGAAAAACATCATGAAAAGCTATTGTGCAAAATGTTGCAACATCAGGTTTACTTGACTAAAAAAAATTAGTACAAAACCATCTCAATGCCCATATGCTCATTGACTCTAGATTTAAACCACAAGTTTAACATTCACATGAAGTAATTTAGCATCACCACTGAACAAGCATTGCAAATAACCTCAAGAATGAAGGCTGCATTTGGAATCATCCTTAGGATGCTTCATCGAATAACCAACACATTTAAGCGACACTGTGTTCTATACTAAGAAAGATTACATTCATACTTAAAATCCTATAATTACTATTCTAGCAATTAGTAAGAACAACCTATTTTTACAGTAAATCTGATTTCAATATTTTAGCAAGAGTTCCATATTTTCTGAATCAAATCAAGTAAGAGAATGTGAGCACTCAGACACTGAATATTACTGAATGGTGAGTGGTCTAATTAAGAAGATATTGCACAAGGTGGCTCATGTTGGCCTTTGATTCTAGCTCATCCACTCCACCTAAAAATCAATCAAATCAACCAGAATCCATTTACCTTTTAAAATCTTCCCTCCGGAACTTGCTCAGTTGTTCCATTCTAATTCAACCCCAACTTTTGAAATTCCCACATTATGCATATGAGCCTGTATAAACTGCACAGTTGTGATCACATGGAAATTTTAAAATGTTAATGATTTTACATATTTTCATCAGATATTATTACACATTTCTGGAGCAAGTGGGAGCCTTGTCTGAGACGGTGCAGGAGGCTAATCTGATCAGTACAAGAAAATTGAAGGCCAATCATAAATCGAAATTAACACTTAGTTTGCATGCCCAAGGTATAATTTTACATCTTCAGGACCATGAAGTGATCTTCAGCAATTTATGTTAAGACACCTTTGGTGGAAGCGAATGGATAGAATATTACAGAAAAATGCTGTCATAGGAATTCTGAACAACAATTAGTCTTGCTGTCAAAGAATTGTACTCTAGGGGAGCTGCTATTTTCAGGTCAAGAAATAGTAACATGTGTTCCTCTAAATAAATGATAGATCTACTTAACCCAAAAAACAAACTGAAGGCTGTCAGTATTATCAATCCTCTTGTGGGAGATCATACAAGCAGAGGTTAATTTTCTTAAGCTTTTACTTCCGAGCCCTGTTTGCTTTTGCAGAAGTTGGTGGTAAAATTCTAGTAATGTGAAAATTAGGTCCTCACCATGGAATTTCAAAATACAGTCAAAAAGGCTGTCAACATCATGAGGAAGTATTCTACCCTAACAGTCTTAGAGCAGAAATTTCAAGTAACACGGACATAAACTAAAACTACAATTTTACTAGCTAAGTTTTTTTAAAAAGGGATGCTACAATGAAAACAAAGTAGAAGACTTGCCATAAAGAGCTTGACTTCAAGGTCTTTATTGCAGGTCATGACACAAATACTGGCATTTGATGCAAAAATCACAAGTTCTGAGCAGCTGCAATTTTGGTCAAGCTCATCAGCAGATGGTTTACCTTAAAAAGACAAAACGTTTAAGGTGGTGAAGGAAGAGAAATAATCTCGATCATGGGGAGCAACAGGTGCAGTGACTTTCGTACAACCACCAAATCTTACCATATTTGGATAATAAAAACACCTGAAAATAAGAATTCTACACCACAGCTAAAAGGTAAAAGAAATATGAGGAAAAATAAGCTATTGTCCTTTCAAACGTGTCATTCAATAAGATCATGGGTAACCTCAGCCTCAATTTCATCTCCCTGTATAATTCCTACGTATCAGATTTTAGTGTGAATTGATTGAATTTAATACAGCGCAAATTAAGGTTAGTATTTTATGTATACAATACAACACTGCAAGAGGTGGATGTTCAGAAGTATTATTTCCGGCATATACACTTCATTCTCTTTTATGTTTATGAATATAATTTGAACATTAGGTCAGGTTTTTCTCACCAGGGAAAAAACCCAAACTGTAACGTGAAAACAGTGACTCAGGGTTTTACACATACGTGCTGACATACCAATTAACTGATGAGCTCATTTAACACTCTGGTCAGTCACCAACACATCTGAAATCTTAACAGATTGCTGTGAAAATCATTTACAAATAGCTGAAAAGTTAAAATGCAAAGTAATATAATTTCAGCAAAGGAAGAGTGTTTGGAATAGTTGGGTTTGTTTTCAAGGAGAAATATACACAATGAATTTTAAAATTTCACTTCAAAGTTTATATACTGGAATTGGAAGTGTTCTTGCAGAGGCATATGATCCCCCACTGAAACTTTGACCATCTGTCAGGGCACATTCCCTAATACAACTATGGGCCCTTTCCTAAATAACAGCCAAAAGAACTGTGAATGTTGTAAATCAGGAACAAAAACAAAGTTACTGGAAAAGCTCAGCAGATCTGTTGTGACCCCTTTCCTAGTTAGACCATATACATATTGTTTCAGAAATCCTCCTGGATGCTCAAATTCTGTCCCATCCATGCCCCTGGCACTAGGAAGTTCCAGAAAATTATCCAATACGACAACCCTGCTGGTTTTACATCTTGCCACAATCTACTGATATATCTCATGTCCAAGTGGCTGCTGGGACCCCTATGGCACAACTGCCTCTTTGCAGTTGTAACATTCTCCTTAATCATGAATGTAACCCCACCCACCCGTTTTACATCCCTATCACGTCTGAAACATCTAAAACTTGCAACACTAAGCTGTCAGCGCTGCCTTTCTATTAGCCAGGTTTCTACAATGGCTACAACACTGGTTGATGTACTAATTCAGGCTCCAAGCTCATCTGCCTTAACTGTTATACACCTTGCATTAAAATAAAGACACTTCAGACCTCCAGTTCAGCAGTGTTTATTAACCTGGCCAACTGTCAGGGCACTGAACCTGAAACATTAACTGATTTTTTTTTTCTTCACAGATGCTGAGCTTTTCCAGCAACTTCTGTTTTTATTCCTGCCTGTTCTTCTTTTTACACTACCAAACTACCTCAATCATTCTACATGCTGAGCCACTGCCCTGGTTCCCACCTCCCTGCCACACTAGTTTAAATCCTCCAGAATGGTACAAGCAAACCTCACTGTAAGGATATTGGTACCCCTCCACTTAGATGCAACCGTCCTTCTTATACAGGACCCTCCTGCCCTGGAAGAGATCCTACACCAGCTCTTTAGCCACACATTCAAATGTATTATCTTCCTATTTCAGGCTCACAAGAACCCTGAGATCACAACCCAAGAGGTCTTATTTGTCAAATTTCCACCCAACTCCCCTAAATTCCCTTTGCAGTACCTCACTTTTCCTGTCGATTTCGTTAGTACAAATGTGGACCAAGACCTCTGGTTGTTCATCCTTCCCTTTCAGAATATCCTGGCCCCAGAGACATCCTTGATCCTGACACCAGGGAGGCAATACACTATTCTGGAGTCTCACTCGCAGCTGGAGAAAAGCCTATAGGTTCCCTGACTAGACAGAGCTCCCTATCGCTATTGCTCACCTGCACTTTGACCCTCCCTGCTGTACAACAGAGCCAATTGTGGCACTACTGATCCGGCTTCTACTGGTGCGTTTGCCTGAGAGGACATTCCCCACCAAGTCTGTATACTTGTTGAGGGAATAGCCATAAGGAACTCTTGCATTGCCATCTGTATGGCTGAACCTTCCGGTGTGGCCATATCCCTGAAACTCCTATTGATAAAGTGGTGTCTCCTGTATGCTCCTCAATGAGTCCAAATGCCTCTAAACAACCCATGTGGCCTGGCAGAATGTGGGCACACTCCTGCAGACACTGTTGCCGGGATATATGATTTCACCCTGATCTCCCATATTTCACAGGAGAAGCATACCGCTCCATTATCTGCCATTACCACAACTCTAGTACTAGATTGGGAAATGCCAACATTGTGTTTAATAACTATTTAAAAAATGAAATCATTTCACTGAAAATCTTCTCAAATGTTTGTGCTTTAATTAAGACTTAAATTAATCATTATTTGAATATAAACACTCCTTTTATTATTCAGTATGCTAATTCAAATGATTAAACTAAAAAGTAAAATCAGAGGCAAGAAACAGCAGCAGTAAATACTAGAATATTAAGACCTCCTGTTCAAAACAAGGCAAAATAAGAAAAATTCTCAATTTAAACTAAAAAAAGGACATTGAACTAATCTTCAATTACATAAGGGCTTTTTCATCCTCAGAATACTGTAAATGTGCTCTACAGTCACAAAATACTTTTCAAGTTCAATCACTTTTGAATAGGGAATGCAGAATCAATGTGCACATGGCAAGGTCCTAAAATGCACCAAAATAAGCATCACAGTCTGTTACAGTGATGATGGTTGAGAAATATACCTATCCAGAAAATCAGGGTGAAAGCCACTGCTGCTTTTTCGATAATGAATAGCTTGTATTCATTTGGGAGAGGATACTGCACCTTGGTTTAAAGCTTATCCAAAAGATGACACACAACATCCCACTCAGTCAAAAGGGCAATGAATTCTCAGTGGTACTCAGCCAAGATGTTGCTGTTAGGTCTCTACAGTTTGATGTGAAGCCAACATCTTCTGATTCAGAAGCAGAGGTGGTACACAAGCCAAGGCTAAATATTATAAACACTGACCTGAACAAAGAGATATCGGAGCATTTTTTTTAAATGACATGTTAAAACAGATCAGAAAATTAAGTGAAAATGTATTGTTTTGTTATCATCGAACAACTTATTTTTCAAAATTTGCAGACTTCATTAAGCACAATTTATTTTCTCTCTCATGGTAATGTTACCTTTATTAAAATGCCTATTACAAAAGATTAGGCAAAAGGTGTTCAATGGCACAGTTCAGGCATTTTGATTTGATTTGATTTCTTGTAGTCACACATACCCAAGTACAGTGAAAAGCATTGTTTTGCGAGCAGTTCAGGCAGATCATAGCAAACAAGAATATAGAGATCACAGGGTGCTTAGACAGAGCAAGGCATACAAGGTTATGATTGCACAGAGCAAGATCAACATTAGCAAAATCAATATTTTGGACTCCGCAAAAAGTAGAGCACTAATTATAGCAGAAACAATATTATTAACTTTAAGCTTCTTCGGCTTTGCATAATTTAGTTTTTAAACTCGTGCCTCTTTAAATGGGAATTCTTCTGTTATTCTTTTTAATTACATTCAGACAAACCAGCCATTCCCCACTGGTCAGTTTAACACACAGTTCGAGCCAGAGAAGGTGCAGGTGGTACTAAATCACTGAATTTTGTGCTGATGGAAATCTGGACTGAACTTGTAGTTTCTGCATTTTTGGAGAGTTTTTTTTTTAAATTTAGTTTGCCAGATTTTTACTCTTGTTTTTAGCTGTGAGGTCTTTAGAGTGTTGCAGAATAGCCACTTGTTCCAGTGGTTTTATTGCATGCTCTCTGCCAGTGAGCTATGCAAGATCCTCAACTACATTAGGGATAACAGTATGCCAAGGGAGTGGCACTGTTGATAAGCCCCAGAGTTCATCTGGAGATGCTGTCCAACAGCAAGAGCTCAGCACTGGGTATCAGCCTAACTCCATCTTTGGGCCCATCAGGCACAACCTACAATAATTTGTTCCACACTGTGCAGAGGTTGAACGCACAGGTAATGGATCTAACCACCCTACAACTTGTCAACCAAGCTATTCATGGGCATGAAGACAGGACTGGTGGAGCCATCAATCTTTGGTATGACCACTAGGAATTTCTATTGTGGTAGTCAGGCTCAAGGGGAAGGAACATCACAGCAAAATGTAATGATGGAAAGCCCATAACTTTGAAATAAGAAAGGGGGAATTAGATAGATACTTGAATGGGAGTAAATGTTACAGGAAAGAGTAAGGAAGGGTGAGACCTAAATGTAGTTCTTTCAAAGAGACAGCATAGCCAACCAAGCCATTTGACCTTCTACCGTGCTGGATTATTCTACAATCTTTAACTCCTCCAAATCAGTAAGGTGTACACACACTCAGCTCTGAGACAAAGTGCCAGAGGTCGAGATCTGATTGCCCTTCAGTATGAGCCTGACAGCACATAGCTATTTGTCCACCTTTGGCTTCACTCTCCAGCTCCATGCGGGCACTGGCCAACTAAAGAACTAGAGGATCCAAAGCTCATTGCAAATGAAGAAGCCAGCATTAGAAGAATGCAACAAAATATAAAAAGCATGGTAGTTCTTGAATGTGAGCTAAAATGACTTCCTGTCAACAATAGAAGGCTCTAATTGAAAGAAAGGGAGCACAAATAATTTCACTGCTTGAAAGGCATTCTTTTTAAGCCAGGTCTCAAGCGAATGGGCTCAATTCCTGTACGAGCCGAGGTTACTATGATGGGCTCTCCTTCGAGCTCTCCCCTCACCTGAGGCTTGGTGAACCTGTGTAGTCTCCCAGTTATTCCCTAGGACTGAAGGGTTTGAGTTATAAGGAGAGGCTGATAGGCTGGGACTTTTTCACTGGAGTGCAGAAAGTTGAAGAGTGGCTTTATAGAGGTTTAAAAGATCATGACAGGCACAGATCAAGTATCTATTTCCCTAGGTGGGGGAGTTCAAAACTAGCGAGCATACTTTTAAACGTGAAAGGAAGGGGCCTGAGGGACAACGATTTCACACAAAGGGTGGCTCATATGTGGAATGTACTACCAGAGGAAGTGGCAGATGCAGGTATAGTTACAATATTTAAAAGACAGGTACACAACTTGCAAAGGTTTAGAGGGATATGGACCAACCGCAGCAAACAGGACTAGTTTAGTTTGGGAAACATGGTTGGAATGGACAAGTTGAAATAAAGGGTCCATTTCCATGCTGTATGACTCAATAACTCTAAGTAGTACTGCTGTTCAATTCAGTTCCTCATTATGGAAACAGAATTTGAACTTGCATTTATACTACTACCTTTTGGACCTTTATCGTCCTTATGTGTTTTGTGAAAGCTTTAAACAGATGCAATATTGCTTTTATAGTGTGCCTTTCATAACTTGAAAAGCATGTTTCTTAGCTGCTATGTTGGCAAAGAGGTTGGTAGTACAAACCTGATTCCCATAAATACGAGATTAGGCAGACGGTGACAAATCAGAGAATAACCTTGTACAGATGTCTAAAATGTAAATTATTCCAAATAAAATGTTCCCAATTCCAGTTTATCTCTTTATATTCCATAGGTTTTCAGTCCAATTAGTTTTTTTGATGCACTTATTCCAAAAACAGGACTCTTATAGCACATTCACTTCTTGTCATATAAATCAAGCCACTCTAGCGTGATATCTGTAATGGATGAATATGAATGCAAACTTTTGAATTACTGGAGGCTGTGATTCAACACGAAGAGCTTAAATTAAAGAGAATTTGTTGATGATAATTAAAGAGGAAAAGTACATGCATGATTAGGTTGTTTTGGTCAGTTAGCTAGACAGCTGGTTTACAATGCAGAGTAACACCAAAGTGTGGGTTTAGTTCTTGTACTGGCTGAGATTATCATGGTGGACTCTCACCATCAACCTCTCCCATCACCCGAGAAATGGTAACTGTCAGATTAAACTACCAGTCAGCTCTCTCTAATCAGGAGGCAGCCCTATGATCTAATAGGACTATGATGATTTTATTCAAGAAATAGGACTTTCTGGGAGTCTGTTCATTCAGTTAGCTGGCCAGCTGGTTAGCAATGCAAAGTGATGCCAAAAATTGGGTTCAATTCATAATGCCAATAACAAGGAGGCATAATTTTAATGTGGAAGGTAGGAGGCTCAGAGGGGATTTTTGAGGAAAAATATGTTTTTGCCAAGACAGTGGTGGGAGTCTGAAATGTACAGCCTTAGAGAGTAGTTGAGGCAGGAAACCTCAAACTTTAAGTAGTATTTGGACGCGCACTTGAAGAAACGTCATAAATTCAAGGTATACAGGCCTAGTTTATTTTTGGAAGTACAGATTTGATGGGAAAAGGGCATCTTCTCAACTGTATGATCCAAAGATTGTGGCAGCAGGTCAAAGAGCTGAGGTGATGAGTGACTGAAAAACAGGAGATGCAACAGGGCCTATGATTTCTCTCCTTGGCCCTGAATACAGTAGAAACAGGTTGTCTGAGAAATGCAGGAGATGCATTTGTAGCTCATGCTATAGTATGTGACAATGTAGCCTGAAAAGAAAGTGGGAAATGGTACCTGGATTCACTATACCAAAAATACACGAATGCATTGCTACCAGTAGTCAACAAACAAGCAAACTGACAATTCTTTAAAGTACATATACAAGGATTAGAAGAATAAAACAATTTAATGACAGACTCAAATCAATAGGCTTGCTCAATTTCTAGATGTATTTATGGTTTTTAGTTGGGTTTTAAAAGTCAGAGTTGACAATTATACTTAAATGGGTGACGTTCTTCAGAAGAATTATTTTTCAGCTGAAGTTTTCATCTATCATGTACAATTATAAAAATCACTTAAATCACTCTGTGAACATTCATTTCAGATTTTGAGCTATGTATCTGAAGTTAACTCAACCATTTCATTAGATTATTTGATGAATACCTTTTCCTTCAAGAACATGAAATTGAACCAAACTATTGTACACAACATTTTATAACTACTGTCTAAAAAAAGTCAATTCCTACTTCTAATTATTATTGTGTCCCAGCCTAACTTTATTTCTACGCAATTCTGAAGTCACCCCAAATAATTATGTCCATCAAAAACTGTGATTATTTCTTTAGTTTTGATTTATTATTACTAAATGTAGCAATAATGTTACATAAACAAAGAGTGCATTTTGTTTTATTAACTTGTTATCACACTAAAGAAATGCCTCATGGTCATTTATTGCGTTGTGAATAGAAAATAAATGGCAAGTATCCTCCTAGTCCATTTATTATGGATTACAGCTGAACTACCAAGCCAATGGAGTATTGGTAGCTTTTATCACAAATTTATTTAAGCGAGGGTTGTATTAAATACATACATTTGAGGCATATTCTCACTTTATGCACAAGAATGCATGCTTAACACTAGTAACATCACTAAGTTTGCGTAGTTTATCGACAAGCAAAAGAGCAATAATTTGTAATTAAGCGTAATGTTTGTCACATTGTTACAGATCCAACAGATTTCAAATTATTTAGCAATCTTGAGGCACTCTAGAAGTGCTTCCATCATAATCTCAGTTGTTGGGGTCTCAAATGGTTGCAAAACTTTTGTCTTTTTTTGAGACACAAGGTATTTCATACTTTCCGACTTGAATGAGAAATTTTGTTCAGATTGTAGGGTCCAATTTCCACTCTTTAGTAGAATATTGTTCTAACCACACTTGCAAATTAAGCATTTGATAGTGCCATGGATTCTTGCAGTAGTAAATCCAAAACAAAACTAAGTCCTCCCTACAATCCAGGTCTAAACAAATCAAATCTACTACATAAGAGAAAATCTGAACTTTTACCATAAATAAAGGATGAAAATCTATATGAAATTCATCTTACTTACATAGCAAAAAGCAGCTCCTTAAGTACATAACAGTCCAGTCACATCAAATCTGAATCGAGTAATTCCACCAAGGCATGCCAGTTTTTACTGTTACATATGACGTAGCTATTATGCTTTAAATGAATAAGCAAATCATAAAAAGGTATCTCCCAACGAGTATTTGTTGGCATTTCATAAACATGACTAGACACAATGCTCAAACAAATAGGAATAGTAAGACAGACCTTTCGGAGCTTTCTGTTCTTGAACAGGTATCTTCCAGACAAGAGGGAGAAGTGACAGGAGTAGAGTAAGTAATTCCTCTCTGCACGTTAATTCCTATCAAAAAACAGTAACCAATGGCATGAGCAATTAAACCTTATCCAAAGCAAGCTTCCAATCATTTGCCTGAAAAATTTCAAAGTCAGCCTGGAATCAGAAGCGATGCCTCAGGCATATCAACCAATCAAAATACGCAGCTGACATTTCACACTTGTGCGTGAACACTTCTAATAATAGCAACGCAGTTCAGACCTCTCAAATTAAAAGAATTCCTCACTGTGAAACGAAAAGAGACATCAAGTGAAAATTAAAAATAAATAATGTGCTCTGAAAACAAGGTTAAATATGAAACAGTGAAGTGGCTATTTTTGGACCTCCACGGTCTGCTGCTACTGAGGCTAATGACACAACACTGTTAAATACTTATTGGTTCATAGGTTACAACTTAGAATGCTATTTGGCCTATAATTTCTGTGCCAGCTCTCTGCAACAGTAATTCAACTCAACTACCTCTCAACTTTTTCTTGTAGCCCTGCAATTTTCTCCTCTTTAGTCGTTTATCCAAGTCTCTTCTTAATGTCACCATTTGCCAGATAATGTTGTATCTGCCACCTTCATATCTCGGTACATTTCAAAACCTCAATCCATAAAGAAGCTTCTTCTCGGTTTCCACTGGTTCCTTTGCCATTGATCTTAATTCAGCATTATCTAGTGCTCAGCCCTTCTGCCAATGGGTACTGCTTCTAATTGCACTTGCCTAATCGCCTCATAATTTTGAAATATGACACTAAACCTCCTCTCAAACTTCCCTTTCTTGGGGATAAAAACCAGGCTTTTGCAATCTATTTAATGAGGACCACATCACTAAAATTATTTTCATAAACCTTTTCTGTATGACCTCTATACCCTTCACATTCTTCCCAAAGTCAGTTATCCAGAATTGGATACAATACTCCAGGTGAGGCTGAAAGTCAGTATTAGAAAAGCTTATTATTAAACTCTCACTTTGGTAGTGCATGGACAGTATTTTACATACTACTAATGATTAGAAAAGAAAGGTGGACCCTAAATTAAAGTGCCATGCCAATGGCAACATAACTGGCACTGGTTTAACTGTTGCACACGTCTACAATTTTATGTTGGCTGAGCTTCAAACCTGTTGCCCTTAAATGGGCAATTAATACATAATTAAGGGCATCATCCTGTCATTGCTCAAATATAATGAGCATTGAGAGAGGCTTCCACACATAACGTGGCCAGACAGGTTTAGCCCTACAGACTATCCACTCTGTCAGTGAGAGCCCAACTTACCCCACCACAGTTGTTCTTCTTGTTTCTCACCATCACCCTGCAATTGGGGCCTGTCACTCAATGCTGACAAATATCTCAGACTTACCCAAATGTCCTAGATCCTGACTGAGGAAACCCTCTTTGGCCTACCCGCAGCACGTGCAGTGCCCACCATTCCCACCGGTACACAGAGTTGCCAACCAATGTTTGCCTAGTGCTTGGCTATACATCCCAGTTGTCATAGAAAAGGGGCCCACGTCAAATCTTGTTCAAGGCAAGGTGCCAACTTTTAACAAACAAACAGAGTGATAAGACTTTTGTCTCACTACCGGCAAGCCATCACAACTGTCTGACACAGATAGCCGAAACTCAGTGTGCCCCAAAGAAAGAAACAGGGAAACAGTGGTTGCAAAGAACATCACAGGAAAAAGGATTTTCAGCCAGTCAGCCAACACGATGGATGCTTGTAATTCAGTTAATTTCTCAGAATTAAAGGTATCCGCTAACTAAAGATGTCCTCCACCTTGTTATTGTTTTTTTTCAAGCATTTGATCATAGTCTCTGACAAATGAACTTCAACTTCCTTTTCTTTATTCTTTGATTTCTCCTCCTGATTCAACCAGTGTCTTGTGACCTTGTTATCAGACTGTCAGGAAAAATCCAAGGATGTACTTCCTGGAAAACCTCAGTTGCCTGATTTTTCACCAGCTTTTCCACCACGGTAGGCATCACTCCCACCTGTGATCCAGCAACATCACTACCAAGGATAAATTGTATTCCTGGAACCAAGAATTTCTCCATTACTACTACCACCACTTCATCACTTTCAACTGGACTTTCCAACATCACTTTATATAACGGAACCCTGCTCTTCTCACCATGAATTCCACATATTACCACCTTTTCTGGCAATACACCTTCTGAATTACATATCTCTTTATCTCTCAAAGGCTGACTTGCTCCTGTATCTCAAAATCTTAATTTCTTTAGTGCTCCTCCTGGCATACTTGAGTAGACTTACCCTAGCAAGTAAATTCTTTAAAGACATTTGGCAATTTAGTCTCATCCAACCCTAACTATGTTGCACACTCTGCTGCAGCTTTTTTAAGATTCCACTGTGCTTTCCTTTACCACTTTAACAAAACTCACTGGCTTATTCTTTTTTTCCTACATGCGTCTTCCCAATACTACCTCCACTGCCTCCACCACCAAGGCACAGTAGCAGCAGTGTAGTCAGCAAGTACTGTCAGCAAAACGCACTGCAGAAACTCACCAAGATTCTTTAGACAACACATTCCAAACCTACAAATACTACAACCTAAAGACAAGGACAATAGATACATGGGAACAAAACTATCTCCAAGTTCCTTTCTAATCCTGTTCCTTCACCATCACTAGGTCAAAATCCTGCAACTCCCTCCCTAACAGTATTGTGGGAAGACAGACACCAATTGGACAGAGAAGAGCACACCACCACCTTCAAGGACAGTTAGGAATAGGCAAAGAAGTCCTTATTTTCTTTCTGAAAAATGTTACTGAGAAGTCACAACAAATGTCAGTAATTCATGAAACTCTAAGGAAGAAAGTGCTTCTTTTGAAGATTCAGGATACTGCAAAAGAAGTTACCTGTTCCACAAATACGCACTCTCCAAGAAAGACACCCAAAAGAATAAAATTGCTCCAGTCACGTAGATAAGCAATTAGTGTTTGAGCAAGAATGACATCTTCCGTGATGGAAACCAAGAGATTAAAAGGTCCTCCAGTTTAAAACAGACCTACAAACCTCAGATTGTCAGGAAGAGAATCAAAGACAGCAGTCTACCAAGTCCAAAGAAAAAGCATTCTAGTACAATCGAGAAACCTCCAAATCTGAAGTTGCAAAGTTAGATTTTTTGAGGGTGGGAGTGTGGCATAGTGTAGTGGTAAATGAAATAATGCACACAAATGCACAATAATGAGGAAAATGCATGGAGAGAGATGTGAGACTGAAAGGGTTAATATTGACGACTATCAGAAACATCACCCACTATGATATCATATGGAACTTGTGGGTAGAATAGCTCAGAATCTCAGAGGAGCAAGATCTAACATACAGATCTTCCTCAGTCTCCATGCTAATGTCTAACAAATCAGCATCACTTGATATTCAATAAATAAACTACTTGGTCTTCAATTCAAGAGCCTCTTTTAATTAGGAAAGTGAGTGGATTTCTCAATCACACAAGTTCAAGCAGCATGCAGATCACTGCATTTAAACAATATAATAGCAAATTAGCACATGGTTAGGTGAAGAGTCTAAAACATTTACTGCCACATTAAAGTTAAAAAGGAATAGTTTTCAATTCTTGAGGAGTAGTTTCCTAAAGACATGAGGTTATGTAGGTCTCAAAGTTAGTTATGTTACCAAAAGGTCCGATCGCTATCATGGTGGATGCAAAAGGTAAAAATATACAGCCATAGAAATGTCAAAAAGTTACTGCACCCAGTTCTTATGGCATAAGTATTGCTGCTTTCTACTTGCAGACTGCATTTAAAGATGAAATACGGAAATCAATACTGCTGCTTAACCCTTTTCCAAAAAATGATGCTATGGTTTAAATTGATTACCCACAACTGATTGTTTGAGGATATTCCCAGGGTTTGGGTCAGTGGGTGAGGGCACTGGCGTGACCCATTGTGCTTTTTTAATCATCTCAGGAATTAGGTATTGACACCTCCTTAGACTAGAATGTGTCTTTTTATTCTTTCAAAACAACGCAAGAGTTTGAATCCATAGACTGAATCAGAAAACCTTACCGGTTACATTGTGCAACATTTTACTTTTAAAGTCACAGTTATCTACAGCACATAAAAAGGCCCTTCAGCTCATCAAATCTGAGCCCATCAAAAACAATAAACCCTTAATCTAATTGTTGTTCCCGTTACTCTTCTCACCAAGAAATTTTCACAAATAAATAAGATCACAAGATAAAGTAAAGGATAAGAGGCTGGATTGGATTACAAAGTCAAATCTGGCCAGAGCACCAGTTCTTATATTTCAGATTGAAGTTCGTTTTGATAATTCAATTGTTGTACTCCAATTGAAGCATTAATACAAACACCAAATTTTACTCATTAATACTTTGGGTAGCCAACAAGACATCCCCATTCATAAAAGGAGCCGAATAATATCTCTGATGAAGGGTCTAGGCCCAAAACGTCAGCTTTTGTGCTCCCGAGATGCTGCTTGGCCTGCTGTGTTCAACCGGCTTCACACTTTATTATCTAGGATTCTCCAGCATCTGCAGTTCCCATTATCACGATTAATATCATGGCTGGAATTTCTTACAATCAATAACTTAAGTTGCAATTACTAAACTTCACACATTTGAGATGATGTTCAAGTGCTAAATATATATATGAGGACTACATGTGACTTGATACAATTTCTAAGCTTGGTCTCGAAGTATGAATTATTGAGATAAATATGCAAGACATCCAATATTAGGAGGCTAACCAATTCAGCACCTGATCAATGATGGAATCCAAGGTACTAAGTAGTAGGTATCCTCGACCCTGAACTAGATATTCTCCCAGTGCGACCATGTGACTTTCTTCTTCCTCTTCCTTACACTCAGATCTCTGAGCCACAGCATTGCAAAGCCGGTGCACATCTGTCAGGAATTCCCGTGCCAACGTGTTACAGGCACTGCTCATGTCCGAGCTGTGGGAAGAAGAACGTTTCATAAGTAAACAACATCACAATCTCCTGTCAAAATACTAATTACCTCTTTGCTGTAGGTGAAAGACATCTCTTATAGTAATCACAAAAATGAAAATTTTCAACTTTTAACTTATTTTACAGATTGTAGATGATCAACATGTCAGTCTTTGAAGCATCTGCATCTAAATAAATGGAATTTCATAGTTCATGCGACTTAATTTCAGAAATTACATTTTAAAAAAGTTGCAATTTACCCTTGTTTTTACCTTGCTATCATATATACAATCATATAAGAAACTAATTTCAAAACAATAACGAATCAAAGTTAAACATTTCATTCTTCATGTTACCCAGGCTTCTTATTTAACTTGTTATTTGCAGCTACAAGCTCTCACACAGATCCTCATTTTTATTTGGAGCCAATTATTAAACTCTCCACCCCAAACCTCAATGATATGAAAAAACTAAGCTGCAGGCTCAGAAATGCCAAAATCACATGGCATCATGTGATATCACATGGACAATCTCTCCTCCAAAACAGGATGACAGACATACTGTTTCATTCATGCTTTATAACAAAAATAGACTGCAGCTCCCCTATAATGAAAGCATGACTGGAGCAAAGAAGCCTGTTTTAAAAGTATATTATGAAACTAATTTATACTGTATATTCTCAAACATACAATTCAGGCCAAAACACTAATTTAAAAAATAAACTTTAAAGCTTTGATACGCATCTTTTATCCAATATGTCCTAAAGTGATATTGGGGAGACCTAGTGGTATTATCGCTGGACTGTTAATCCAGAGGGCCAGATAACATCCTGGGGACCCAGGTTTAAAACCTGTCAAGGCAAGAATATCTAGAATAATGAATCTAATGATGACCATGATTCCACTGTCAAGTATCAGAAAAACTAAACTGGTTCACTAATGTCCTTTAAAGGAAGGAAACTGCCTTCCCTGCCTGGTTTGACCTACATGTGACAGCAGACCCACATCAATGTGGTTGACTCTGAACTGGCTTCTGGGCAATAACTGCTGCCTGGCCAGTGACACCCACATCCTGTTTATGAATAAAGGAAAAACATTTCAAAAAGCTATCAACAATACAAAAGTGAAATAACTACATCCCACATTAATAGATTCACTGTACCCTCACCAGACACAGACTGGGTTAAGGATAAATTTAATGAGCATATTATTAGGTTTTGTAACACTTCTCTTCGTCAACTAGGTACGAACACGTCACTGCACTTCATACGACTAGCTTTTACATCATATGACAGTAAACATTAACAAATGTATTAACTTGAGTGTCAAAAAACATTTGAGCTGACAAATACCTTTTCAAAACTCTACTAATCAGCTGCTAATAATAACAGTAATCAGCAAGACAATTATGTAGCAATGCAATTAGCTACTCTACCTCAACTCAAATGATATTTTGTCTCAAACATGCAGTCACACATACTGTGGTGTGGCTCCAAGGCCACCTCACAATAAAATCAAATCATACACAATTCCAAAAGTGGGTTGACTATAGCAGGGAGCATTTGAAATGCCACTTCATACCAAGCCATGGTTCAAGTGCTGGAAACTAGGTTTCGAATGGCTGGGGATACAATGGTCTGAGGGGCCTCTTTCTGAAGTGTAAAACCAAGGCTCCTAACTGATTGTGATTCCACCTTCAACTAACATTTACAAGAACACGAGTTCAAATTATCAAGAGATAATGGGAACCGCAGATACTGGAGAATCCGAGATAACAAAGTGTGGAGCTGGATGAACACAGCAGGCCAAGCAGCATCTTAGGAGCACAAAAGCTGACGTTTCAGGCCTAGACCCTTCATCCGAAAAGGGGGATAAGGGGAGGATTCTGAAATAAATAGGGAGAGAGGGGGAGGCAGATCGAAGATGGATAGAGGAGAAGATAGGTGGAGAGGAGAAGATAGGTGGAGAGGAGAGCATAGGTAGGGAAGTGGGGAGGGGATAGATCAGTCCGGGAAGGACGGGCAGGTCAAGGAGGCGGGATGAGGTTAGTAGATAGGAAATGGAGGCGCAGCTTCAGGTGAGAGGAAGAACAGGTTAGGGAGGCGGGGACGAGCTGGGCTGGTTTTGCGATGCAGTGGGGGAGGGGAGATTTTTGAAGCTGGTGAAATCCACATTGATACCATTGGGCTGCAGGGTTCCCAAGCGGAATGTGAGTTGCTGTTCCGGCATATTATCAACGTTTCCCAATTTATCTCATTGACAATAGGGATACCTCACAGTTCAGCTAAACAGAGATGTTTTTTGAAGCACACAAGGCCAAGAGTGAGGAGCTAAAGGAATGGAAAGGTTATTCCTCCACGTTTTGAGGATCAGAAACTTGTTTCATCACTATCAATAATAATAATTAACTAAAAGAGCTTAGATAAGTCATAACCAGAAACAGCAGGAATGCTTCAAGTCATAAATGTATTTTCTTGGCCTGCATGTCCCTTCTCTTTCCTCTCCAAAGCTCTGAAAGTTTTCTCACCTCCCAAGACTGTTCCAATCTTTCAAGGGCATACATGTTGAATCTTGCCACGAAGCCTAGCTTCTGCCACAGTGCAGAAATAGTTCTAATCAAAATCACAACCACCTTATGAGCTATCACAAAGATAAACATTCTCACTTAGGCCCACCTGAATTGGCATCATCTTCCTCTCTGCCTTCATTATTCAAGTGAACACTTCTCACCTGGTTACATTCTTATCTAATTACTGCCAAAAATCCACTTTCCACGGCTTCTTTTCCAACCTTTCAAGATGGCAGTGGAGTAGTAGGATTGCGCACAGCGTCTTGCCCGGGGCTCATCCATTCCTTCTGTTTCTTTTCATCTTTAACTTTTGCTCCTTTCCTTTCCCTTTTTTCTTCTTTTCCTTTTGTTTTCTGTGCTGTGGTGGGCTGGTTGGCAGTATCGGTGAGGGAGCAAACACTGGACCAATGCAGAATGGTGGGTGCAGCTTCTCAGGTGAGTCAAGGCGGCAGGAAAGCCCCTCCAGCAATCAGGGGTGACGGCACTGGCAGCAGTGGACTCTTCAAGATGGTGATACTTGCAGTCAAAGCAGGACTCTTGTTGCAGCAAAGCCAGGAACTCCTGGTTGCATTGGGTTCAAAACAGGGACTCCTGGCGCTGGCATGGCCGCAGCATGTTATGCCCAAAGTAGGGATTCCTAGCATCAGAACCAGGGACACCTGATGGCAGTCATAGCAGGCCTGCAGCAGGGACTTCTGGTTGCAGGTTAAGTGCAGGGTCAGCAAGATGGGCCCAGGCAAGAGATGGTACCTAAAGCATGGCAACTTCTACACTGGTGGCTCCTCCACAGATGATGGCAAAGCAGTGAAGATATCTCTTTCTGTAGTGATTAGAACCAGGGAGACCTCACTGATTACAAGAAACTTGAGTGGGGCTGTTAACCCTGGCTGACCAGAAAGCCCTGGCTGACCAATAAAACATGGGATTTAGAACCTCCTTAGTTCAAAGGACTGACTCTGAGCTCGCTGGCCACATCCAGTGCACAAATAAATAAAGTGTGACTTGGTAGTGGGATACTGGCCTCTGTGCAGTTATTTCACTTTCAGTTACTTGTGACTATATGCCAGTGTGGACTGAGTTAGAAAGACTGTTATTCTGAACATTTTATTCCTCAATCTTTCCAATTTATTCTTATGATCTGTAATGCTGGACTTTACTTTTATTTTTCTAATCTTATCTCCCTTGAGGATTTAAGAATCTATACCCAAGTATCTTTTGTACCTACGATGGTGCCGTAATGTGGCCACTTGTAAACCTTTCACTGTATTCATTTGAGTGTGTGACAATAAAGCTAATTCAATACTCCGACATTACAAATAGTGTACCCCCAAAGCTTGATCGTGGACCCCATGCCATCTATATGCCATCATTTATAACAGATGTGCTACGTTTCACCATAATCGAATTCCTCCACTGCTAAATTATCAGCCTGTTCATACAAACCTTAGCCATGTATGAGAAAAATTTCCTCCAACTGAATAATGGGAAGACAAAACCAATGTCTTCACTCCCTTTTTCCAAAGTCCACTCTCTCTGTCGAATTTATCCTTTGCTCTGACAATAGTCAGATTAAGCCAATCCATTTGCAACCTTGATACCACATAGTTACAGCATTTGTGCCATAGGCAAGATGTACTATAGAACGTGTCAAGGCTCCTTTGACAGCACCTACCAGACCAACTGCCCCTACCACTTAGAAGGACAACGGCAACAGGTACACCAGAATATCACCACCTGGAAGTCCCTAACAAGCCCCTGACTTACTTCACTTAGGAGTACATCAATTGAAATGTACTAAGGTTGATCAAAACTGGAACTTCCTAATTACACAAGCTCCACATCTGATGAGTTGCAGCGTTTCAATCAGCTGTTCACCACTACGTTCTCAAAGGCAATCAGGGAACAAACAACAGCCGTGCCAGCAATGTTTAGATACCACAAAAACACAGTATTAGAATCCCAATCCAGTCAATTAACACACCACTAACATACTCTCAACCATGTGCCAATGTCAACTATCTGCAAAGTGATTAAAAAAAGTCATTAAAGGTAAAACATATCGACTGCAGTCAATGACAATGACAATCTACTAAAACTTACGTAGTAATAACATGCTCACCTTAAAACATTTCTGTTCAAACAAGACTAATATGGCAAAAAACCTTCAAACAAGTGCAGCAATAATTAATTTTTTCAATACACTGTGCTTATAGGTTAGCAAGAAAAGCTCTTAGCTCACTTATGCTGTGTCGAAGTATTGGAGTGCAGTCCTGCAGGAGGATCACCGAGCCCAAAACATTAACCCTGATGTCTCACCACATAATCAGTAAATAGTAGTTCTTCCGAAATTAAGGACTATGCCCTAACTTGTACAATATCCACTTCACCCCATAGGGACGGACAGGCTAGCCTACTCCTGGTTAAGCACTTTTCATCTTCAAATTCTTGTCCTTGTTTTGTGATTCCTCCATGATCTCACTCTGTCTACTTTATAATTGCCTCCAGCTTTACAACCCACTATAATATCTATACCCCTGCAATGGTGATCTCTTGAGAATCCTCGATTTTAATCTCTCAACTGTCTTCATCGGAGTGTGAAAGAATGAGAGGAGATCTTAGTGAAACAGTTAAAATCCTGAGGAAATTTAAATGCATTGAAAGGAGGTCTCCCCTTGTGGAAGAGACTAGATCTAGGGGAGGCAGTTTCTTTGAGACAGCTGTCATTTAAGACAGATATAGAACTATAAAAAGTTTGTGTAGACAGAAGCCATTTAACTCATGGTATTTTTCTGTACACAAAATATCTGGTTTTCCGAGTATTTTCACTGGTCTTGATTTGCCTTCAGTATCATGCCCAGGATAACCATTAAAACATTTTCTTTGCATAAATGCAACTTGTATTGTCCTATATTTTATTAAGTTCAAATAATTGAGTTATCCCTTATTTGAACACTCTGACCTTCAATGATGTATTGAATAATATGCCAACTAACATTATTTTTGCTTCAAACTTTTAGCAGAATTTAATTAAAAAATTAAACTTATAATTTATATAGTTACAGTAGAGATTTTTCCATCTTGGTTAGTCAAAGCAAATTGCAATCAAAATATTCAGCTATAACAAAATGTGTTGGAGAAACTTAGGCAGCATTTGTAAAGGCAGTTAACAATTTCTTCAGAAAATGTTCAGTTGTTTTGTAAATAATTTTTAGGCAGTGTGTTTTTTCTATGACAACACGTATCCATTGTAGGAGCTGTGCAACTCTTAGCTATGCTGGTAGTTCTCCTATAACATGATAGTTGCATTCTTGTGTGACCTCATGCTATAGAAAATCGCATTACAGGGAAACTGCTATACCTGTACAGCAGAAAGTTTGCGTTATCCAAACAGCGTCCACTATTCATCAATCACATTACAGCCAATTTGCGTTGTCAAACACTCATTATAGCAGCATTATTTGTGTTTCAAAAGTTCAAACCAACTTTTAAAAGTCCAAGTTTCTGTAACCTTGTTTTCAATGAAGCTATAGCAAAGTTGTTAAACTTGAAAGGGTTCAGAAAAGATTTACACTGATGTTGCTAGGCTTGGAGGACTTGAGCTATATGGAGAGGCTGAATAGGTGGGTTTTTGTTTCCCTTGTAACAGAGGTGGCTGAGGGATGACTTCGAGACTTATAAAATCATGAGGGGCATGGATAGGGCTAATAGCCAAGTCTTTGTGGGGAGTGCATATATGGGAACAGCTCCAAAGGAAGTGGTGGACGCGGGTACAATTACAGCATTTAAAAGGTTGATATAGATGGTTATGAGTAGGAAAGATTTAGAGGGATATGGGCCAAATGCTGACAAGTTAGACTAAGTCAGATTGGGGTATCTGGTCGATGCAGATGAGTTGGACTGAAGGGCCTGTTTCTGTGCTGTTATAACTCTATGACCCCAAGTCCACTATCAGGATTCTTCCTGAATTTGAAGAACATTCAATCATCAAAAAATTGTATCGTCATTGTACAGATAATTGACAAAAACAGAATCTGCATTTATTCCAAAGGAGCTCAGTTCCTCTCGAGACTTGCAAAAGACATTAACCATTTCACGAACAGCGACTGAATTAAAAACTATGGCCAGACAGACGTGTTTCATTTTTTGCCACACTTCATCTTTTAAAGTAGTTATCTAATTCTCTTTCTTTAAAAAAAGCTAATAATGGGCCAAGATGGAGAATTTCACATTCTAGTCATTGATAATGAAACACTTTCTAACATCTAATAATTCTGAGTGATATCACATTTATACTCCCATAACTCCCAACATACTGGTCTGTGAGAAATAACTGTCCCAACGACAGTCCTGCAATATAAATTATCCAGCTAGCAACACCTTACATTTCTCTGCTTCAGTGAAAAAATTTAAATTCTAAATTCTAAAGTCTGTCTGGACACAATGCTCACATTTCTCTGTGGTATGTGCTCAAGTTTGCAGCAGGATTTAAAGCCATGAACCTAAGAGTTAGAATTATGGCCACAAGAACCAAGTTGACATTAAAAAATGACACAGACAAAATACAGTCAGTGCTGGAAATCTGAGGCAAATACATACAGAGCGCTCGAGAAACTCAACTAGTCCACGAGCATCTGTAGACAGAGAAATAGAGTGGACAGAGAAAGACAGTCTATGTTTCAAGTCCACTACGATTCTTCTTCAGAATAAAAGGTGTTGGAAAACAGTTTTTTTTTATATTTAAGTTTGGTAAAAGGCAGAGAAGAAAGAGGGCAGATGGTATAAAACCAAATGGCCAGAGGAACTCAGAGTCTGGCAGCATTTGTAGGGAGTAAACAGAGTTAGGGTGTCAAATCTAGTGACCCTTCATCAGGAATGGTCCGTTTATTTTCAAGAAAATTGTATAGTTTAATTCAAAGGGTGGCAGATGTTTCGAACTCTCTTCCAGAAATAATAGATGTTGAATCAGTTGTTAATTTAAATCAGAGATAGATGTGTTTTTGTTAAACAAAGGTATTTAGAGATATGGGCCAAAAGCAGGTACATGGAGATAGGCCACAGATCAGTCATTATCTTATCAAATGGTGAGACAGGATGAAGGGCCTGAATTGACCACTCCTGTTATTGTGTTCCTATGTACAAAGGCCCATTAGAAAAGACAAAGTGGTCGTTAATTGTGGAGAAAGTAAACAGGATACAAATTGGTGTAAAGGGAGAGGATTACTCTTTTCTATAGGTACAAAATAAATTGAACATGCACATGGCAGAGCTGGCGAAGCAGCACCAGGGGTGGTGAGAATTTAAGAAAAATAGAGGACAAAACATTATGCTGTCAGTTTGTGAAGTTATTGAATTTAAATGTTGAGACCTTAAGACTGTACAGTGCCTAAACAGAAAATGAGGTGTTGCTCCTCGAGTTTGCATTGTGCTTCACTGCAACACTGGGGCAGACCCAAAACAGAAACGTTAGCAAAAAAGCAAGGTGGTTTATTCAAACGGCAAGCAACTGGGAGTCAGAGCCATTCTTATGGAAAGAGCAGATTAATATAGCTCTAAAAACATACTATGTCAAAACGGCATAGGCGACAGTGCACAGCCAGTGAAATGGAAGAAATAAATTTATTTCATAGTTAACAGGATTATTGAAGGGCAGAGACGAGCAATCAGATGAAAGTTTAATTGTGCAAGGCAATTATTTCAAATATTTTACTCAAAACAAAACAAAACTGTCCCCATTGGTATGTACACATTTCTTTTGCAAATTATATTGCGTTTTGCTATCCTTCAAGATCATGATCAACAGCAATACATAGAAAACCGGAGAGTTGAGGGGTTGGGGAATATGCAAATAAGCCTCCAAAGTACACTGCAATGTAACAGCATCAGAATAATATGTAAGTGAAACTGTGATAGAAGGCTGGAACTAAAGTAGCTATGACAGAAATATCTGCTTCAAGATCCTCATATCTTTCACACATTCGTAGACTCTGCTGTTGACAATGGAAACAGACCTTTTGGTCCAACTCGTCCATGCTAAGCAGGCATCCTAAATTAATCAAGTCCCATTTACCAGTATTTGGCCCATATCCCTCTAAACCCTTCTTATTCATATACCCATCCAGATGCCTTTTAAATGTTGTCACTGTACCAGCCTCCAACACTTCTTCTGGCAGCTCATTGCATATACACACCACCCTTGGCTTGAAAACACTGTCCCTTAGTTCCCTTTTATATCTTTCCACTCTCACCTTAACCTACTCCCTCCAGTTTTGGGCTCTGCTACACTGGGGAAAGGCCCTTGGCTATTCACGCTATCTATGCCCCTCATGATTTTATGAACTTCTATAAAGGTCACCCCTCAGCCTCCGACACTCCAAAGCTCAAACACTTCAACCCTGGCGACATCCTTATAAATCTTTTCTAAACCCTTTCAAGTTTAACAACATCTTTCCCATAGCAGGGAGACCAGAATTGCACACAGCATTCCAAAAGCAGCATAATCAATGTCCTGTACAGCCACAACACGACCTCCCAACTCCTATACTGTAGATCCATAGAACTCTTACAACGAACAATCCGGCTATTTGGCCCAACAAACCCACACCAAAAGCATTCCACTCAGATTCACTTCCTTACCTTATCCGTGTAACCCTGCATTTCCCGTGGCTAATCATCTAACCTACACATCCTTGGACAATATGGGCAATTTAGCACGGCCAATCCACCAAGCCCGCACATCTCTGGACTGTGGGAAGGAATGGGAACAAACCCACACAAACACAAGGAGGTAATGCAAACTCCACACAGATAGTCACCTGAAGCTGGAATTGAATCTGGGTCCCTGGCTTTGTGAGACAGAAGTGCTAACTACTAAGCCACCAGACCTCTCAATGCACTGACTAATATGGGCAAGCATACCAATACCTTCTTCACTGTCCTGTCTACTAGCAACTCTATTTTCAAGGAACTATGAACCTGCACTGCAAAATTTTTTTGAGCAACACTCTGCAAGGCCTTGCCATTAAGTGTATAGGTCCTGCTCTGATTTGCCTTTCCAAAATGCAACCCCTCAGATTTATCTAAATTAAATTGTATTGCAACTCCTCAGCCACTGGCCCATCCGATCACGGTCCTGTTGTACTCCGAGGTAACGTTCTTGGCTGTCCACCACACCACCAATTTTGGTGTTTTGCAAACTTACTAAACCATACCTTCTATGGCCACATCCAAATCAATTATACAAATGACAAAAAGCAGTGGACTCAGCACCAGTCTTTGTGGCACATCACTGGTCACAGGCCTCCACAGTAACCCAGCTCCTCCTCCACCACCACCACTAGTCTCCTACCTTCAAACCAGTTATGTATCCACCTGGCTAGTTCTCTCTGCATTCCATGTGATCTAACCTTGCTAACCAGTCTACCACATGAAACCTCATCGAACACTTACTGAAGTCCATACTGATCACATCCACCACTCTGTGTTCATCAATCCTCTTTGTTACTTCTTCAAAAACTCAATTAAGTTAGTGAGGCATGATTACCAACGCATAAAGCCATGTTGGCTACCCTAAATCAGTCCTTGCCTTTCCAAATACATGCAAATCCTGTCCTTCAGGATCCCCTCCAACAATTTAACCACCACTAATGTCAGACTCACCTGTCTATAGTTCCCTGACTTTTCCTTACCACCCTTCATACTTAGTAGCAACATATTAGTTCAGTGTTTCTTGATGAATACAGCATATTGAGATTCTCGTAGGAGCTCTTCAGTCAACGGGAAAGGGCAACTAAAGAGAATTTAAATAACGATATTCTCGGTGGCATCAAGGACAGTCAAGACAATTGGTTTCATCTCCTTTCCTGTAGATCACAGTTATGGCATCTCAGAGGTCCACTGGCATGCTCATCTTAAAATGCTCCTTCAAATGACTGCTCACTGCCTCGCCTTGATGAGTGTCACACCGTTCCTGGTTCTCAGTGGGATAGGTCCTTGAGTACTTTAGTTGTAGATAATCTTGACTGTGCAGAAGAATCTACGGGAAATGATGGCTATCAATGGATTTCCTCCACTCTTTCCACAACACCATCTGTTTATCGGGTCAAGTTTTTTTTCCCCTGTTGGACCTCTGCCTTCACTCATCTGTAGACATGCTTTCTTTCTTTCTAGTTTAAATGGTGCTCCTCATTTGGTGTAGGTTGTGGAATGTCCCTTAATTAAATAACAGTTTTTTTGGGATACTAACGGCACATTGTTCAACTGAACAGCATGCAGGAAAAACTCGCCAGCTGATCAGCATACTAGGAATTGGATCAGGCCAGACAGACAGATATGCAAACCAATTATCTTGATTGATTATAGTAGTAGGTATTATGAGACAGTGGAACAGAGATATTAAGCCAGGAAGCTTGGAGCATTCACTGCCAAATTAGATCAAGCCTTGATTGACTACTGAATAGGCGATACTGCAAGGCTTCGGTTGGAACAATATGTCAGAGTTTCAGTAGGACTGTTCTGAGACAGACCAGTTCCTACAGTCAGCTCAGAGAAATTACAATATCCAACACTGTCTTTTGTAACTCCCTTCCTAGGACAGAAACTCAACTTACATGGACTAACTGGATTAATTATGTTTATTACATTGTTATATAAAACTATTATTACTAAGTGATAGTACTTTGGAATAACCAGGATAACTATTTAAAAAGAGCCATTAAAATCAGAGAAGTCTCTCACACACTCCAATGAGAACACAGGCACCAAAAAGCAGGAATCTTAGAAGCAGGAAGAACAGCTTCAACTTCAATTTGACCAGCTGTAATTGGGTTAGTATAAACTTCTTTATCATGTTGTGCTTCCAAAGTAAATGTAAACCAGTGTAAGGGCATAGGCACTTAAGAACTGGAAAGTTACTTGAATAATTAGGGGGAAAGATAGGTTTTCAGAATTGCATATAGCTCTTCTGTTTAATGATAATAAATTGTGTCTCATTACTAGCATAAAATGAGTTTCACTACATAAGTAGATCAGACATACACAAAATGCCGACAACAATGGGAATACCTTGCAGTTCTGATTTAGTAACTCCTGGATCTCCTGGTCAATCTTGTCAAACCTGCTCTGATGTTCCTTGGCAGAAATCGCCTCATCAATGCTGGTGATAATGAATTTGAGGGTAGACTGGGGGTGTCAACTTTCTGTGGTGCCTGTTCATTGAATATCACCAGTTTGGGTGTGCAGCACTGACTAAGTAAGTCATCCATCGAAGAATCCTTGCGTCCAGTGAACTTTTGTTGTTGTTTTTGGACCAGGATGATCAAGATAGAAGATCAAGTGGGGCAATCAGTCCAGGAGTCATCACTTCCTGCCATGACACAAGTGATACGAATATCCTTGCAGTCCTGCGCTCAAATAATTGCTTAATCAATCAGGTACCAATGTCTGGATAGGGAGTGTTTCAATGAGGTCAAAACAGGGATTAGTTATGTCAAGCAATGGAGAATCACAAATGTTATGACACAAAGAGGCCATTTGCCCACATGTGAACTGGGTCTCCAAAGCAACATGACTTAACGTTTTTGTCCTGCCTCTCCCACATATCCCTTGTATTTATTGCACATTATTTAAATACAATTGTTCAATGTCCTGTAGCACACCTCAACTGAACATGCCTCCAATGCAGCACATTTCAGGACTGATACACTGAAAACATTTTTCTCATCTTGCATTTGCTTCTTTGCAAATCATATTTTGCCATCTTATTCTTGAACCTTCAACAAGTGGGATAATTTTCCCCATCTCTACTCTATCCCATGATTTTTGGAAACTTCTATTAGAAAGCCTCATTGTCTTCTCTCTCCAAGTCCTAAACTCTCACATCTACCCTCATAACTGAAGTATATCATCACTCATGCTCATCTGCATTCTCTCCAAAGTGTTAATATACTTCTTGCAGCATGGTACCCAAAACTGTCCACACTATTCTAGATGACATTTAATTGTTAAACCTCTTCTACAAATTCAGCATCACTTCCTTGATCTTGCAATCTCTGCCCCTGTTAATGAAGTCCATGATATTGTATGCTTTATTACCTACTGTCTCTATTTGTCCTGCCATCTTTAATTATCTGGTTCCTCAGCAGCCTTTAGAATTGCACCCTCATATGATCTATCAAAATGCATCATTTCACACTTCTCTGTAAAGAACTTCATCTGCCAAATAGCCACTGCACCAACTTGTCTCGGCCCTTTTTGAGGTTCTACACTGTCCTTCTTACAGCTTACACTACCAAGTTTCCTATCATCTGCAAACTGTGAAGTTGTTTCCAGCACACTAAGTTCTATAATAAATATCATGAAAAGCAAAGGGCTCCATACAGACCACTGGGGAACTACACTACAGCTTTCCTTCAGCCCAGAAAATATATCCTATCATTCGCACAAGTGGGTCAGCACAATACAAAATTGGCTAAGCATGTTGATACACAAACGCTACTACTCCTGGAATCACAAAAGGTGAAGAGTTAATCAAATAACTTGAGATTCCCAACTTTCCTACATGAACAACTCGGGTTAACAGAAAACACCGACAAAGTTTCTGTGCTTAAAAATAAACTATTAGTTATTACAAAGAAATCAATTCTAACCAGAGGCAAACAAAACTATGGATTATCAACATGTAACCCTACCAGCTGAAATTCTATCCCTCTATGTGTGTGTATATTATATACAAATTATATACAACACACACACACACACACACACACACACACACAGACAAACAAACCATGTGTGATGTCATGGGTGGAGGGAAATACTCTGGAGAAACTCAATTAAAATAGCACCAAGCAACAAGATTCAATGAGGAAGCCCTTTTGCTTCTAAGATCTTTCAATCTTCAACCTCCTGACTTCCAGATTCAAATCGGTGAAGTCACAGGCCAGTTGAAACACTAATCATACAGACTTTCAGTCACTGGTTAGAGGCAACAGGTTTCAGCAACCAGTGGGGGTAATAGCTAGCTTTTCTGCAGATTTTCATTACTTCTCTGCAAAGAGAGCGCGAGAGCCACGGATCTTGCCTTTCTCGCAGCCTGAAGATTTCTAGACCTGTATTGTCCATATACACTACGTTCACCTCCTGAGGAGTCATAATTGTTATGACGGCAATTTATTTTCATAACTGGTCCATCTTGCACAAATCAATCAGCAACATGTCACTTCGTCAGCATGGATATCTATAGGGGAAATCATATTTAAGTAACTTGCTGGAGGTTTTGAAGAGGTAGTAAAAGAGTTCAATGAGAACAGTGCTGTTGATGTGGTGCGTATGGACTTCCGTAAGACACTGAAGCAATGCCAAACAAACTTTTAAGTTATAGCTAATGAAATAGAAGAAACAGTAGCACAATAGCAAGGTGGATACTTTAAATATCACACATTTTTTATTTTGAATAGTGGACTGATTTCTCTGCACAACTGGTCCTGATTACACAAACTAATCAGCAATCCGTCAAAGTGAGTGACAGCAAGAGCACACGGCACATATTTTAAACATTTCTTCCTCGTTGTTTGAGCAAAATAACAGTGTGCACAACTCTCGGTGAGCTCCAGTAAGTTGTCTGTAAAAGAATTAACAACTACTTCCACAGATAACAAGGTGTAGAGCTGGATGAACACAGCAGGCCAAGCAGCATCACAGAATCAGTAAGGCTGACGTTTCGGGCCCATGAAGGGTGTGGGCCCGAAATGTCAGCCTTCCTGATTCTATGAAGGTGTTTGGCCTGTGTGCATCCAGGTCTACACCTGTATCTCAGATTCTCCAGTATCTGCAGTTCCTATTATCTCTGATACAACTACTTCCACAGTCCAATTAAAAATAGTCCTTTGTCCATTTCAGCCCACAATCCAAAATAAAGAAAAATAAAACAGATGTGCTCTTTAACATATCCACCTCACGACTGTTCTTTCTATTCTATTAACTATAACTTTCTCAAGTTGTTGATAACTTTTCAAATGTTCTGGTCCAGTGACCCCACAGAAATGTTAACTCTGCTTTCCCTCCACATGGGAGTTGATTCTTTTTTCAAGTGGTTTATTCATTTTTTGAGCCATGTATCATTCATGGCAGTAAAGTCAATGTTATAGTGCCAAAGTTCTTGGGCTGTGGCAGCAAAGCCTCATTTAGATCTGTCACTGCTGGGGCTGGCCATAAGAGTCCTGGTGTTTCAGATCAAAAATTGATTTTGAAGAGTCAGAAGGTGTCCTTGTGCAAGTTCCTTCAAAGTGGAATAACCACCCGCACACAAATAACCATAATGTCCTGGCAGAGCAAGGTCTTCATTCAACAGAAGGGACGCCAAGATTACTGGTGTCAAAGTCCACCTCACAGTCAGGGAGAATCCCACTGAATTGTTGTCCCTGACCTCCCCTTCATCACAAGAGTCATAGCATCACCAGTATAGAATGAACGTTCTGGTGAAGGTGTTGCCAAGTTTGGTTAAGGGAAGAATGTTGGCCAGAATAAGAGAATAATTCCCCTATTTTCTTTAAATAAGATTTTCAACCTCCAACTGAACATCCCTTGGTTTAAATTACCAAATAGATTCAGAACTCAAGTCTTCATTTGAGGTTGGGTCAAACTTGCAATACTAACACAGAATGTAAAAATGAGAGAACAAGCAACATCTTCCTTTGATTTTAAAAACACTTCAGATACCACAAGGTTTACACTAGACAATGTGGCTAAACTTTGTAATGAACTAGAATTACCTGCCACCAGAAATATATTTATCATATAACAGAACTGAAATTTAATTAGACTCTGAGAAAAAACATGTAGGATGTTTTTTCTAAACAATAATGCTCCAACAACACTAAGTTAGGGACATGTCATATGTTGGTGGAGGACTCCGGACCAAAATACAAACAACATCAGCTCATATGGACCCTGGAATCTGCGGTTAGACTTATTATAGGCACAGAGGAAAAAAGACAGAGGCCACTTCTTGGTATTGCCACTGGATCACAAATGGTATTTTCAGAAAGAACTACTGAAGTGAGAACACTATGTTGCCACCATGAGAGGACAGGGGGAGAGGGGGAAGAGAGGGATCTCGACAGCAGGGGAGCTTTATCAGTTTTATGCTTTGTTAGAACTGTCCAGGTTGCACAAATAGGGAAGATATTGCAGATTAAGAAAAACACTTTAAAGAGAGAAAAAACCCAAAAGAACTATGGATGCTGTACATCAGGAACAAAAATAGAAGTTGCTGGAAAAGGTCTGGCAGCATCCGAGAAGACATAATCAGAGTTAACGTTTTGGGTCCAGTGATCCTTCCTTTAAAAAACAGTTTTGACATTATAAACCTTTTTTCTTAGGATTTCCATTAAAATTATTTACATGCAACATTAAAAGCGGAGTCTTGGAACAGCAAGTTGCTTGGCGAGGAGCAAGTGCTTTTTCATTTTGTTTCATATATCAACAAAGGTAATGCATTCTTCACCACCCTGTCTACCTTGTGATGCAAGGAACCAGCCAACTGGCCCAGTTGATCAAGAATCTGTTGTACTCTTAGATAACCTTCTTCACTGTTCGCTAAACCACCAATTTTGATATCATCCACAAACGTACTATGCTTCCTATATTCTCATCTAAATTGGTTATTTAGATGACAAACAATAGTGAACCCAGCACCAGTCTCTGCAAAACACCACTGGTCACAGGCCTCCAGTCCAAAAAACAACTCTCCATCACCATCTTATCTCCCGCAAGCCAATTTTGGATCCAACTTGCAAACTCTCCCTGTATCCCATGCGTAATTTTACTAACCAGTCTACCTCACGGAGTCTTGTCAAAAGCCTTGCTCAAATCCACAGAAACAATAGCTACTACTTCGACCTCATCTATCTTTTTGGTCACATTCTCAAAAAACTCAAAGTTTAAGGGACATGAATTCCCACACACATGCTGACAATCCCCAATCAGTCCTTGCTTCTCCAAATACATGTAAACCTGTCCCTCAGAAACCCCTCCAACAAATTTACCCACCACCGACATCAGGTTTACTAATCTAGTTTCCAGACTTCTCCTTGCAGCCTTTCTTAAATAAAGGGATGCATTAGTCACTGTCCAATCCTCTGGCACCTCACTCCATCTAGCCCAATCAACTTCTGAAAGTTCCTGTCTCAAATCATCAAAAATGGCATTACTCCAATTTAGAACTTTAACTTGTATGCTATCCTTTTCCAATAACTATTTTAAAGCTAATTCTATTATTATCACAAGTGGTCCCATACTAACACTTCAACCACTTGCCCTGCATTATTTCCCAAGAGGTCCAGTTTTGCCGCTTCTCTGCTAAGTATGTCTAAATACCTGATAAAGAAAGTTTTCTTGAAAACATTTGACAAATTTCAATCCAAGCCCTTAACTCTATGGCAGTCCCAGTCTACGTCTGCAAGGTTAAAGTCCCTTACAATTACAACCCTTTTTATTTACATATCTGAAATCTCTACACATTTGCTCCTGGACTCACGCTGACTATTAGAGGGGCCTATAGTACAATCCCATCAAGGTGATCGTCCCCTTATTTTGGAGTTCCACCCACATAGGATATTCCTAGGTGATTGTCCAGAGAGGCTAAGTCCAGCAGTAATGTTTTTCCTTAATCAAAAACTCCAAGCCCCCTCCTCCCTTTTTGTCCTTCTTCTAGCATCTAAACCCTGGAACAGTTTCTAGCCCTATGTGTCCCTGAGCCATATTTCTGCAATAACTATGACATCCCAGTCCTATGTTCACATACACGCCCTCAGTTCATCTGCCTTACCTGTCAGACCTCTTGTTTTGAAATAATTGCAGTTTAATTCTTCAGAGTTACCTCATTCTCTACCATTCTCTTGCCTCCCTTGTCTAATTGTTCCCTTTAACTGCCAAACCATCTTCAGTTTTCTCTCTATTCTCACTAGTGCTCACGATTTCCCCATTCCTCCTCTATACTAGTTTAAAGTCTACCAACTAGCGCTAGCTATTGGTCTCCCTCCAGTTCAGGTGAAACCTGTCCCTTTCGTACAGATTTCTTCTGCTCCATAAGAGTTCCCAATGATCCAAAAATCTGAATCCTTGCTCCCTGTATCATCATTGCAGGGACTCAATTATATGCCTATCTTCCTATTCCTACTCTCACTAGCATGAGGCACCAAATTCAGAGGTTACTACCCTTGAGGTCCCATTTTTAGCCACCTAACTTCCTATATTCACTCAACAGAACCTCATCCTTTTCTGTATTTATGTCACTGGTACCAATGTACACAACGACCTCCAACCATTCACTGACCCCTTTGAAAATTTGCTGTAACCGCACAGAGGCAGTCTTGATCCTGACAGTAGGGAGATTAAACACCATCTTGAAGTCTTCTTCACAACTGCAGAATGGCCTGTCTGTGCCCAACTGGACAGTTGCCCATAACAATTGTTCATTTGAACTTTGACAACCTCTGCTTAATAGAAGATTCAGTCTTAGTGCCCAAGATCCGGCTGCCAATGGTATTTATCTCAGAGACTATACCTCCAATGGTATATTTGTTTGAGTGAAGGATAGCTACAGGAGACTCCTGCATTGCCTCTTACTTCTTCTGACATTCAGCCTTCTACCTGACTGTAACTGCGGTGATACAACCTCTCTGAAGTTACTATCCATCACACTGTGCTTTCTGTACGCTCCTCAGTGACTCCAACTGCCTCTGCAGACAATCCAAACGGTCTGATAGTCTGATATCAGCTGCATCCAAACACACTTCCTGCAGATATTGTCTCCAGGGACAGTCATCTGTTCCCCAATCTCGCACGAATGGAAACATTTTTTTTTTTAAACAAACTTGAGACAGAAAACAAGTATTAAAAGAGAAGCAAATGTGAACAATTTCCTTTTTGATGTCTCGATATTGGGAGAAAATGTTTTAAAGATCAGTAAAATAAACTATTGTTCCACGTGAATTTTCACTCTTACACCAGTGGTCAGGTGGGGAAGCATACAGAAAACACTAGAATCACAGGAACACAGTTCACGTGCGTTGTAAATCAGTTGAAAATTACAGACATAAAAGGAAGAGGGAAGCCATGAAGTGATTTGAATTATGCTGATAATTTTATATTTGAAATATTTGGGAAACCAGGGACAAATGGTTTGTAAGCACAGTGTAGAGCTTGGGGTTGGACATGCATAGGTTGTAACAGTTGTCAATCAAGTTTATGCAGCTATAGCAAGCTGGAAAAGAGACAGAGACATTCATATCGGACACACGATGCAGTCTAACCATTTTAAAAAGTGCTGATGAACACTGCACAACTCTCTCGAAATACTAACCAGAATCTGACGACCTCTATGTCATCCATATTTCCCCTATGGCTGTGGTAGTGGAAGAGAGAGAGGAACCGGTCCAGACAGTCAATTCTGACCTAAAAAAGAATTCATAACTGTCAGCACAAGAAATTATGCTTGGATTAAGTTGGAGTGTGTAAGGTAGTAAGCAAATAATACATCCCATTAACAAAGGTGTTCAAGTGGTTTTCAGTATTGCATTACTTGACTTGATATACTTTTCACTTCTTCTATGAAAGTTTAGGTTTTATCTATAGTAGCAATCACTTTTCTAATGAAAACAACAAAGTGTGGAGTTGGACGAACACAGCAGGCCAAGCAGCATCTCAGGAGCACAAAAGCTGACGTCTCGGGCCTAGACCCTTCATCAGAGAGCTTGGCCTGCTGTGTTCATCCAGCTCCACACTTTGTTATCTTGGATTCTGCAACATCTGCAGTTCCCATTATCACTTTTCTAATGAAGTTTATTTTGTATAAGTAGTTACAACAATGTACCAAAAAATCTATGAAACATTTGTTTGGTAAAACATTAGAGATACTAATAAGACAAAGTCAAAAACAAAGTTGCTGGAAAAGCTCAGCAGGTCTGGCAGCATCTGTGGACGAGAACACAGAGTTAATGTTTCAGGTCCGGTTTTTGCTCCTGATTCAAGCATCTGCAGTTCTTTTGGTTTTTATTTAGACAAAGTCAAAGCTTCTCATCTCTCACTCATTGGGACAGAGTGACAAGAAATAAAATTTTGAAAGGGAATCTCCATTTATACAACATGAAAAGAAAGTGCTGATTGGTTGGATCGTGGTTGACATGGAAATACAGCAGATTTGTTACCTATCAATCTCAGCTGATGATTGGCTGGAGTCCGAAGGAAGGGTCACCAGACCACAAATGTTAACTGATATTTTTTTCTCAGATGCTGCCAGACTTGCTGAGCTTTCCCAGCAATTTCTGTTTTTGTTAGCTGGTCGATTAACCTCAGACCAAGCAGGTGGACTCTGATCAGGGCGTTGCCAAGGGCAATGCAGCTGGAATGAAATGCAGTTTCCATAACAGTTTGTCAATCAAAAAGGTACAATGTATGCGCAAACACCTTTTGCCTACCCAGAACTGGGTCCTGTATATGTACGTGCATAGCTGAGCCTGCTGGGATGCATCTGAGGATTTTAGGAAGGAGAAGTTATAGAGATAATAGCGGCACAAGTAATAATCCTCCAAGAATCCTTAGATACTGGAAAAATGCTAAAGGATCAGAAATCTAGCAACGTAACACATTTATTATAAAAGGGAAAGAGAGATCATAAAAAAGCTAACTACAGGCCAGTTAACGCAACGTCATGGAAAATGCTGGAGCTTATTATAAAGGATTAGTAGCGAAGCATGCAGAAATACAGATAGTCCACGGATCAAGAAAGAGTTCCATTGTTGAGTCCGTTCTCAACTCGATTGTATGCAAGTCAACAATACAGGACAATATTGTTCAGGAAATTTTAGTATGGTAGATCTTTTAAGTTGCATCCCTGTAAAGGATCATGTTCATAAGTCAGGCATTCATAAACTGGGAACCTCCAGCACATAATATAAACATCCAGAGTCAATATAGCCTCTTGAGATCATGACTGATAGTTTATTAGAATTCTTTGACGACATAACAGACAGTATGGATAAATGGGAAGCATTGGACACAATATATTTTGATATCCAGAAGGGGCTTGATATGGTACCAAGTTAGCTTACTTAATAAGGTCAGTATCAAAGGTATTGGATGTAGCATACTGATAGAGGATCAGCTAACTAAAAGAGTACAAAGTTGGTTTAAAAAAAAGGGGGGGGCATTCCATCAAGGCAACTTGTAACTGGCAGAATGCTACAGGAAACCGGTGTTATGGACACAGGTATTTACAATATATATTAGAAACATGAATGAGGAATGTGAAGGTACTATAGTGAAGCTTGCACAAGACAAAACCATGTTGAAAGGCAAGTGCTGTGGATGACACAATGACCTTGCAGAGAGATAGAGTTAGACAAGTTAGGACTTGGCAGAGATAATGAGAAAATGAGGTTAGGTATTTTGTCTTAAAGATTTTTGCCTTTAATGAAACAATTTTCACACAAAAGTTCATAAGAACTATGACTCAAATCTGTTTAAGATAATTCATGCCTAACCCTAACGCCTATATAATTACATTCAAACGGAACGAAGCATTTGAGGATGACAACATATACCACTTCAAGTCAAATCCACTACTCAGGAATATCACACGTGAACCTCTATCAACTCCACTTTCCTCCCCTATCTCCAAATCCTTAATGAAAAAAATCAAACTGAACAACATCAACCCTCTGAAGTTCATAATTCCAGAGATTAACCACCTTAAGTAAAGCAATTTCTCATTGCAAATCCTAAATAATCAGCTTTTTTTTTGTTGCTTGATTCAGATTTCTTAACATGACAGAGATTGAGAGATATGAAAAGCAGCAAATAAAACACAGCGAGTGGTTATAAGTTGTTAGAAAAAAGCCTTTATTTTCCTAATTCTAAATGTAACCTGAATTTAGTAAATGCTTAGAAAATCATGAACTATTTAAGTAAGAGAGGACGGCAATTGCAGTTTCGTAGGGCAATAATTTGGAACAATATTAAGTGACAAGTATGGAAGGTGCGCAACTGAATTTTCACCATCGCTTTAAGAAATAATTCTTCTAATCTTACTTGCAACATTATATAAAATGCAAGTAAAATGACAAAAGAAATTCACCCCCATCCACAGAAGTATCTGCAGGATTGTTTTTTACATGAACATGAAACAGGTGTTTCTGCAGGAGACATCATTTTGCAGAATATACAAAAGCAACTGATTCACTAACAGGTTGAAAACAAGCAAAATATTACAATTACTGAAACAATAATCTTTCACTCAAAATATCATTTGCACCAATTCCCCAACAATCGCTGACAACTTTAGTCAGTCTTACTGATTTTTTCAAGTAATGCTCGTGATTCCATCCATAAAGTTTACCAAATCATGCACCACTTCAGTAGGCCTTACAGTAATAACTGTCTATTATCTTTGTTTTGATTGAGACAGACATCGAAGTAACACCAAAGACATACATGAAATAAAAGAATCAGATTTATATTTACTTTGGTTTTTCTTAAAAAACAGTACAAAATGGAGATTTCCTTTCTAATGGGAATTTATTCCATTGGGAGCATTCTACCAGTGGACAAGGAAGAAAACATTGAAGAACATTAGCTTAACTTCAATTAGAAGGGCTAGAGACGGATATATTATGCTTAGAATGGAAAGCTCACAGATCACAGGTGTCCTGGTTAAAGTTAGATGTATGAAACAATTTCTCTTAAAGAAAGGAGTTCAGTCAGGAAAATTAGAAAATAGGTTACCTCAGTATATCAGGTATAGTTTTAAAGTTCCAGACCAGAGGTATTTGGTTAGAAAGCCTGAAGGGGTTTTTCAAAACTAAGGAGGTTTAAGCTCAATTGGGTGAACACACAGGGAAGAGGCTATCAAACGCTCAAGACCAAGAATTGAAAGCAACAATCAAGTCAAATGCATAGGTTTGACGGTGAATGGCATTTTATGGTATTTCAAAACAATAAAGGAATGCTATTAGGATAAATTCAATATTTATTTTTACTACGCATTTTGAAGTCTTTAAAACTGTACAATATGAAAATAGTGTTTTTTTGCATAATAAAATTCAATGTTATTGCTCAAATCAAATCTGCAGCATTACATGTTTGTGTTTAAGTGGACAATAACGTTGTCAAATGGAAACAAAATAAACCATGACTTATCAAGCCAGATTTCAATCCAAGATCCCAGCGGTCTGGCAACAGCATCAGCTGGGAGCATAATTTGGGTTCTTGTGGGATTTGATTTCACTAGATTTAAGATTGATTTGTCTCTCTCTTTCAAAGAGATGGAACATGTTGGTTCTGGACATGAGGGTTCCACTGTCATAAGTTTAGTGTATGTAATTTGAAGATGGATTTGAATATTGCTGAGAAATTTCTGGAAGTGGGAGACATAATTTATTATTTGAACAATTATTTGAAATCTTTTACGAAAGCTAAACAGAGCTGAAAAAGAACTAGGGTCGCATTAGGAGGAGATACTTCAAGTATTAGCAGAAGAAAGGAAACCTGAAACTGAAGGGTCACCAGTGGAATTAGCTAAAACTTAGAGAGAGAAAAGGGAATAAAAATGACATTTTATTGGGATACAGTTAAGAAAATTTGAACGTAAAGGGAAAAATCAAAAGAAACAGAAACACAAACTGAGGAGAGAGAAAAAAACAAAAGAAGTTAATGGAAAAAGATGATAAATTTTTTAAAATGTTAACTTAAAAGGAATAGGGAGATTAAAGAACATGAGTTGGCCATGGATTGGCTTAGAGAAAAAAAGACTGGAACATGTCTAACAACAGGCAGAAGGCCAAAGTAATAAAGAAGATTGAACCAAGTAGCTACAGTGTAGACAGCGCAAGCCAAGAAGTGAACTTTTATATTCAGGCATTGTCTAAACCCAAAGCATGACACGTTATAGTGTCTCCCACCCAGCCTCCTCCTCGAACCACTTAAGACGACTAAGGGGAGGATCAGTAAGGTAACTTTTGTTTTAATTTTTCTTTATTCTTTTGGCAGTCTAGAGTAGAGGGAGTGGAAGCTAGGTAAGTTGTATGCTCCTCTTGTAGGATGTAGGAGATATGGGTCATTACTAGTGTCCCCTTCTGTCTTCACCTGCAAGAAGTGTACCCAGCTCCAGCTCCACTCAGACTGCATTAGGGAACTGGAGCTGGAATCACTCTGGATCATTCGGGAGGCTGAGGTGGTGATAGGGAAGAGTTATAAGGAAGTGGTCACATCCAAGGTACAGGAAAAAGGTAGGTAGGTGACTGTCAGGAGGGGGAAGAGAATAGGCAGACAGTGCAGGGATCCCCTGTGGCCATTCCTCAATAATAAGTATGCTGCTTTGGATACTGTGGAGGGGAGACCTACTAGGGGAAAGCCTTGTAGCCAGGTCTCTGACACTGAGCCTCGCTCTGTGGCTCAGAAGAGGAGGGGGGAAGAATAGGAAAGCGATAGTGATAGGAGGTTCACAGGTTACGGGAACAGACAGGAGATTCTGTGGTACCAAGCAAAACTCCCAGGTAGTATGTTGCCTCCTGGGTGCCAGGGAGAGATATGTCAGATTGGGTCTTCAGGATTCTTAAGGGGTGGGAGAGCAGCCAGAAGTCGTGGTACATATCGGTATCAAATAACATTGCTGGAAATGGGATGAGGGCCTGTAAAGTGATTATAGGGAGTTAAGATGGAAGCTGAAAGCCAAGATGAGTAGAGTAGTAATCTCAGGATTACTACTGGTGCCAAGGGCTAGTGAGGCAAGAAACAGAGAGTGAGTGCAACTGAACATGTGTATACAGAGCTGATGTAGGAGTGAGGGCTTCAGGTAGTGGATCATTGGGATAGCTTCTAGGGAAGATGGGACCTGGTTGTTGGATGTTCCGGGGTTTAGATTTTTCAAAAGAAATAGGGAGGGAGGTAAGAGAGGTGGAGGAGTGGCATTGCTAATCAGGAATGCTATCACAGCTGCAGAAAGAGGGGTCGCAAAGGAGGGTTTCTCCAGTGAGTCAGTTTGGGTGGAAGTCAGAAACAGGAAAGGAACACAGTCACTTTATTGGGAGTTTTCTACAGACCTCCCCAATAGCAACAGAGACACTGAGGAACAGATTGGGAGTCAGATTTGGAAAGGTGCAGAAGTAATAGGGTTGTTGTCATGGGCAACTTCAACCTCCCTAATATAGACTAGAACCTCCTAAGTGTAAATAGTTTGGATACAGCAGATTTAGTCAGGTGTCGAGGAAGGACTTCTGACTCAATATGTAGATAGGCCGACTACAGAGGAGGCCATATTGGATATGGAGCTTGGCAACGAACCAGCTCAGGTGTCAGATCTCTCAGTGGGAGAGCATTTTGGTGATAGCGATCATAACTCCCTGACTTTTCCTATAGTCATGGAGAGGGATAGGAGCAGGTTGTTTGGGAAAGTATTTAATTGGAGGACAGGGAATTACAACGCTATTAGGCAAGAACTACAGAGCACCAACTGGGATCAGATGCTCTCAGGGAAATGCACGATAGAAATGTGGAGGTTGTTTAGGGAGCACTTGCTACAGGTACTGGAAAGGTTTGTCCCAGGGAGGCAAGGAGAGGACGGTAAGGTGGAGGAATCTTCGATGACATGTTGAACACCTAGTCAATAGGAAAAAGGAAGCTTACCTAAGGTTTAGGACGCAAGGATCAGACAGGGCTCTAGAGGTCTACAGGTAGCCAGGATGGAACTGAAGAATGGTATGAGAAAATCTTGGTAGGTAGGATCAAGGAAAATCTTAAGGATTTTTATACTAATGTGAGAAACAAGAGGATGGCCAGTGTGAGGGTACAGCCAATCAGGGATAATGGAGGGAACTTGTGTGCAGAGTCAGGGGAGGTCCTTAATGAATACTTTGCTTCAGTATTCACCTGAGAGACCGAACTTGACATTTGTGAGGACAGCATGCAACAGGCAGATATGCTCAAACAGGATGATGTTAGGAAGGAGCTAGAAATTTTAAAAAACGTGAGGAAAGACAAGTTCCCTGGGCCTGATGGAACTTACTCAAGTTTGCTATGGGAAGTGAGGGAAGAGGCTGCTGCCCCTTTGACGATCTCTGCATCCTCACCGTCCACTGGAGTAGTACCAGGAGTTTGGACAGTAGCAAATGGCAAATGTCTTGTTCAAGAAAGGGAATAGGGATAATCCTGGAAATTACAGACAAACACAGTCAGTCAGTCTTATCGCTGTGGTAGGCAAATTATTGAACAGAATTCTGAGAGATAGTATTTATGATTATTTGGAAAAGCAGAGTTTGATTAGAAATAGTCAACATGACATTGAGGGGGGCAGGTCATGCCTCAAGCTTTATTGAATTCTTTGAGGATGTGACAAAACACATCAATGAAGGTAGAGCACTGGATGTGGCATATATAGATTTTAGCAAGGCATTCAATAGGGTTTCACATGGTAAGCTCAGAAAGTAAGGAGGCATGGGATTCAGAGAAATTTGGCTGTCTGGATACAAAACTGGCTGTCCAATAGAAGACTAAGGGAGGTAGTAGATGGAAAGTATTCAGCCTGGAGCTCGGTGACCAGTGGTTGTTCCACAGGAATCTGTTCTGGGACCACTACTCTTTGTGATCTCTATAAATGACTTGGATAAGGAAGTGGAAGGGCAGGTTACTAAGTTTGCTGATGACACAAAGGTTGGTGGATTTGTACATAGTGTGGAGGGCTGTCATAGGTTGCAACGGCTCATTGACAGGATGCTGAGCTGGGCAAAGAAGTGGCAGATGGAATTCAACCCAGAAAAGAGTGTGCAGTGATACATTTTGGAAGGTCGAATTTGAAAGCAGAATACAGGGTTAATGGCAGGAATCTTGGCAGTGTGGAGGAACAGAGGGATCTTGGAGTTCATGTCCGCAGATCCCTCAAAGTTGCTACCCAAGTTGATAGGGTTGTAAAGAAGGAGTATGGTGTGTTGGCTTTCATTGGCAGGGGAAGTGAGTTTAAGAGCCATGAGATTATGCTGCAGCTCTATAAAACTCTGGTTAGACCGCACTTGGAATAGTGTGTTCAGTTCTAGTCAGCTCATTACAGGAAGGATGTGGAAGCTTTAGAGAGGGTGCAGGAAGCTGCTTGGGCTGGAGGGCAGGTCTTATGAGGAAAAGTTGAGGGAGCTAGGGCTTTTGTCAATGGAGCGAAGAAAGATGAGAGGTGACTTGACAGAAGTTTACTAGATGTTGAGAGACACAGATAGAGCGGATAGTCAGAGACTTTTCCCCAGGGCGGATATGACCAGTATGAAGGGACATAATTTTAAAAGGTGATTGGAGGAAGGTATAGGGGAGATGTCAGAGGTAGGTTCTTCACACAGTGGTGGATGTGTGGAATGCGCTGCCGGCAGTTGCAGTGGAGTCAGATACTTTAGAGATTTTTAAGCGACTCTTGGATAGGCACATGGAGGATAGTAAAATGTAGAGTATGCAGGGGAGATTGATCTTAGTAGGATAATTGGGCAGCACAACATCATGCACCGAAGGGCCTGTATGGTGCTCTACTGTTCTATGTTCTTTGTTAAGAAAGGCAGAATCAAAACTGCTATTGCAATAGAAGCATGCTTTTATTGCAATCAGATTGGAAATACCAAAACCAATTGTCTGTGATTAATGGGAGACTGACTGCAATAGTAGGAATGTCCAAGAAATCTTTGTAACGGGTGTAACAGGACAGCAATTATGTACTAAAAATGTAGCCATTGTACAAAAAAAACATATTTCCTCAATGTGCTAAGAAGGCACATTTGGCTCAGGACAGTCACAAAAATTCTTTTTTGAATATTGACAAAGTCACTCAGACCACTGGAATTTCTGGATATTTTATCTCAAAAGGGGAGATACTTGCTTATGTTGAGGACACACTGCAGTCACTCACAGTAGAGACAGAATCTATGAAACAGGGAGAGGATTTGAAATTATTGATAGTTATCAAAATTTTACTTAAAGTGTGAAAGTAATGAGAATAAGGCTAACATATTTAGCCTATCTTCTTTTATAGAAATATAAAAAATGGATTCTGAATTGACAGTGTTATAAGAAATGAACAGTCTACTCAAACTGAATCAGAAAAAATGCCAGAGTGCTATTATTTCAAAGGCAAAGTATAAATAAGAAAATGGAGACCATCTCAAAATCAATTATGAATTGTTAACGGCCCATCAATTGGTTGTCTCAATAGTTTTATAATAAAATGCTATGAATGGTCCATGAAATTCCTGTGGCAAAATATTCAGTTATTTGAAAAATATAGGCTAAAATATTAAAACATGTTTATTGGCCAGGAGAAATTCCAACCCTCAATAAAACCTGCAAGCATTCATTCCATTATAATATAATAAAATGTGAGGCTGGATGAACACAGCAGGCCAAGCAGCATCTCAGGAGCACAAAAGCTGACGTTTCGGGCCTAGACCCTTCATCAGAGAGGGGGATGGGGGGAGGGAACTGGAATAAATAGGGAGAGAGGGGGAGGCGGACCGAAGATGGAGAGTAAAGAAGATAGGTGGAGAGGGTGTAAGTGGGGAGGTAGGGAGGGGATAGGTCAGTCCAGGGAAGACGGACAGGTCAAGGAGGTGGGATGAGGTTAGTAGGTAGCTGGGGGTGCGGCTTGGGGTGGGAGGAAGGGATGGGTGAGAGGAAGAACTGGTTAGGGAGGCAGAGACAGGTTGGACTGGTTTTGGGATGCAGTGGGTGGGGGGGGAAGAGCTGGGCTGGTTGTGTGGTGCAGTGGGGGGAGGGGATGAACTGGGCTGGTTGAGGGATGCAGTAGGGGAAGGGGAGATTTTGAAACTGGTGAAGTCCACATTGATACCATATGGCTGTAGGGTTCCCAGGCGGAATATGAGTTGCTGTTCCTGCAACCTTCGGGTGGCATCATTGTGGCAGTGCAGGAGGCCCATGATGGACATGTCATCAAGAGAATGGGAGGGGGAGTGGAAATGGTTTGCGACTGGGAGGTGCAGTTGTTTGTTGCGAACTGAGCGGAGGTGTTCTGCAAAGCGGTCCCCAAGCCTCCGCTTGGTTTCTCCAATGTAGAGGAAGCCGCACCGGGTACAGTGGATGCAGTATACCACATTGGCAGATGTGCAGGTGAACCTCTGCTTAATGTGGAATGTCATCTTGGGGCCTGGGATGGGGGTGAGGGAGGTGGTGTGGGGACAAGTGTAGCATTCCATTACCAACTTTTGAAGAACCGTTTAGCAGGATCTTTACAGATTGTGCAGGAGCACTACCAAGAACGGGAATTAATATCATTTCACAATTATGGGTGTTTCCACAATACTCCCTTAAGTGTCTTTAAGGAAAAATTACTGCAGAACTGATTGCAGAAAAATTAACTGATTTTTTTTGTTTCAAGATTTGAATTACTCAAAATGATCAGATGAAGATTTAAATTGTCTGTTGCAAACACTGAAAAAAATAACTAGCCTGTAATAAAACAAGTTGCACCTTCTGCTTATCACTGATAATTGAGGTGCTTTGGAAAGATGGCACCAAACTTAAGATGATGATTACAGTTTATTGACAAGGATATCCTAAAGATTTGTTACTACTTTTCATTGGGAGTGTTCAGAGTAAGTCCACAGTATTTCAACCTGTTAAATTAATATTTGTGAATGAGGCAAAAGGACCGCTTAAAATTAAAGAAAAACCGGTAAACCTAAACTTACACTATTTTCTGTTTTCAATTTCAGACAAGAATTGACCAAAGCATGAAAGTTGACTAAAAAACCCAAAGGATGCTGAACAAACAGTACAAACTAGGACAGATAAAATGACAAAACCTTGAAATATTGTTCCTGGAGACAAAGTACTAATACTGTTACCTGTCTCTGAGGAACCATTAAAAGGAAATGTTTACAACAACTTATCAACTCAAACAGAAACTCAGTTAGGTGAATTATGTTGCAAGTATGCCAGACAGTAAAATGGATCAGCAAGTGCATCAGGTTAACATGTTAAAGATATTATGGCAGAGACAATAGTCAAGTGAAAAGTGTATGGTACTTACAGTAGTGAATGGTGAAAGAGAATCAAAAGAATTGGAGAGTGAATCGAAAACTGAAAATTCAAACCTTGACAATTCAGTTATCAAGTTGGATAATATGGAGGTGATTAGACAGTTACATAGCATTAGGTTTAATCTTCCAGAAATATCAAACTTATTTTTCAATTATTTGTCAATTTGTGGTATTAGGCCAGGAAAAACAGTTGCGAATGTTCGTTATAACAAAATAGGGAATATGTTAAATATTAAACAAATAATTTCCTTACAGGCTCAATCAAGAAAAAGATCAGTTCAACTGAGAGAAGAGATTACATTCATTCATAATGAAGAACAGCATTACTGAACCAAGTCATTATCACTAGATAACAAAGTGTGGGGCTGGATGAACTCAGCAGGCCAAGCAACATCTGAGGGGCACAAATGCTGATGTTTCAGGCCTAGGCCCTTCGCTTTTGTGCTTCTAAGATGCTGCTTGGCCTGCTGTGTTCATCCAGCCCCACACTTTGTTATCTTGGATTCTCCAGCATCTGCAGTTCCCATTATCTCTGCAGCTCTGATTACTTGCATTTCAGAGAAAATCCATGTTAAGATCAAGAGAACAAAAATTAAAATCGACCAAAACAGCTTTCAGTCTGGGATATAAAACTTACTCAGATAGTAAGAACTGCTCACGCTGGTGTCAGAGATAACAGTGTGAAGCTGGTGGAGCACAGATGTCTATTTCAAGCCCACAGCTACCTAGATTACACCTATCACCCATCTTCCTGCAAGAACGCAATCCCCTACTCCCAATTCCTCCACCTCTGCTGCGTCTGCTCCCAAGATGGGCTATTCTACTCCCGAACAATCTAGATGTTCTCTTATTTCAAGGACTGCAACATCCCCCCCCGCTTCGGTGGTCAAAAATGCTCTTGATCGCATCTCTTGCATTTCACACACTCTGCCCTCACACTCCCTCCCTGCAACAAAAGCAAAGACAGAATCCCACTTGTCCTCACATATCACCCCACTAACCTCCATATTCAACGTATCATTCCCAACCATTTCCACCAACTGCAATCTAACCCCACCCCATCTACATTCCATCAGGACTACTCTCTCCGCGACCCCCTCATCCACTCCACACTAGCTCCACCACCCCCAGCACCTTTCCCTGCAACCACAGGAAGTGCTACACTTGCCCCTACACCTCCCCCCTCATCTTCATTCAAGGCACCAAACAACCTTTCACTCAGACTGAGGTTAACCGGTACATCTGTGAACGTGGTGTATTGGATGCACTGGTCCAAATGTAGCCTCCTTTATATAAGTGAGACCAAGCGGTGGCTCAGAGACAACTTTGAAGAGCGCCTGGGCTCTGTTTGTGACAAGCAATAACACCTTCCAGTTGCGAACAATTTCAACTCACCCCTCCCACTACCTGAGCAACATGTCCACTCAGGGCCTCCTCCAGTGTCACAATGACCCCAACCGGAAACTGCAGGAGCAGTACCTCATATTTCACCTTGGGTGTCGACAACCCAATGGTCTCAATGTGGACTTGACCAGTTTCAAAATCTCCCCAACCCCGGCCTCATCCCATGACCAACCCTCACTCTCACCACACCCCCCTCTTTGACCTGACACAACCCTGTCCATCTTCTATCCACCTATCCACTCCTCCCACCTCACTGACTAATCCCCACCACTGCCTACCTGCTATCACCATCCCACCTACCTTCTGCAGCTCCACCCCTCCCCCTCTCTCTATTTCAGAGCTCCTTTCCTCCTCCCCTACTTCTGAAGAAGGGGTCCCAACCTGAAAACAAAAGCTTTCCTATTCCTGATGCTGCCTGGCCTGCTGTGCTCCTCTAGCTCCATACTGTGTTATCTCAATTTGGGATGAGTGTTGTCTGGTAATAACATCAGTTGGACTCAACAATACAGTCTTCGCAAATATTTGAGACAAAAACATACGATTATTTTGATGAAATTTAATTCCCTGAATATATCATTTGAAAATAATTTATTTGCCTGGTAAAGAAAATGTTATAGTGGTCAGTTTTTCCATAGCACATAGTGCCATGAGGTTCACACGTTTAAGTTTAAAAAAGTTGTGTAATTTATTTTTGTTTACTGTCAACGTTACTGTTGCTAACGTGATAGTGTTATGATAATTTTAAAAGAATATTCATCTCCTTTGGGGGAGTATAATGCAAGGAATATTTTTAACATTTTAGTGCAATTTTTTGCAGTCTGGATTATGAATTCTTAGAATGAGAGCTTTGATTGTGTGCATGGAGGAGTTTAGTGATTAACTTTTTAGTATTTCTGGAGTCGTATTTTTAAAAGCGTCTGAAATAGACTTCCTAGATGCTAACAAGGATTTTTTTGCATTGGTGTAGTTTTATCAATAAACGAAATAAATAAACAGCATTAAAAACCAAAAGAACTACGGATGCTGTAAATCAAGAATAACAACAAAGTTGCTGGAGAAGGTCAACAGGTCTGGAAGCATCTGTGAAAGGAAAAACAGAGTTAACGTTTTGGGTCCGGTGACCCTTCCTAAGAAATGATGGTGGCTGGGAAAACGTCAGTTTATATGCAGAAAATAGGGAGGTGTGTGGGGTAGAGAGTAGACTATAGAGCCCAAAGAGAGAGAATGACAGTTGGACAGTTAGCAACTCCTTAGAAAGACAGTTGGACAAAGGAGTTGCCAACTGTCCAATTCTCTCTCTCTCTCTCTCTCTGGGCTCTATTCTATCACTTACTCCCTACCCCACCCACCTCCCTATTTTCTAAAATATAAATTGACATTTTCCCAGCCATCAGTTCTGAGAAAGGGTCATCGGACCCGAAACGTTAACTGTTTTCTCCTCCACACATGCTGCCAGACCTGCTGAGCTTCTCCAGCAACTTTGTTTTTGATCAATGAGCATTAGTTTGTTTTCAGTTAGAAGGATCAGGGATTGATTGTTTTTTGCTTAGGGGTGATACTCATAGCTTAGAAAGTTTTTGGTTTCAGTTCATAGATGCCCTTATTGAAGTAGGAAAAGTTTCTCCAAGAGAAAGGAGTTAGCTCAGAAAAGTTTTTTTAAAAATGTTCCTTTTCTGTAGGCGGTTTTGTTTAAAAGTTTCAAACATGTAGTATTTCAAGCTGAAAACTTTTAAGCTCAGTTGTGTGAATATTCATAGAAGGAAACTCAAGAATAGAAACTGAAACCAAAGGTCAAGTCAAACCAAGAGATGCAATAGAGAAAAAGGGAGTTCACTTCTGCATTTCAGTACTATAAAGGAATGCTGTTAGGATAGATGGAATGTTATATTTTTACTGTTTTAAAATCTCTCAAAATGTTTTACATGTAAATAGATGGTTAATTATATTTTATTGTAATTTATTTTGAATAACAAAAGTCTATTTTATTGCTAAAACCAAACCTACAGCTGTGTTTCAATGAAAGATTATCAATAAAAACAAAATCTGATCTATCTAGCCATATTTTAATCTGGAATCTGACTTGCCCACTAATAACAAAAACAGTTAGATAAGGATACTAAAATGAACAATCTTTAAGATAGAAGATATAACATGGAAAAGAATGGGAAAGACATATGAAGCTTTGATTGTGAACTTTAATATCAATTTTCAAGCAAGATAAGCATTTTTTCACATTTGCATCATTGATGTAGATGAATGAAAGCTAGTTTCTATGAATATAATCAAGGAATGAACTCAATTAGGACTTTTAACTCTTCATATTTGTCATAAGCTCACAACTGTGAACCACACGCCAAATATTCACCAGACAGGGAGCTCATCAGTTATGAAATCTTTTCCAAAAAAGTGAATCATAGGAGACAGTGAAAACAAAGTGTCTGCAGTTCTACTTTGATTTTACACAGTCAAGCTTGAAATGGCACCACTTGACAGAAGTCAGCTTAAAAGGAAAAAGTTTGATGAGAAAGAACTGAAGAAATTATGTTTATAGAGCAAGTCAGATAAGGTGAAAATATTAGAATAGCAGAGCGATTGGAAACAAAAACAGTAAACTAAACAAATAGTGTTAAGATAATAAATTTATACTCCTAAGGGGTAGAAGTAGTACAAATGAAAATCAAATGTATGGAATATGCACTATATTTTAAGACTGTCACGACTGAATCTTTGCTGGGTTAAGCAAGACAATTAGGAGAAACTGCAAGCCTTACTATATTATACAAGCTTAAATCTTTTACATTCTACTTTAAATCAGACTTCTAATTGAAAACAGCACCTAGAGATATCCAACCCTACTTCTGCCTTTTATGTGCCAACAAAATTAAATAGTTTCAGAACTGATGATCTTTATTTGCAAGCACTTATGGCGTCTTCATGTGATCTAGGACTTCAATATTCCATAATTAATTTAGTCCTACAGTTGGAATACTTGATGGCCACTCCCCAAATAATTTAAATCATGAGGCAAGAAGCAAATATTTTAAAAATGCTCCATGATTTGATATTTATTTGATCTGCCATGGTTAGCCACACCCTTAGGCAAATTATCAAATACAGCCAAAACAGTTATCTCCCTGAAAAAGTGAGCAATAGCCTTGGTGTGTCGTGGTTCAAAAGACAGGATGTGTCAAATCCAGTAAAATACTGCCCCATCCAGACTGGATCTATGGTCACCTACATGTGGATCACAATCACGATCAGAATCTCGGACAGGTGTTCACACTGTCCACCTGCACTCACTTGGTGCGCACACTGTCACACTACTGCATGATTTCCACTTCCCGAAATATGATGGGGCTACAGCAAAGTTCAGCACTTAACACATTTAGTCAGCTTGTGGCATCATGTTTCAGTTTGGTTTAGATGTACTATCATTACAGGGTAAAGTACGTTTTGTGGTGGCAACACAAACAATTTATAAAACATATACTATGAACTGATGATAAAATGTGAGGCTGGATGAACACAGCAGGCCAAGCAGCATCTCAGGAGCACAAAAGCTGACTAGGCCCGAAACGTCAGCTTTTGTGCTCCTGAGATGCTGCTTGGCCTGCTGTGTTCATCCAGCCTCACATTTTATTATCTTGGATTCTCCAGCACCTGCAGTTCCTATTATCTCTGATACTATGAACTGATGTTTGAAACCAATCCTTATATTACAGCACTGGAAACACAGGAGGCAATTCAGCCCACCACATACCACGTGGACTCCGCAAAAACAACTCATAGTACCATTCTTCTACTCATTCTCTATAATTTGCTGTTATTTTCTTTTTCAACTGCTTATCTCACAGGACAAATAAAAATTACAGGGATTATCATCATTCCCTACATCCAATATCCAAGCAATGCAAGCTGGCCAGGGTACCAGAAACAAAGTGCAACCATATTAAATGCTTCCACACCTGAAAGCAGCCATCAATTTTCTAGATGTTCCAGAAGCATAGATCCAGAGGTCTACTTGCAGTGTAACCAGTAGCAGAATGACTTTATGAACTACAAGCTGAAACAATAATGATGGATGGCAAACCAAGCCCATCCAATAGGATGGAAAAAATGTCCAACTTCCACGCAGAATGGAAAATTAATATCTGTTCATAACAGCATTTGCCTTATGTCAGCAAAGTACATTGGTAAGTAAAAAGGAGAGTGTGGAACACCACCACACAAAGATGCAGGGTAAATTTAAAACTAGATTTCCCTTTTCCAGCATGCTTCAGACAAAGAAATTTGACAAGCCGAAGGCCATTTTGATAGCTCAGCAGGCATTTTTTTTCTAAACCAGCAACAAAAGGTAAGGCTTGAACTGAAACATCATTTCAAATTTGCCTTCTTCTGGAAAATGCAATAAATTATTCACAGATAACTTGGTAAATAAAGAAACAGTAACTACAGTCACGGTTTTTAAAATCTTTAGATAAACAAAGAGGAAATAACAATGACAACCAGAACATGTAAATTAGTCTTCCACAATAGTAAGACCAGTGGAATTGTTGCCCTACAACGATTACAACAGGAACTGAAGGACTGTCACTGTTTCCCACTTGACCTGACTGACAATTCAACTGAGATTTTGCGCATAAGGTTTTTAAGAATGTAACAATTAACAAGGACCTTCTCACCTTTCTGCTTCTTAAAGAGAAGCAAGATGAGGATATCTACCACAATCTAAAAGTTGTCTACTTGAGAAAAACATTCCAATCAAGAGGCTGGTTTCCATTATAACTGATCGCATAGCTTCTGCATTTGGAGCTCCTCTTGTTAATTCCTATGAATAATCACCACCAAGCATTAGTGACTAAAGTTTTGAACTTTCCTTATGTGGTGAGAGTTTTAAAATTAAAAACTTAAATTAATTGATTCAAGCAAGAAACCTTAAGCACCATTTGTAAAATCCTTATTTGACAAATTCAATGCTGCTTGCTGTGCATTAATCCAGTGTGCTAATCATAGAACCGTGCAGAAGAGGTCCTTTGATCCGCTGAGTCTGCACTAACAAAAATCTACTCTAAATCTAACTAGTCTCACTTTCCAGCACTTGGCCCATAGCTCTGAATGGTATGACATTTCAAGAGCTCAACAAAGTACTTTTTAAAAGATACTGAGACCTCTTGCCTCAACTGCCCTCCCAGGCAGTACATTCCAAATTCCCAACACTCATTGGATTAAAACAAAAATGTTTTTCCTCAAAATTTTAATGCAAAGGGCAGGAAGTTATGACTTCAATGAAGAGAACAGCTGCTTTTTAAACAGCCCTTCAAAAACCTTACACACCTCAATCAGGTCCTCTGAAGAAAATAAGCTAATCATATCTGCCCACAACTTTTTCTGTGAATTGATGTCATCTCCAGTGTTGCTTCCTGCTCTCATCTGAAATTGGATAAAGTGATCAGTTTCGCTTCCAATTTCCATCCTTCTCTCACCTTCACCTGGTCAATCTCTGAACTCTTCCCTTCTCTTCCTTGACTTCACTATTTCCATTTGAGGAAAGGCTGCCCACTAATATCCAACACAAGCCCACCAACTTCTACAGATACCTCAAATTCACCTGCCACAATCTGCTGCCTGCACGGATTCACTCCATTCTCCCAGTTTCTATATTACCATTACATCTGTTTGGAAGATAAATCACGTTTTTGTCTTCCTTATGCTGCACTTAGTAGAAAGGACCAGTTCTCTCCCTGTCACACCAATTTTGTACCTTTTTTACTGTCTCCATTATTAACATTATTTGGAGAGGATTTCTCGACAGTCTGCATTCTTGCTTCTTCTCTGCAAAAAAGTATCAATAATAATATTCTCTAAAACCTTTTACTTCTGAAAAGGAGTCATACTAGATTCAAAATGCTGTTTTTCTCTCCACATTGCTGCCAGTCCTGAACTTCTCCAGCACTGTGTTTACTTCCTTCGATACAGACCCTTGGAAAATAGGCGACAGGTTTAGATAGAGGGTCTGGATCGGCACAGGCTTGGAGGGCCAAAGGGCCTGTTAACGTACTGTAACTTTTTGTTCTTTTGTTTTTCCAATTTCCAGCATCACAATGTCTTATCTTTATTTATAGATCTGATGTCTAAAAATCACACTTTTCTTCAATCAAGGAATTAAATATCCATTGAATGATTAGACAACGCATGATTACTTGGCATGAGGTTCCTTAGACATATATCAAAACTGAACAGGCTGACTTGTAAAGGAAACGGACTGAGATGTGATGCATATGATTAGGTCTATGCATACATTCAAATTGAATCTAGGTCTGTGGTTCTCCAACAATAAAATTCTATGAAAGTTCCTGAATCTGGAGAAAATTCGAGGGGGGAAAAAAATCAAAAACACTGAAATGGTTCCAAGCAAGAAGACCTGTATACACAGTGTGACGACATTAGGAGGAGTTAATAAGGATTTCAGGAGTTAGGTATGATGGAACAAATTGTCATATTTGTCCAAATCCATTCCAAGTAAACATTGATGGGTTGACGACCAATCTGATTTATAAAATTGTGGAGTTGATACGCAGCTGAAAGTCAGATCAAGGAATAATGATTCTTGGGGAAATCAAAGACAGAAAAAACGCCCACGCCTATCACCCTGTGCTTTTAAAATGAAAGGTTGCTTTGGCTCCACATACCTCAAAGTCAGCACTCTTATCAGTTACTCATTCTATGTTATCTGGTTCTCAATCATTCCCCAATACAAACAATTTTACCCTTTGTCCAGATCTCTCCATTTTAAACATCCTCATTAATTCTCCTTTCAGCCTTCTCATCTGAAAATAATTATTCCAGCTTCACTAATCTATACAGAGTTGATGTTCTTCATCACTGGCTCTTTTCTGTACCATCTCCAATGCTTACATTTACTTCCTAAAATGTGGTGCCCTTTAGCAAATACAATATTCCAACTTAGGCCGAACCGGACCTTACTTGAAAACAATTTCACTGTAGATTGTTGGTTTTGTATTTCATACCTCTACCGACAATACCCAAGATCCCACATGTCAATTTAACCACATTCTCAACTTTTCCTGCCACGTTGAACTGGTAGTGCACATATAGCCCAGGTCCCTCATCTCTTGCAGAGAATTTAGCTTTGTATTATGTCTCATTGCCAGTACCTTGGCGTATACTTATGAGACATGAGCACAATATCATCACTGCATAACAACATGTGATCTAAGGGAGTAGAAGTTTCATATACCATATTACCTCAGATCACTTGAAACATGACACTGTTGAAAGCATGCTGCCCTGGTGTAATCTCATCGATTGCTAGCCTAGACACTTGTGCCGAAGGATGTAATTTCTGTACATAATGCTTAGTTGTACCATATGCCTGTGGATATTTTATTATGATAAGAGCCTCCAATTTATGTTTTGGCAGTTATCATAAGCATTGCCACATCAGATAGAATAACCTGTTGGGAACAAATTCATACCATGGTAACAGCAGCAGCATCTGTAAAAGATACCAACATCTCGCTGGCAAGAGTATGGAAAACAAATTCACCTCCCATAAGATTCTGGAGATGGATGGTGACGATTGACAACTTACGAGCTTGCTGAAGCTCCAATTCTAGCCAACACAAAGGGTCACTGGGCTTTTCTGCACTGTTCCTTATTCCCAATTTTAATACATGCTTAAGATTTTACTATGATTGCACAACTAATGGGATCTCTTATCTAATGCAGAGATGAGTAGCACTCAATTGTTATTCTGAAAGGGACAGTACCTGGGGATATCAGGTCCTCCACCACCCCTAAAGAGAAAACCACTGAACCCTCAAAATATGCACAAGCAAAACTTTTATGCAACCTACAAAAGCCCAGACTTTCACCGTCTAATTTAGACTAAAGATGACAATCTGATAAACACATCACTAAGACAGCTCCACGTGTGGATTTCTCTTGTCTCAGACTCAGGGCTATCAGAGACAAGGAACCTGTTCAGACCCAGGTGAGGTATGGTCCTATGGCATAGGCCACTAATAGACACTATTTTTCTTCGTTATTGCATAGTTAAAGATGGCATGTTATCCATTCAAGGTCCTCTAAAGAAGTTAAAACTCTGCCTGATAGCTCCCCACCCCAATGCTTCACATTACTTTCTTATGCAGTCCCTATTAACCCCCATCATTTTGAGACTCTCCAAGTTCCCCTTCAACCCTTTTATTTGTCCATGAATATCACAATTTTCCCCCTTAGCCCATGATATACCACACAGCCATGCCCAGTTTAACAATACACCATCCTCTCAAGTCAGTCTGGCATTGATTCATAAAAAGAGCTCCTATACAGTATCAAATTCCACCCTAGTAATATTTGGACTTCACTTTCATTAACCCCTCAGTGTCACAAAATAATACAGTCCATACCCTGGATTAAGTTTCTTAGTTTGTCCAACGTTCCATGGACTGCCCTCTAAAAAGACCCCTGATCATTAATGCGCAAACTCCCAGGCCTGACCATGACGCAAGCCCTGGAATGACTCATGAGGACAGTCTCAACTAAACACAGACCAACCCCCATATTCACATCCTCACAGCGCCCCACCCCCCCCAAAAGTGGTACCTGAAATCAATGTTCCCTCCAACTGTCATCCCAGGTGCAGTGGCCTACACGCCCTGCTAGTTGCAGCAACTTCCAGAACCAGACTCAATGTCACAGTGTGTCAATGTCAATAGCCATGCAGAGAATACTGGAGTGGCTGTGCACGCATGCTGCATGCAACCTAGAGGGAATGTTGCCTACAATCCTTCACTGTTTGGACTTGACCTGCAGAAATGATCATGGCCCAAACCTTGGCTCGTAAAAGCAATGATCCTTAGTCAGCAGTAGGACCAAGAGACAAAGTAACGGTGGCCAATTTCCTGTACTGTAATCAGATGAGCCATTTGACTGACTGTGGTAAAATTTCTTTATTTCACTGAGTTAAAGTGCCTCTTAACTGAAATGGTAATTCCAAAGCAACAGGTTTTATTTATTCCAGAGTTGCCTAGGCTTATCAGTTGATCACAACAGCCATTTTAGGTCAGTCATGTCCTTTTTATAACTACTTTTAGACCTTTAGAATCTCAGGTATTACAGTAAACTGGTGGAAATTGAAAAGTGATATTCCATTTTCAATATAATTTTAAGAAATAGTCCCAAATAATGGAACGGAGGTAAATTGCCAGTTGAATCTTGGGTTAACTGGGTAGTTAGCGGTCTTTCTACCCCTTGTTCCAACCATCAACATTTCCTACTGAGGTTGGTCATATTAATAATCAGCTACATTTGTGAGTTGATCACATTAATAAACAGTATGTTTGAGGAGTGATCAAAAATAGCCAGGAATAAAAGTCACACACCATATTTACCATCACTTCAGTGTTAACACCCCGGCATCCAATATTGTTAAGGATCTTCAGGGAGAATAAAAATTTTAAACATCAATTTGATTTTGCATCTAATAATAAAGCAGAGTAGAAAACTGGCCATAATTTTTCATTTATTAAAAATCCACACTAGGACTACTGGGATTGTGTCGTCCCTCACAGTTCACTGTCCATTCTGAGGACAAGCATATCTGATTTTTCTTCCCCAGCCTACTTACAGGTTTCCATTGCAATCTTGATACAATCTTGCAGCTGCAAGTTGAGGAGGAAACACATTCAGGCTCAGTGACGTAGCATGAAATCTGAGAAAAAGGTAAAGAGGGTCAACGTCTGCTGTTACAAGCTCTCACCACTTTCCTGCTTCACTTTCTTCGCTAAATGCCAACTGCCCAGGCACAGTGAACAGGAAAATCCCCATGATCAGAATATCATTCATAGGGTTCACATTTAGTCAGTGCCTTCATTATCTTTTTTTACCCTTACTATCCCTCGAGTGATTTCTTTTTTCATTTCAACAGAGACAATAGAATAACATGACCTATGGATTGTTAACTGCTAACAGTTCTCTCTGAAATTAACACGTCATGGCTCGGGTTCACCAAAATCCATAGAATAACACAGATTAATCTGGTCCAATTAAATTTGTAATACAAACTAAATACCTCACATTTGTAATATCACACCTTAGCAAGATTTACAAGGTAGTAGATATCGTGTTTTCTCCTGCATGAAGTATCTACTCATCTTTTCACAGTAATGGTTAGTCCTCATACTATATTCTTAGGTTTCATAAAACACTCACATCTTAGGGCTAAGGCAAACTGTGTATGATGAGTATTTCTGTCTTGCTACTATAACTAATAATACACTTAGTTCTTTGCATCTACCAGATAAAACAGACAACATCTTGAGGTGTTCCTAGGAGCTCTTTCCTACAAATTATAGCAGATTATAAATTTCCATTCTGGTTTCCTGAGAGATGAATACCTACTACAGCAGGTATTATTTCTGCTTGGTGTAAGCAGAAGTACTTTTATTGCTACACCTGTCTCAACATAAAGTGGCTAACTACACAAACTGAAGATCTTCTTTAAAAAAAAATTGCAAGGCAGCATTTCATGACTTCGACTTTCACAATCCCAAATAATGACACTGTTGTCAAATACTGTAGGAAAGCGAGATGACCAGTTCAATCGAGAACTGTTCACTTCAACCTGAATCCACCTCTACAGCTATGAATACCTGGTCATTGTTTAAAAATCAGGGGTTGTTCATTTAAACCAGATATTAGACATCAACCCAAGCCCCTCTCAAAGATTTGTGTGCCCCTTTGGAACTCTCTTCCTGAAAAGGGTAGTGGAAGCAGTTCTTGAATATTTTTAAGGCAGAGATAGAGAGATTCTTGATAAGCAGGGGGTCAAAAGATTATCAGGGTTAGGAGGCTAGGTGAGTTTGAGTTTAGATTCAGATCACAATGATCCGACTGAATGGCAGAGCAGGCTCAAGAGGCTGATTAGTTTCTTCCTGCTACTAAATTTATATATATGTTGTTACATGCTACATGCCTCATGTCCAGGCACATCAAACAGAAACAACAGATGTGAGGCCGATGGGATTCCAACTGACACGTGTCTTTATGGAAGCCCGATCTAGTGATGTCCTTTGGAATCAGGTGGGGGATGGGAAGGATTCTGAACACACTTGTGGCACACTGTGGTGTCCCTAACCCTGGATCAGGAGGCCCAGGTTCAAGACCCACCTGCTCGAGGTGTGAGATTAGAAAAATAGATTAAATAAAAGTTAAAAGCTACAAGCCTTCAGGCCTGGCAGAATGAGAGTCCCACCTCAGATAATAAAGTGTGAAGCTGGTTGAACACAGCAGGCCAAGCAGCATCTCAGGAGCATAAAAGCTGATGTTTCAGGCCTAGACCCTTCATCAGAGTCCCACCTCAACAATGTTTTGGCTTATCGCCCATCCAGATAATGTTGAATACAATGATGAGATTAGACATTGCACGGACTGGTGTTTAATAAAGTGTCCAGGACTTCCTGATTATTACTGAGATTCAGCTGCAATTGACATTTGCGTTCAGACAGAGCAGGCAGTGAGAAAGTGGGCATTCAGTAAACATCTATATTTCAACTGAAGTGCCTAAAATTCAACCTGGAACAACAAATAAATCTGAATGTGTCATTTATTTTATCTCCTAAAGAAATTATAAAGCATTGTACTGACACTGAGTGGCAATACACCAGAACTGCATGCAGTTTTCCAATAAATTGAGATTCGAATGTTAAATATTGAACTCTCAATTTTCCCATCCTGTGCTCAGTGTCAGAGGAGTTTTTAAAAAGTCAATGCCACTAGGTTTAAAAATAAAGGCAAAAGCTACTATTGCTTCCTGTAGACTTGGAAGAAGCTTAGTAAATTACAAAAATATAGTGACAACAAAATTGAAAGTATCATGCAAATGGAGTCATTGTCATACAGCATGAACAAAGATCCCTCAGCCCAACTTGCTTATGACAACTAGGATTTTTTTGTTTTAAAAACGTCTACTGCTGTTTGGTATTCAAAGCGCCTTCTTTTCAGATTTGCCTCATGCTGCTCCTGACTTGTCCTCCTGCAATGTTCAATGACCCTAGTGTTCATCTCCCTGATCAATGGTGATTGTGGAGTGGGTAGGTGTAACTACTGAGATTAGTGAAGTGCACTGTTATTGTCCAGTCCCACCATTCTAGGTGTTACAATATAAATTTAAATGCAATACCCAGTTATTGATTTGACCATCTATTGATTGTAGCTATATTAGGGTTAGAATTAAAAGATCCTTCAGTCAGGTTTCTTCACTAAATAACAAATTATTACGATGAAAACAAAACTTATTCAGCTAAGCTGTAACACTGTCCAACAGCGCGAAACAGGAATGTATAATTATTTATCATCCTAAATGAATCCAATACAGACACGATACTCCAATTAAAAAGGAAAGTAAAATCTTTGCTGAGATACACTTTGGCCAATAATTGTTAGTTCCCGAATAAGAAAGGGACAAGTCTATTTTTCAGAACCGCTAGTAACTAGGAAAAGCTAGTATTTAACCTGAAGATTAAAGTTTGATGATGGCGATGGTGGTCATTTGGTTTTGAGGGCTGGATGCGAGACAGGCAGCGAGACTGCATAAGGGGCAGGAGCGAGGGAGGGGCGGAGACGGATGAAAGTATTGGGTAAGGCAAAGTGGGTCACTCGTGCAGAATGCATCTCAATGTAATAATGGGCCGAGGAGTACCTTGGAATAGGTGACTGTGTTAAAAGCAACCCATGTCATAACAGCACCAGGTGTGGGGTGGGCTAAAAAAAACACAAGGATGCTTGGAATCAGGCTCTAAAGTTATTGAATTCAATGTTGAGTCCTGGAGGCTGTTGGGTCCCTAAGCGGAAAATAAGATGTGCTACCAGCTTGCGCTGAGACTTAAAAGGAACACTGCAACAGGCCCATGACAGCAATGTTGGTCAGAGAACAGAGTGGCATGAAATAGCAGGCAACCCGAAGCAAGGGAGTCATTTTTAAAGACAGATCATAGGTGTTCTGCAAAGTGGTCGCCTAGCCTGCATTTCATCCCACTCCCCCATTGTGAACAGCTCCCATACTGTTTCGTAACAGCTCACTCAAAAATCTGCTGCAACTTCCTATTCTGCAGCTGTCATTGCGATTTCTGACTTCACTGATCTACATAATCGCCTGAACCATAATTTGTTGCATTTAAAATTCTCAACTTCTACTTCAAATTCTTTACAGACTCGCCCCCCCATCTCAGTGATCTTTTCTATTACAACATTCCTAGCAGCTTCTGCTTTCTCTAACCATACTTATCTCAACTGCTCATGTCCCACGTTAGAATTCTTTCCTGCAACCCTTAACCACCATCTGCTTAAAGGATCCAGAACAAGGGGACATTATTTGAAAATTAGGGGTCACACTTTTCGGACAAAAACAAGAACAAAACTGTTTCGGTCAGAGGGCTGTACTGCTTAGGCACACTGCCCAAAAGGGCAGCAGAGGCCTGGTCATTAAACATTTTTAAAGGTAGAGCTGGATAGATTTTTGTTAGGCAACGGAATTAAACATTATTCGGGGCAGTTTGCAATCTGATTATTTTGATTTTTTTAAAATTTTATTGTCATGTGTACCGAAATCCAGTGAAACCATGAGCAGTACAGGCAGATCACAGCAAGCAAAAGATGTACAGATCAAAAAGACTTAGAAGCATACAAGTTACATTATTTGAGGCTAGACTCCATTCAACAGTCTGATGATTGCCGGAAAGAAGCTGAACCTGTTTGTGCAGGTGTTCAGGCTTCTGTATCTTCCAGAATTTGAAATACAAACTGATAGCCATGATCTTTTTGAACGTGGAACAGATTTTGTAGGGCAAATGACTTATTTCTGCTCCTTCTTAGTGTGAAGGCTACCAACCTGTACTGTACCTCTCAGTCTCAGTAAGTTTGCAGCAAAATTCCATGTTTATTTCAGATGCATACATTATGCACTTATGAAAAATACAAAATGAAACCAATGCTAAAGTTTCAGGGATACTTTTGCACTTAAATGCTCTGCTCCAGAATAATTAATTTTATATAAATGTCAGGTATTCTTTACCTTTTCACAGAAAAGGATGTCTCTCAAAACTGGTTACTTTGATCTAATTCTGTACTGTGATGATACTATAGCTTTTAGATGTGTATTTTTTCAATGAAGGAGAGTTGTGACAGATGTGGACTGTCTGCTCCAAAGACAATAAACTTAAAAGCTTCAGAGGCCTTGGGCTTCTTTTTAAAAAAAAAGGTTGGAACATTAGAAGCAACCTGAATTTTGGGGGAAGTGGGGTGGTGGTAAAGCTCCCAAAGGCCAGGGCTTTTCATTTTAGTTTTTCCCAATGGCAGCTGTCAAGGTCTTGAAGCTAGGTTTGGAAGCTGCAGTATATCTCAAGTGAAGGTGGAGGAAGAAGGCCATTTGGCCCATTGTGGCTACAGTAACCTTCCAAGAGGCAGCCCACCCAAAACAATATCACTGTATCCTTGCATTTCCCATGGCCAATCCTCTTTACATGGACATCGCTGGACAATTGGCAATTTAGCATGGCCAATCACCTAACATATACATCTTTGGCCTGTAGGAGTAAACTGGATCACCCAGAGGCGGCCTACGTAGACGCGGGAAGAACATGCAAACTCCACACAGAGATAAAGACAGTCACCCAAGAGTGCCTCTTCACACCATAAATTCCACATATCACTGCATTTTCTGGGGATTCTTTTGAATTACATATCTTACCTCTCACCAAAGACTGACTTATTCCTGTAATTTCTCAAAATCAAAATAATTGAGACGACCCGGGATATACTTCATGTACAGTTGCCTAATTTTCCGCTGGCTTTTCAACCACAGTAGGCATCACTCCCACCTGTGATCCAGGTATATTACCACAGATATACTGTATTTCCAGAACCAAGAATTTCTCTCATACTCCACCACCACTCATACTCCACCACAGAGTCACAGAACACCAATAGATGGGTTGCGGTACTTCTGTCCCTGCATTTTTCCTCTTCCTCTCCTTCAGACCCATGAAAAGATGGCACACGAAGTCAATAAATAGCCCAACAAGCCACCATGAAGTAGCTAGTATGGAATTTTAAGTCAGGGTGAAATAAATGTTCAGCAGCTTTTTCAGTAAGTTTTTTTTGCACAGTCAGGTTTAACAGTCAATACTGATATGGCTTAGAGCTCCATTAGAATACAAATAACAAAATACAAGTAGTATTTAAGTGAAACTGTTTCTCCCTCCACAGATTGTCTGGTCTGCTGAGCAGCTCCAACATTTTCAGTTTTTATTTCACATTTTCACACTCTATAGTCCTTTACTCTTATGAGTTCCAGTGGACTTAAATCAGCCATTTTTACAAAGATAATGGGAACTGCAGATGCTGGAGAATCCAAGATAATAAAGTGTGAAGCTGGATGAACACAGCAGGCCAATCAGCATCTCAGGAGCACAAAAGCTTTTGCGCTCCTGAGATGTTGCTTGGCCTGCTGTGTTCATCCAGCTTCACACACATTTTTACAAAGGTCAGTTTAGAGTCTGACACCAGGAATCAAATACCAAAAAGAATTTCCTACAAGGCACTCCATCGCACAGATTAGCCAGAGAACTACAAAGAAGACTCAAACATTTAGTCAACAAATCACCCCACTCCATCCACTCAGCCCAAGAATTCCTCAACTCCAAAGACAAAGGATAGAGGACAAAGAGACCATGATATCGTTTGATGTCACTGCCCTATTCACATCAACAGACATACCTCTAGCAAGGAAAACGACGACAACACTACTTGAACAAGAACATGACCCCAGTGAAACCATCTCCAAGGACACAATGCTTAAACTACTGGACCTCTGTCTGACCACCCACTTCACCTTCAACAGCCAAACATGAGTAAATCAATGGGACACCCATGGGATCGCCTATCTCCAGGCTCACAGCAGAAGCTGTGATGCAAAGACTGGAAAGGACTGCCCTTCTGCAAATCCAACCTAAACTATGGATACGCTACATAGACGACACCTTCGTCATCACAACACAATCACCGGAATGAAATTCACCAGAGTGAAGAACAAACAATTCCCATTCCTGGGCATCATGGTAGAGTGCAAGACAAATGGGGAACTGCAAATGAAAGTACACCGAAAAGCCTCACACACAGACCAAGTATCGAACTTTAATACTAACTATCCCAGCACACACAAACGAAGCTGTGTGCAAACACTATTTAAAAGGGCAACAACACATGGCAGCAATACAGAACTATGCCAAGAGGAGGAATACCTCTTCCAAGTGTTCAAGGATAATGGACATCCAAAGAATTGGGTCAGCAAATGCCTACAGGAACAGCATCAGCAAGATTCAACATGCCCTGACACACATCACGCCACCCTACATCAGGAACACGCCAGAATTCACAAGACTTCTACAACCACTGGGCATCGGAGTGGCACACAAGCCCACGTCAACCCTACGACAAGTGCTCACCCAATCTAAAGACCCACTTCCCGCCATGGACAGGACCAATGTCATCTACAAAATCCCCATGCAGAGACTGCGAGAAACACTACATCGGACATGCAGGAAGGAACCTAACAAGAGTACATGAACACCAACTGGCTACAAAAAAAAACACAACCAACACTCACTCATCTCAATCCACATGGACAAGGAGAACCACAATTTCGACTGGGACAACACCAAGATCCTGAGACAGGCTAGGCAGAGACAGGCATGAGAATTCCTGGAAGCATGGCACTCCACGAAGCATGCTATTAACAAACACACTGAACTCAGCCCGGTATACATTCCAAAGCGGAGGAAACCCAGAAGTGAGGCAATCCATCGCAACAGACCCTAGAGTTTAAAAACCAGGCGGGAAAACACACCAACGCTTCATCAGAGGCTGCACTGAGGATGTTAACAAGCACGATAACGAAATATCTGCAGAACAACAAACCAGCTCGGCAAGCCAACCAACCTCAACACCTACAACCCGAGCTACAGATCTACTCCAAAACCACAGAATTTCTAACTGTTAAGTTCCTCCCTCCATCAAGGCAAACAGTTGATTACAAGTAGGTGCAGCATTTCAATTATCTGTAATAATATAATTTGCAAATACATCATGCAGTCTAATACAGAGTAATATACTGCAGATGTGGTAGTCACCCAAATTATATTTCCATTCAGTTAGAACATTTAAGAATAAACTCTCTGCTAGTGTCATTGTAACGAATGTTTGAAATTTGATGAGAAATTTCACTGATCCAAAGTCCAAAAAAATTCCATAGGTGTCAATAAGCCAACAAATGCAGATACAGAAAATATATTTATGCCTCGAATAGAATGAAGTGGGGAGAAAAATGCTATTAATTAATATAAATCCAGATTACGAAAGAAAATACTATTAATCTTTTCAATTGGAAAACCTAATCGAGCATCAAAACAGTGCACAGAAACAGAGCTTATGAATTCAGCAAAAACACGAAGTGGAATCACGGAACCCCAACAGTGTGGAAACAGGCCATTTGGCTCTGAGTCCACATTGACCCACCAAGCAGCATCCCACTCAAACTTTGGAAGCTGCTTTGGTGTGCTTGCTTGGTTGGCTCTTTTTCACATGCTGCTGTGGAACATTGTGTTGAATCAGTTTCTTGGAAGACCTCTCTACATCTGCCCTGTGAAGCCATCTAAAATTCTTATAAGTTTCAATAAGCTCACCTCTCATTTCTAAACCTCAGTGAACAGAAGCCAAATCCACTGAACCTCTGCACAGAAGAAAGTCCCCTCCATAGCCAGAATCAAACTAACAGGTCTTCGCTGGGTTGCCTGTACAAAACTCTGGCCGCACTTGGAGTATTGTGTACAGTGCTGGTCACCACATTATAGGATGAATGTGGAAGCATTGGAAAAGGTGCAGAAGAGATTAAACAGGATGTTGCCTGGTATGGAGGGAAGGTCTTATGAGGAAAGGCTGAGGGACTGGAGGTTGTTTTCATTAGAGAGAAGGTGGTTAAGAGGCGACTTAGAGACATACAAGATGATCAGAGGATTAGGTAGGGTGGACAGTGAGTGAGGGCCTTTTTCCTTGGATGGTGATGGCTAACACGAGGGGACATAGCTTTAAATTGAGGGGTGATAGATATAGGACAGATGTCAGGAGGTAGGTTCTTTACCCAGAGAGTAGTAAAGGCGTGGAATGCCCTGCCTGCAACAGTAGTAGACTCACCAACTTTAAGGGCATTTAAATGGTCATTGGATAAACATATGGATGATAATGGAATAATGTAGGTTAGATGGGCTTCAGATTGGTTTCACAAGTCGGCGCAACATCGAGGGCCAAAGGGCCTGTACTGCGTTGTAATGTTGTATGTTCTGTGTTCTTGTCAACAGGACAAAAACTGTTCACAGTATGCCAGGTTTGGTCTGAATAATTTCTTGGTTAGTTTCATCAAAAATATTTTTTGCACGCTATTCCTTTTGAAATAAAAGCCAGCTTTAATTGTAGTTGTAAGTTCATCTCTGAACATGGATAGATTGATGGATGACTATTTGTCTTTTCACTTCCACATTGTCACTTGTTCAGACTTTAACATTCACGTACTGCCATTAACTAGCTGTCACGGCCAGCCTGTAGTGTCCAAATACTACCACCATAATGTGGTTTGCAGTTTTCTATGTGTTAGCCTGCATATCATACACCATAAATTGTCAAGATTTTGAGAGTCAGATGTCTTAAAGTTTACCACACTAAAAGCTAAACTATCAGTCTTAAACAGTGTGGGTTTTGCATATACAGATGTTACTACACATCACATTTTAATTACGCAGAGTGTGATTGAAGACAAAGTGAGCACCGTTATACTGTCTCATGTCATATAACGATCTGAAAAAGCATAGGACTGTCTGGTCTAGAACCAGCAACAATATAACACACCAGAAAGTAATTCACCACTGAGCATTTCAGTTTTTTTAAAATCTAATATTAAAGTGGGAAATTGAGACAAGACATTGAAATCCATAATAAAAGTAAAAGTAGTGATTTTGGGAGAACTGCCAACGTGTGTTAGGCACAGGAATCTGTGCTGGGATATCCCATCTTTTTCAATTTGTACAAAAGGATTTGGACATAAGCATTAGAACAATAATAACTTTGTGATACCCAATTAAGGAAATCGTAACTCACTAAAATATGGAAAATTTTATGTGAATGCTAAATGAAAATTAAAAATTTTAGAAAAAAATACTGGAAGCAAGTTTAGTCTTAAGTGACAATATTTCAGAGGAAAAAGTGCGGGGATTTAAAAATAAAACTACACTTTTTCTTTAAAAAGAAAGACAGAAATGCAGGTAGAAAACTGCGAGTAGGTTTGAATATTAAAGCAGGCAACCCAAGTTGAATTTGTATGAGACAGCAATTAGGCTGTAATTGAAGTACTGTTTGCAAACCTGAAACTTAATTGGGAAAGTTAAAAAGATTACAAGTTCAAACCCTACTACAGTGCACATAATTCAAGGCAGCACAAATGAGGCACTACTTTTGCACTGATTAGTTGGTAGCACACAGAATCAGAAAGCAGTGGATTCATATCCCAGTCTAAAAACCAGCTGGGATGTAAAAGAATATTTTTCTATTGGAATGGAAATCTAACTTTTGGATGAGGTTCTACTGGCTTTTACATAGAAAATCCATAGCACTAATCTGAAAAAGGGTAATGAATTTCTTGGAAACACCCCAAGAAATATTTAAGCACAGACAAAAATCACAAACAGTGAAACAAAAATCGCAGCTGCTCGTGAACTTTCACTCTTACATATATACATATGCAGACACCACTGCAAAAAAAAACAGAAATGAGGTAATCAATTCCAATAGACAGAGTTTAAATACCAGGCAGGAAAATACAACAGCACTTCATCAGAGGCTGCACTGATGACATTACCCAGCAGGGTAATGAAATGTCTGCAAATTAACAAAGCAGCTCAGCAAGTGAACCAGCCACATCATTCACAACCCAAACTACAAATCTACTGAAGAACCTTAGACTATCTATGCCGCCACCTACCTTAATACCCTAGGCCCCAGGGACTTAGCTGCCTTTAATTCCATCAGTTTATTTAATACTTTCTCCCTAGTTACAATAATTTCACCAAGTTCCTCTGCAGTTTTTGAGAAATTTTCCACTGTGGGCCAGCATTTACTTACATTATTCTCTTCCTTTGTATATACTTATAGAGCCATTTGGTATCAGCGCTTCTGTTTTCTGCTAGTTTCCTTTTAAAATTCATCTTAACTCTTTTGATTTTGCTTTTAGTGACACTTTGTTGACGTTTAAAGTTGTCTCAATCCTCCAAAGTGCCACTATCTTTTGCAGTATCATATGCCCTATGTTTCTTTTTGGCCTTTATGCTATTCTTGACTTCCTTGTTAAACCACTAATGATTTTACACCTTCTTACAATTCTTTTTCCTCTCCGGAATATACTTTAATTGAGAGGTATTTAGCTTCTCCCCTGGCACTTACCACTATTCTTCAACTGTCCTGCCCTTTAATATTTCTGCCCATTCAACTCAGACCAACTCCTTCCTCAGGCTTGTATAACAATGCATATTCCATTATGCAACTCAATCTTCGTAACTCAGCATGTTATGGTCACTCTGACTTCTATTTTCCCCTTCATTAAGAAAAGTACATATGTATTCTACCCTCATTTTATTTGTTTTTAAGTTAATTAGGCAGTCATGAGCTACTTTCTCACTAAACTTCAAGTGGATAGTATCCCACTAATAAACAAAATACTAAATAGTTTACAGGGAACCAGGGCAGAAAATAAGTTTCCACCATGTTAAAACTTCAAGTGTTTGAACCTTAAGGTCTTAGTTAATTAGGTACACTTAGCTTTATTAACTGTATTAATCCTTACCAGACAGATTTCCCACTCTATCACTAAAGTTACGAGAAGGTTAACCATAAGTTTGTCTGATCTAAATGCGTTAGGATAAGGAAGGGTTAACCAGTCAGGTGACCAGTACACACCAATCCAAAGCCCCTCTCAGAGTCAATGACACCATTTTTATCAGTTTATAAACAGCAGTAATTTTAATAAAATTTCAAGTATTTCATTTAAACACTAAGTTTATTAAAAATTCTACAAGCTTTTAAAGCAGAGAAATGTGTATTCTTATATTTCAACTAAAAGCATTCTCTCTCGTGGCCTGTAATTTAAGATTGACCTAAAGAATGTTAGGGCCTGCAGAATATGTTCTCCTTTCTTGCGTTTCTCTGGTAACCACTGCTCATTGTGTACAATTCCATTGACTGAGGTCACCTTCTGAGATCATAGTCATCACTCATTTACAAACATGGACAGAAAACCTTTGCAAGCTATTCAACAGAACAAAGTATAACCACCTCAGAGTCTTCCTCAGGTGTTTTCAACCATTATTCTCACACACTTGGATAGCAACAGGAGGAACAATAATGTTATTCACTTTCTAACGAGAGACACAAGTATAATACCCAAACAACCCCCAATCAATGTTGGCCAGTCTAAACCTGAAGACTGCACGGTCTGCTTATCTCAATGTTTCTCAACCAGGGCTCTCTGGGATTCAAAGGCTCCCCAAGCATTTCCAAAGGCTTCTGTAAAATTTTCAGGTAGCTTGGTGTTTTGATTTAATGTTTCAAAAATATTACCTAACATTGAATGAAAAATAACCATTCAAGTGTGTTTTATTATATTTTCATTTTCAATTCATAATACATACACATGGAGAAAGGGAGAAGGGAGCATATGTTGAAGGTTCAAAGAAACTGTCAATATAGGGTAGGGCTCCCTAACAAAAGCAAAAGCTACTGGCCTGTACCTTTAGATCAGGTACAGATTTTTAAAACATTTGCTGAATGCAAGCATTTACAGTTAAATGTTTCCTTAGCATTGATGACATACATGGTGCTCATCAGTGCAAATATAACAATCACAAATATAGTGGTAACATCATTCCCCTGATAATATTTAGAAAAAGACAGGAGATTACAATTCAACATCATGGAAGTGCAACATGCAGCTTTGTAAAATAGAAAATCTTCATTCATTTTCAAAGCCAGATAATTAAAACCATGAAACTCAATAGTGAACAGAAATTCAATTATATACAACTCTCAATCTTACAATCAGTTTTCATAATATTCAAGCCATCAGCCAAGCACAAGCAAGTGGGATTCATGTAGACAGCCTCACCCCTCCCCTCTATTTCTGAGCTCTCTTCCCCCTCCCCATTTCTGATGAAGGGTCCTGACACAAAACATCAATTTTCCTGTTCCCCTGGTACCTCCGACTCCAGCATCTACAGTTCTTGCTATATCTTAGTGTAGACAGGTTATCTGAATAGCCTCTTCCATGCCATATGACTATTACTCTCTGACTCTTCAAGATTTGGGAGGTGCCAGAAGACCAGACAATTCTAAACATCATGCATTTGTTTAAAAACGGAGCAATATTAAAGGTCAGAAATTATAGAGTTTAATTTCAGTTGGGGAAGTTTCTAGAAACAATTGTTCAAGACAGAATTAGCAGTAAACGTGCGAAAAAGGCAGGTAAGGAAGAGCCAGTGTAGATTTCTAAATGGGAAATTGTGTTCAACTAAACTACTAGAATTTTTTGAAAATGGTGGGAGGAGGATAATACTGTTTGTGATATACACGGACTTCCAGGTGGTATTTGAAATATGGCATCATACAGCATTTCTAAAAAGGGAGCACAGAACCAGAAAGGCCTGGGTGTATGTGTGTGGATTACTGAAGGTGACAAGACAAAGAGAAAGGAGTTCATAAAACACAGATTATTTAGTATTTATTTATAGGTCAGAGTACAATAGCAACATGTTGCTGAACCTATATAAGACATTTGTTGGATCTCAGTTGGAGTACGTTCACAGTTCTGGTTGCCTCACTAGAGGACAGATGCAAATGCATTGGAGACAGCACAGAACAGGGTGACAAGAATAGTTCAAAGGATCAGACTTCAGTTATGCAGATAGATTGAGACTTTTTCTTGGAGTTGACAGCTAAGAGCGGAGCTGACCGAAGTCTTCAAAATCACGATCAGGCTAGATAGATCAGATTGGGAGAAACTGTTCCTGCTTTGTAAATGGATCAAGAACAATACAGCACAAGTTTAAAGTAATATGCAAAGATAGCAAAAGAAGTGTGACTTTTTTTTCCCCTCAAGTGGTTAAAATCAGGAATGTGCTGTCTTGAGGTGTGGAGCAAGCTGTTCAATTGAGGCACTTAAGAGGGCATTAGACAATTACGTGAATAGAAACAAAATGTACAAAGGTATGGGGAAAAATGCAGGAGAATAGCATGAATCATGATACTCATTTGCAAAGTTGATGCCGACACATGAACTAAATAGCCCTCTTCTGGCCCATAACACTTTTGTGATTCTGTGACTCTCCCAGATCATTTCACTATAAAGAAATCAAATATCAAGAAACTATGAACTGAAAACCAAAATTTTACTAACAAATCAGGGAGACAAAAGGAGTAGGTTCTGCACAGTCAGTATAAGGAGTTAGATACTAAATTAAGGACAAGTGTCATAATCTCTCCCTTATTACCAGAGTCACATGCAAACTGGCATAGGTAAAATTAAATTAGATTAATGTATAGCAAAAAGTCTGACATAGGAGGAATGGGTTCTGGTTTGAGGGGCAATGGCAACAATACTGAAGAAAATTGTATCTATACCATTGAGACAGTCTATACCCCTACTGAGCTAGGGTGGTGTTAATGCCAATTACAGAACTGGAATTTTGCAGAGTGGAATTTGACCTAAACATTGAAAGTAAAGAATCAAATTTGGGAAAACACAATTAATCAAATAGTAGAGATAAGGCAAAAGATAAAGGCAGCAATATGAGAAATGATCAGACTGTGACAGGAAGAGATAGACTATAAATCCAAGGGTAAATCAGGGAGTCATTACAGAGACAGAGCTGCAGGATGACATGAATTGAGACTCAAATACTGAAGATTATGCAAACATTTGAGGAATGCAGGGAAGCAGGAAAAGATGGAGTGGCAGCTCTGGTAGTAAATGGCATTATTAGGTAAAAAGAGAGGGATAAGCTAAGCTCAGGAAACCAGGATGTGGATATGGTTCTGCTAGAACTGGTCCGTAAGGTATGGCAATACTCAGGAGGAGATTTTAATCTTCATAAACAATGAAAAAGTTGGTTCAAAGAGAACCTCGAGGAGCCGTTCAAAGAAGGTTTTTGTGATAGTTTCTTTCCAAGGGATACAGCAGTACACTTAACGAAGTCCAAGATAATGAGAGTCAACATGGTTCTCCGAAAGAGAAACCAATCTATTGACGTTCTTTGACAAAGTCACACATGCTGTGGACAAAGATGATCTGGTGGAAATACTGTACATAAGATTTCCAGAAGACCATAAGATAAACAAGCAGATGTACTTCTCAACCCCATTCTCATGCCTATTCAACTGATCCTATCCCTTGATCCCATTACGACAAAGAACCTATCTTTGTCTAAACCTAATCAATGATTTGGCCTCCAGATCCATCAGCCCCTGGCTGGACAAATTCTACCTCATCTCCATTCCAAAGAGTCATTCCTCTACTCTAAATCTGTGCCCTCAGGTCCTAGCCTCTCCTACTAGTGAAAGCATTTCCTCCATTTCCACTTCATCCATGCCACTCAGTATTCTGTAAGTTTCAATGAGATTCCCCTTCATCCTAAACTCCATTGAGTCAGACTCAGCATCCTATTGGCTCCTCATACAACAGCCCTTTATCCCAGAATCATTTTTGTAAACTTCCTCCGGAATGCTTCTTCTTCCAGCATATCCTTCCTATGAGACAGGGGCTAAAATGTTCCAAATGCAGTCTATCCAAAGCTTTATACAGCCTCAGCAGTATATCTCTGCTCCTGTATTTTAGACTTCTTGAAATGAATGCTTCCACTGTGTTTGCTTCTTAACTGCCCACTGAATCTGCATGTTGACCTTTAGAGAATCCTGAACGAGGACTCCCAATTCCTTTTGTGCTTCAGATTTCAGAAGTGTTTTGCCTATTTAGAAAATAGTCTATGCCTTATTCTCATAAATGTACACAACAGCACACTTATCACATTGACTTCCAATTGCCACTTCTTTGCCATTCCCCCAACTTGTCCAAGTCCTTTTGCAGCTTCTCTGCTTCCTCAGGACTCCCTGAATCGCCACTTATTTTTGTGTCAACTTCAAACTTAGCAATAATTCTCTGTTCCTTCACCCAGATCATTAATGCATATTGTGAATAGTTGCGGTCCTAGCACTAACCTCTGCAGAACTCCACCAGTCATTGGCTACCATCCTGAAAGAGACCCATTTATTCCCACTCTGTCTTCTGCCAGTCAGCAATCCTCTGTCCTTGCCAGTACCTTGCCCCTAACAATTCAGGTTACCTTATTTAGCAGTCTGTACAGCACTTTGTCAAAGACCTTCTGAAACTCCAAAGAGATTGTTTTCACTGTCCCTTCTTTGACTAATTTGCCTGTTACCTCCTCAAAGAATTAAGGCTGAGCACAGTCAACATGTTAGCTGCTGCAGACAGTCAAAGCGACATGATGTTTAATGTAGCCCTCCAGTCGTTGAGTCATACAGCCTATGACCATTGAATGACATTGGACACAAACTCATAGCACATAGCTCGTTTGAGTGGCAGGCAAAAGATCCTTTTAGCTTGACTGAAATATCCTTTCAGTGGAATACCATTTGAGTGTTTATTGCAAAGCAGCAACAGGAAATGACAAACTTCACTTTTTGCATCAAGTGTTTGAGGCACCCCCTCCTTCCAGGGTAATTAGAAGTTAGATGGGGCACCTCTTCAGGGCCAAACATGGAGGCCATTGCCCCTTTTATGAGGTTATGATATACAGCAAGTGATGATTTGTAACATAGATGAGTGGACAACTTGTGATAATTGAATTTGGAGCTGCATCTAATAAATTATTTACACCTCTTAATAAACTCCAACCTGTACTCTAATTTGCTGAAATACAGTAATCAAATAAGCTCCTTTTTCTGAATGAATTAGAGATATTTGCCGTTGGTTCTCAGCACTACGTGCCACAAAATTTTGATGGTCAGTATGCATGTTGGGATTCCAACAGTTTGATGCACTACAAGATCAATCTCATTGACAGCCCCATCAATACAGTCCAGGTGAGGTCCATATATGTTTGATATTGAGACACAGCATATCAAATATACCCTGCATAATAATGGCCACCCTGACCAGATCATCACTTATTGCATGTGAAGTATAATCATGCAAATTCTCGAAAGGACTAATGGTTACCATGTTTGACCTTGAATGGTACCCAGCCTGACTCAGAAAGGTGTCTTAAAAATTTGAGCAATTGTCAAAGCTTGTTACAATCCTTCTTCAGAAATGGACTCAATGTAAAGTCTGTTTTCTTTCCAGAGATGCTGCCAGGCCGGCTGAGTTTCTCCAGCAATTTGGATTTTACTCTCAGATCTTCAGCATTTGCAGTTCTTTGCTTTATATTACTGTAACATGGTACATCAGTATCAATGCTGATGTGATCCGACATACATGCAGCATATATCTCAATGGAAGGCAGACTGTATCAAACACATCCTTCCGACTGCAGCAGGCAGTGTGTCAACTTGCTCACACAGCTCAAAATACAATCCCTGACATAATCCATAATCTAGACTCAGTTAAGAAGTATGTCAGAACCTAGTTTAAGATTAAGATTATCAGTTAGGCTTGTGTTGTGCTTCATCTGCACGTGCTGAATGCTATGAGATCATAAGACTGCAGGAGAAGTAGTAGGCAATTCAGCTCAGAGTCTGTTCCACCATTCTGATAACCTCAATTGCACTTTCCTAGTTTAAATTTGAGGACAGATTATACAAATTAGGCTGATTTTGACAAGAATTTAGAAGGTTTAGGGGATGATCTGATTGAAGTCTTCAAGATATTAGCAAAAGATAACGGCAGATAAGCTACTTAGACCGTTTAGAGATTCTAAAACTAGGGGACAAACTGAGAATTAGGGCCAGACCATTCAGAAAAAATGCTAGGAAGTACTTCTGGGTTTGGAACTCTCTTCCACAAAATGGCAATTTAATAAATCAGTTGTAAGTTAAAACAGAGATGGATAAAGTTATGTTAAGCAAAGGTATTAATAAACATGCGCCAACGGCAGGTATATGGGTCATTAAATTAAAAACATTAACTCTGCTTTCTCTAAAGATGCTGCCAGGCTTGTTGTGAATTTTGTTTCATTTTTGTTGGTCAATATCAAAAGAATAATTATTAAAAGAACGGTTGCCCTTTGCTGTTGCTATTGGATTTCTTTAGTGGAAAAAGAAACAGGGAGAGACAACTCCTAGGATTAGCATATAATCCAACTTCTGTTCAGTGTTTTGTTTCATGGTTTTAATTATTTATCTTTGAACAGCACTCGGATCCCACCCGCACTTTCATTCTTCAGGTATTAGTTCAAAACTATTTGCTACCTAAAAATGTTTGTCACATTTTTTTTGCCAATCTTAAATTGGCAACTTTTCCTTTTATCTTTCCAGTAAGAGAACAGTTTCTCATCACCTATTCCATCTAAAACCCTGAATTATGTATATCTCTAATCTCCTGTTAACCTTTTCTTCAAGGAGAACAGGCCCAGCTTCAGTTCCAATACATCCACTAAGTCTCCTCAAGCCTGCAACCTCTTTTGTACCTTGTCTAATGCCTCCATTTTTCGTGAAGTGTGGTGCCCAGAATCGAACTCCACAAAACTTCCTTGCTTTCGTACTTTATGCACCTATTTATGAAACCAGGATCACATATGTTTATTTAACCATTTTCTCAACCTAACCTGCTACCTTCAATTACTTGTGCACATATAACCCCAGGTCCCTTTGCAGTTATATCTCCTTCAGAACTGTACGCTTTAACGTATAACAGTTTTCTGTATTAATTTTTGTCTGCCTTTTCTACCAGTCTCTGTCCCGATGAATCATATAGTTATCCTCCTCTCAGTTCACGATATTTCTAAGTTCAGTTTCATCCACAAATTTTGGAATGGTGTCACGTATACCTGAGTCTGGGTCATTAATACAGGCCGATAAAATCAGGGGTCTTTGTACACAGATACCAATGGAATTCCACCAGGTAACTTATTCCAGTCCAATTAAAAAAAATGCTCAACAGTGTGGTTTCCAGTCATTCAACCAATTGTGTCTCCATGCTATCATTATCCATTTTGTTTCACACCTTGCTAACAAATCTGTTAAGAGATACTGCTATCAATTACCTTTTGGAAGCCCATGTACAATACACCAAACCTTTCTGCTACCTCAAAAAATTTAAGTTAGTAAAACACAATGCACCCTAAAGCAGTGCTGACTTTCCTTAATTAATAATCTCTTTATGTATTAGTTTTGTCATGAATTATCATCCCTAAAAGCTTTCCTTCAACAAGGTTATATTAAAGTGCTGCATACACTGGACTTATCTTTACACCCTTTTTTGAGCAAGGGTGCAAAAGTTTTGAGCAAGTTGCAATTCCCCAGTTTTCTAGGTGTGAGGAGAACTTGAAGATTACAGCCAATACCTCAGCAATTTCTACATTTACTGCCCTCAGAGCTGCTTCTGGACTGTGTATAGTACTGGTCACTATACTTACAAAAGCTTGTTAATGCACTGGAAGCAGTTCAGCGAAGGTTTACAAGACTAAAACCTAAAATGAGCAGAATAATTCGTTTGAACCTTGCATTATGTTTACTATTTACCACTGTACTTTAATTAAATCTATCCTGACTACTTGAATTTCAAATTGTGAGGCTCTGAACAATTTTAGAAAGTATGGATTTTATTTAAAATCTATTAAAATTTATATTTCCGCATTCATTTATTTTTGCTCACTAACAATTTCAGCTGGAATTGAAAACTGTTCTCAGACATAAATAACAGGATTGTGAAAACTAGCTGTCATGATTCACTAGCTGATTCACAATACTACACAGCAAAATTCCCCAAAATAAAATTATATTATATCTGAGGTAGTATATTCAACAAGCACAAGATTCCAACAGTTACTGCTCAGTGAAAAGTACTCACCAACTGCAAAGCAGTGCCACGTTATTGAACACAGTGATAACTTAAAAGACAGTGGAAATTCATTACATTTAGCGTAACTGTTGGAATCATACAGACCCTCAAGGACAAAATTTTGATAAGTTATCTGTAGAAGAGCTAGTTATCTTAATCGTAAGGGTGTAACCAAGATAACTAAATGTAACTGGTAAAGAGTGCAACAGGAGCTGTCATTTGGAAACAGGAGTTGTCATAAGTAATGTTTAACTACTGCAAATTGGCATTCTTGTAAAATTACCACAAGGATACAACATACAGCATAACAATACGAGCAAAACAGAAATGGCAGAAATATTCAGCAAGTTAGAAAGCTACTATAGAGAGATTGTCAAAAGACATCGACTTTAAACATTAACTGTTTATCTTAAGATGCTTCTATACTCATTATTATTCCTAGCAATATCAGTTTTTATTCCAGATTTTCAACATCTCAAATATTTTTATTACCATTTGTAATAATTCGTTAAGGCAGACTAACTGCTATCTTAAAAAGATCACAGGATTACAAACAGAAGGTACAGTTCAAGTAAAGGATCTACTCTCAATATTAGAAACATCTTTTCACATTTTAAATCACCCTCATGCTGTGTCTGCATTTAATAAAATAGTCTGAAGGGAAAACTGAAATGGAAAGTAATTTCAAGGAGATAGTGTTTAATTATCAACGTGAGGCATGTTTGGGCTGGTGACAAAAAAAAATTGAGTTTCAAGTGGCTCTGCATTCGCACCTATCCTTGGCAAAAATCACCTCCAAATCAAAATCTTCAGCCCCCTCAAACATCCCACAAGACAAAGACATTTCCACCATTTCTCCCAAGCAAGATACAACGTGTTTTCTAGCAGTGCTAACTGACCTCCACTACAATCAAATTCCACACAATCCAAAAAGAGGCCACAGACCCCAGCTACCAGCCCTGAACCTGTCACTCCACTCGAACTCCATTTCAAACATAAATCACCTACACCCTCACCAGGTGCATGATGCCTCTTGATTCCACACAATACCCCCAAGTATTCCATGCAGATCTCAGCCCGTTGCTTCAGTTATTTCTTCATTTGCTCATGGCCAGCTTGTCTCCACATACTTCTTGTAACACACCCGAATCCAATACTTGCCAAAAGCCAAGAAGCTATACGTTCTGGACTTTAATGAAGTCGTAAAACTCAGTAAAGGAACAAATATGAAGCCTATGAATGTGATGTATGGTGAAAGTCATAACAGGTAAGATCAGAATTCTTTGCTGTGTTCAGTTCTGAAGGCTCGTTTTATAAGAATCTAAGAGAAGGATCCCATTCCACAAATATTAATGGAATTATTTTACCTCAAATAATTAGTTCAATCTCAGTTTAGCTCAGGAAATCTTTCAAATGTGACAAAACATCCCTACTTCAACATTCCATTACCCTTGTAAGAAACAACAGCGTTCATTTGCCTTTCTACTCACTCGCTATACTAACTGCAAATTAACTTTATGATTAATGTACCAAGGTATCCACGGTCCTCTGTACCTCAGTTCTGCAGTTGCTCCACACTTAAGTGCTGCGTTTCAGTTCTTCCTGCCAAAGTGAAGAAGTTCACGGTTATCTACATAATAGTCAATAAATGTGGAGCTGGAAAAGCACAGCAGGTCAGACAGCACCCAAAGAGCAGGGAAGTCAACACTTTGGCCCAAAACCCTTTGTCAGGACTGGGGAGGGGGAGGGAAGCCCAGAAATAGATCCCTACAGTGTGGAAACAGGCCCAAGAAGTCCACACCGACCCTTGCAGCATTCCACCCAGACCCATCCCCCCATAACCCAAACACCCATGAACACTAGGGGCAATTTAGCATGGCCAATCCACCCAGCCCGCACATCTCTGGACTGTGGGAGGAAACCGGAGCACCCAGAGGAAAACTACATAGACACGGGGAGAATGTGCAAACTCCACACAAGACAGTCGTCCAAGACTGGAATCCTTGGTCCCCGGCACTGTGAGGCTGCAGTGCTAACCCCTGAGCCACTGTGCCACAACTAAATAAGTTGGGGGGGGGGTAGGTGGGATGGAGATAGGTGAATGCAGGTCGGGTGTTCATGTGGTTGATCAGTGTGAAGGATGGGGCAAATAATTGAGTCAGAAGATGGACAGGTTGGGGATGGAGAGATTTAAGCTGGTGAAATCAATATTCGGGCCACAGGTCTGTAAGGTCCCAAGGCAACATATCAGGTGTTGTTCCTCCAGTTTATATTTGACATCACTTTGACAGTGGAGGAGGCCAATGATGGAAATTTCACCAAGGGACTTGGAGGGAGAGATAAAGAGGATGGCAACCAGAAGAGCCAGTTGGTTGGTGCGTGCGCAGAGCAGGTGCTCCATGAGCCTGTGTTTAGTCTCTCTGATATAGAAGTGACCACAACAGGAGCAATGGACACCATAGATGAGATTAGATGAAGTGCAGTTGAATCTCTGCCGGATTTGGAAGAATCATTTGGAGAGAGGAGAGGGTGAGGTGTAGAGGCAGGTGTAGCACCTCGTGCAGTCCCAGGGAAAGGTACCAGGTGTGGTGGAGGGGTTGGTGCAGAGTGTGGAGCTGACCAAGGAGTTCAGGAGTGAACAGTCCCTGCAGAGGGGAGGGAATTTTGTTTTTGGTGGTGGGGTCGGATTCTCGGTGGTAGAAATGTTGGAGCATGATGCATTGTATTTCGAAGGTGGTGGGGTGGTATGTGAGGACTAAGGGGACACTATCCTTATTGTTGTTGGTGGGGGGGGGGGATGGTTTGAGAGCAGATTCATGAAAAATGTTGAAGATACGGTTGAGGGCATCCTTAACAACAGTGTAAGGGAAACTACAGTCCCTTAAGTATATCTGGGAAATCCTAGAGTAGAACACCACACCCTAGGAGCGGAGAAATTGAGAGCATGGGGTCGAATTTTTGCAGTAGGGTGGGTGAGAGGTAGTGTAGTTGAGGCAATTGTGGGAGTCAGTTGGTTTAAAACGTACATCAGTGCTAAGTCGGTTACTGGAGGTGGAGATTGAGGGGTCGGGTAAGGGGAGGGAGGTGTCAGAAATGGTCCAGGTGAATGAGGACGCAGTAGAAGGCATTGGCAACGTTGAACTCTTCAAGCTCCTCGCAGGAGCATGAGGCAGTAGCGATACAGCTATTAATGTAACAGAGAAAGGAGGGAGGGAATGGTGCTGGTTTAGCTGAAGAGGGGCTGTTCCACATATCCTACAATGACAGACAGAGCTTGAGCCCGTGGCAAACCCTTTGGTTTGTAGAAAGCAGGAGGAATCAAAAAGGAAAAATAGTCAAGGGCAAAGGCCAGATTGGCCATCTCCAGTCACCAACTCACTGCTGACATCCAGTTCAAACCCACTGATTCCTGCAATTACCTCGACTATACCTCCTCTCATTCACCCTACTGCAAAAATGCTATCCCATATTCAATTCCTCTATCTCAACTGCTCCCAGGATGAGATGCTCCACTCTTGGACTTCCTAGATATCATTGTACTTTCGGGGCTGGAGTTCCCCCTCCTGTTAAAGATGCCCTCAAACACATTGCCCCCAACAACACTCACATACCACCCCAAAAACCTCTGAATACAACGCATCACCTGCCAAGTTTCTGCCACCTACAATCAGACCCCACCACCAAAAAGATATTTTCCTCACCACCTCTTTCTGCAGGGACCATTCACTCTACAATTCTCATCAGCTCCACTCTCCCCACCAACATCTCCACCACAACCAGTACCTTTCCCTGCAACTGCAGGAGATACTACACCTGCACCTAAAACTTCCCTCTCACCTCCATCCGAGGCCCCAAACAATCCTTCTAAATGTGCACTTCATCTAAACTCATCTATTGTATCCATTGCTCCTGATGTGGCCTCTTCTGTATCGGGAGACCACAAATGCCGACTCAAGCACTGGTTCGTGAAGCACCTGCACTCTGCACACACCAACCAATCCAACCTTCCAGGTGCCATCCACTTTAACTCCCCTGGTGACATGTCCATCCTTGGCCACCTCCATTGTCAGTGAGGCCAAACATAAACTGGAGGAACAACACCTGATATTTCACCTTGGGATCTTACAGTCCAATGGCCTGGATATTGGCTTCACCAGCTTCAAAATCTCTCCACCCCCAATCTGTTGCTCTCCCGACTCAACTATCTGGTCCACATTCCCACTGACCAACCACAATAACTCCCTCGCTCCAATCCATCTACCCTTCCCCAACCACCACCCTCCTTCCTCTATTTATTTCTGGCTTCCTGTCCATCTCCCCAGTCCTAAAGAAGGGTTTTGGCCCAAAATGTTTACTTCCTTGCTCCTCTGATGCTGTCTTTTCCAAATCCACGTTTATTGATACTAGCTTCCAGCATCTGCTGTCCTTACTGTCCCCCAGCTTCCTGCATTATATCATCTGTCAAATTTAGCTTGACAACAAGCAGACATATCCATTTGCATGCTGTACGTCTTTCACAATTTCTTTTCTACCTTTGTTGTATCATCAGCAAATTTAATGACTATACTGCTCCTTTACCCTAGTCAGTCACGTAAATAAATTAAATAAATTGTGACTCCTCTGATATTGAAGCAGTCCCTGTGCAAATGTAACAAGATCTGAACAACATTCAGGTTTGGGCTGACAGGTGGCAAGTAATATTCACGTCACACAAATGCCAGGCTACATCCATCGCCAGTAACAGACAACCTAACCACTGCGCCATGGCATTCAACAGTATAACCATCACTGAATCCCCCACTATAAACATCCTGGAGGTTATCCCTGACCAGAAACCTCAACTGGACTCACCACATTAACAGTTGGCTACAAAACAGTTCAGAGGCTAGGAATACTGCAGCAAGTGACTCACCTCCTGGCTCCTCAAAGCCTGTCCATCATCTACAAGGCGCAAATCAGAAGTGTGGCAGAATGCTCCCCACTTGCTTGGGTGATTGCAGCCCCAACAATACTCAAGAAGCTTGACACCACCCAAGACAAGGCAGCCCACTTGATTAGCACTACCACAAGTATCCACTCCCTCTACCATTGACATCAGTAGCAGCAGTGCGTAACATCCACAAGATGCACTGCAGAAATTCAAAGATCCTCAGACAGCACCATTCAAACCCACCCCTACTTCCATCCAGACGTACGAGGGCAGCAGATATACTGGAACACCACCACCTTCAATTTCCTCTCGGATACACTCACCATCCTGACATACATTGCCGCTGGGTTAAAATCCTGAAATTCCCTCGCTAATGGCATTGTAGGTCAACCCACAACAGGTGGGCTGCAGCAGTTCAAGACAATTCACCACCACCTTCTCAAGGGCATCTAGGGACAGGCAACAAATGCTGGATAGCCAGCAATGCCCATAAGTGAATAATGAAAATAATGACACCCAGCACTAATTCCTATGCAATTCAATCAATACATCCTGCCAACCCTACTACACTCACTTAGGTTTTCTAAATGCATGTTTCCTCCTGCTGCTGGAGTAGAATGTCAGACAATCTGCTTTCTAATCTTGCCTTTGTCTAGGGTGTGTTTATGGCATGTTATTATATTGAAACAGTTACCATTTACTAGTAAAATGATTCTGGAGGGGGGTCTGGGCCCAAAACATCAGCTTTCCTGCTCCTCTGATGCTGTTTGGTCTGCTGTGTTCATCCAGTTCTACACCTTGTTATCTCAGATTCTCCAGCATCTGCAGTTCCTCCTATCTCTGATTTAGTACTGTGTTAAGTCTTCCAATAGAGTTGTTATTCCAATTTCTTCCTTCTTTTGCTATATTTTAACTATGATGCATATGAATAAAGTGTGTTTTGCTTCAAATCTGGTAAACTGACCAATCAAATTGCATCCTCAACACAACAACCTGGCACATACCTTTAAAATAAGAAAACGTTAGGATCTATACATCTTCTAAATGAGGGAATTTGGTCTGGTTCATTACAAGGCTGAGATACGAATAAATTTGTTCACCCAGAGGGGAGAGCTTATGGAACTCTGCCACAAAGAAGCTGTTGATGCCAAAACATGGAATGTTTTCAAGAATGAGTTAGATATTGTTCTTAAGGCTAAGGAGTCAAAGGGGATGGGGAGAAAGCAGGCAGAGTACTGAGTTTGATGATCAGGCTCAAAACACAGAATGACCTACTCTTTCCTGTTCCCACTTTCTACATTACTATATGGAGATTGGGGGCTGGTTAGTGATGCAGAGTGATGCCAACAGCACATGTTTACTTTGTGCACTGGCTGAGGTTACCATGAGTGAGTCTCTTTCTTATCCTCCTGAAAGACGGTGACCACCAACAGTCTCTCTCTCTAATGAGAAAGCAGCTCTATGGTCTGGTGAGACAATGGCAACATTACCCTGCAGGGACATTTTCCAGGGTTAAGGAGCTGCAAATGATAGGGTATAAACATCAGGGCCTATACCAGTTCTAACATTATTGGAAACAAAGTAATTTATGAAGGTGTCAAAAGATGATTCGATGTAGGACACTCTCCTAAGGACAACTACAGCGATATCTTGGGACTGAGATATTTGGCTTTCCAGCAGCCACAGCCATTAGGTATGCCAGTGATGAGAGGCCTATCCTCCTGATTCCCACTGATCCTAGTTTTGCTTGAACTTTTTGATGCCAATCAAGCGTTACTTGACATCAAAGGCAGGGGCTCTCACCTCTCCAGTTTAACTATTTGTCCATGTTTGGACCAAGATCCTGTCAAAGCCCAAAATGTGTATCAGAGGCATGTTTTCTGAGCACCATCCAATTAACCTAAAGGTAACTCTCTACTCTCACAATCCACACCTATGATAATGTGAAATGTCATGGAGTGATCACAAATAATACGTAAACAGATTGTGTTGTTAACAACACAACCCAACTGATAATTTATATTTCTAACGATGTGACTGCCCTCTCCTAAGGCTCCCTGGATTCATTGAGTACAAAAATAGCTTAATTATGACTGAATTTTCTTTTAACCTATAAACTCTGACCTTGTAAGGAAAATATTGTTTCATTAAATTTAGGCTTGTTTGGTTTCCCTCTATCTCAGCTTTCCCCAATTTTCTACACAAAAAACCTTAATTTCTAAAACTGAGTTTAATTTCAAAATATATGAATTATGAACTAAGTATCTGCAATAGAATTAGGCATGAACATCATTCAGGCTTTGGACTGGTTAAGTACCAGGTGGGATTTGCACCTCAAGTGCCAGGCAATAGATGTTTACAACATTAGAAAACCCAGCCATCACCCCTTGTCGTTCAATGGTGTTACTATCACTGAAACCCCTGTATCATCATCCAGGAATTATCAAAGGCCAACCACATAATTCTGTGATTACTACTCATCTTGGAATAAAGGGTTTAGATTACAAAAACAGGTTGAACAGATTGGGCCAATAGAATTTAAGAGAATGGGAGGTTTATTATTGGAAGATGTACGACCTTGCCGGGGTTTTGGAGGGGGGGGGGGTGCCAAGTTCTTCCTCTATAGGTCCTTTAGTGAGGGGAATTATTTTCCTTAAAAAGTACTACAGGCTGGGTGAAATAGATTTTTGATATGTAAAAGTTATCAGGGAACAAATAGGAAAGTGGAAAGAAAACCACAAATCATGATCTTATTGAATGATAAAGCAATCTCAAATGGCCAAATGGGCTTTCCCAAATAACATACCACTAGAAGGGTCAGGTCAGACGTTGGAAATTTTGCAACAAGTTACTTGCCTCATGTCTCCCAACTGTCTGTCCACCAACCACAAATTCCATGTCAGGAGTATGATGGAACATCTATTGCCTGGATAAATGCAGCTCAAACTCAAGATGATCATCATCCAGGACAAAACAACTCACTTGATCAGCACTCCAATTACCACTTTAAATATTTACTCCTTCCCGCACTACAGCATAGTGGCAACAGTGTGGATGACAATCAAGATAAACATCTGCAACTTGCCTTTGACAGCACCTTCCAAACCTCTACACCCAAAGGGTGGTAGAGGTTTAGAACACTTCCACAAATGGCAGCTGATGCTCTATTAGATGTCAGTTTTAAATCCAAAATAGATAATACCTTTGCTTACCAGAAATTTAAGTAATATGGGCCAAAAGGTAGGTACATTGAATTAAACTACAGATCAGCCAAGATCTCAAATGGCAAAGTAGGGTCGAAGAGCAAAAATGGCCTATTTCTCCTTATATTTCCACGTAATGAATAGAAATGGCATTTATCTTTTAATATATCCTTCATAAAACTTTCTTTAGTATTAGTTACATTTTACAAGGTTCTGAATTCACTTCATTTTACAAGGAACATGAGTATGCCCCTTGTCACTCTGAGCCTGCTTCATCACTTAAGATCACTGCTGATCCGATTTTATTCTCAACTCTATATTCCTGCATACCCCAATAACCTTTCATCCCCTTAATAATCAATGATCTACCTACCTCTGCCTTAAAAAAAATTAAGATTCTGCATCCACTGCCTTTTGAAGAAGGGAATTCTAAAGATACATATTCCTCAGTAGAAATTTATTTTCCTAAATTTGTCTTAATTAGGTGAACCCTTATTTTTAAATTGTGACCCCCCCTAGTCCTAGATTCTCACAAGAGGAAACTTCCTTTCCACATCTACCTGAGAAAATCCCCTCAGGATCTTAAATCACCTCTGACTCTCCTAAATCCATAGGATGTTGGTCAAGGTTCTCCTCAGAGGCAGTCTGGTCATTCCAGGTGCTGCTCTTGTAAACTTTCTGTGAATCCCTTCCGTAAGTAGAGTGGCCAGTACTAACTGCAGTTATCCAAAGGCAGTCTCACCAATGCCCTGTCGAACTAAAGAATAATGTCTCTACTCTTACATTCAATTTCCCTTGTCCTTCAAACATTTTTTTTTGAAAGAAGCAACATTCCAATAGAAAGATCAATGCTGTATGTAGACTCCCTTTTCTTGTATTTTTACAGCGTGAACATAGTTAAGTGGTACGGGAAATGAAAATTATGTAGTTCAAGCTGAGGTGTTGAAATTAACACTAGGTGATTAAATCTAGCGAATGAAATGTTAATGGGCGGGAAACACCAACAGTATAGTTTTATTACAAAACCAATCTATTCCAGCAGCTTTTATTATGGTTTACTGTGATGTGTGCAAATCTTATCCTAATTTTTGCAGGCATAGTTTTGCCATTTAAAATTTGTTGATCCACAATTTCAAATACAACGATGTACAACTAAACAGTGCAGGCAATGGTTTCAATCTGGGAAGTTCTGGTGAGTCAAAGAGCGGGGAGAAAGGAAAGAAAGGAATTAATGTCAGAAATGATAAACAGATAAAAGACAAGAAAGGAGCAGGAATAAAGATCAAAGAACAAATTAAATAAGACTAGAGGCTGCAAAAATAATGAAAGGATAAAACTTAGGCACTGCATTTGAAACAAAATAAATGAACTAGTGCAAATTGAAATAAATAACTATGATCTAGTGGCCTTTAGATATATGTGGCTGCAGGATGACTTAGATCGGGACCGAAATACTGGAAGATTATGTGATATTTAGGAAAGGGTGAAGGAGTGGCTCTATTAATTAGAGATGAAATTAGCAAAATAGCGATGCATCATCTAAATTCAGGATACCAGGATACAGAGGAGTCTAGGTAGAAATGAGGAATAACGGTGAGATCACTTGCAGTGTTGTGTACAGGCCTTCTAATAGTAGCCTCATGGTAGGACAGGGAATCAACGAATAAATAATGGGAGGATGTCAAAAGGATACAGCAATTATCATGGGAGATTTAAACCTACATATAGTCTGGAAAAATCAGAGCGGGAAAAACGTAGTCTAGATGAGGAAAAAAATCCAGTCTAGATGAGGAACTAACTTTTTTTCAACTGGGAGAATTCATTTGACCAACATGTTATGGCACCAAAGAGCAACTGTGATAGCTAAATGCGCTGATAACACAGAAGTAGGAAAGTGAGTTGCCGTGAAGAGATTTGGCACCTCTGAAGGGATTATAGGGAGATGAAGTAGATGGACACAGATCTGAAAGTGTGAAATGTGAGAAAGTAGAGAGAACTTGGGTAATTCTCCTGTTTTGTAATTCTTGGGGCAAGACAGTATTTATTAGATTGTCTTCTAATCTGTTTGCTGCCACTCAGGGTTCCAAACCTCTGACTTCTGATCATAGTGACATTCTTAGCCTGCACTGTATTTATTGACTATATTGATCTACATCCTCTATCTTGCCTATCACTTCCTGATGTAATGAAGTTGGGTAGAGTAATTGTGAGGTGGAAGACATGAAGCTAACATGTGTGGTTCCTTCAGGAGATTTGTGCTTTTTCTGCTCTTAGAAATTTTAAAGAAAGAATGTCTGTGAACAACAGCTGAAGTTGCCAGTACAGACAGCCTCAAGAAGTGAAACAAGTGAATCAAACAGATAGGAAGAACTGCCTATGCTGGAGTCAGAGACAACAGCGCGAAGCTGAAGGGACACAGCAGGCCAAGGCAGCAGAGGAGCAGAAGGGTCCCGACCTGAAACATCAGCTTTCCTGCTCCTCTGATGCTACCTGGCCTGCTGTGTTCCTCCAGGTCCACACTATGTTATCAAGTGAATCAAAAATGCCTTACAGGTGGCAGGCAAACTGTAGTTTTGTTTTAAGAACCAAAAGAACTGCGGATGCTGTAAATCAGGAACAAAAAACTAAGTTGCTGGAAAAGCTCAGCAGGTCTGGCAGCATCTGTGGAGGAGAAAAAAAAAGGAGTTAACATTTCGGGTCCGGTGACCCCTTTGTTTTGATGTTATGACGAGTTTGAATTCAGCCAATTAATTTAAATCCAAACTCAGCAATTCAAAGCTAACTGAATTTAAATCTGATGGCACTGACAACATGAAACCAATCATATTATAAAAATTTGATTATGTGTCATTACTGGTATATAAAACGAGGGCATCTAGACAAACTGAGAGCCAACTGCTACCTGCCAGAGTTAGCACCATTCAGCACTCAGGAAACCCATTTAATTAATCAAAGGTAGCATGGTATTTTAGCTCTAAATCCCTAATTTCTTCAATGAGGACAAAACATCCCTGACAGCAGAATTAACAGAAGAAAGATGTTTGTGAAGAGAGCAGAGATGACAATAATCCAGAAGATCGTATGTGTGAACTTTGAGATCAAGTTGTAATTTATTACTTATTAATTGGTTTTAAATTAGTAAGCCTTGTTTTTATTTCAACAGCGTTCCAGTAGAATTTAGACCAGTTGGGAAGTAGTTAGTAGTGTATGGAGAATTGCCCGTTTGTTAGTAATTTTGTTAATTTGTTCATTGTTAGATTAAATAAATAAATTGTAACTTGTTACTTGTAAAGTGGGCTTCAGGGATCATCTTTCTTTTAACCACTGTTTTAATAGATTGAGGGGAAAGGTGTGCTTCTCTGGGTGTTCAGGGTGTAATTATTAGAGGGGAACCCCTACTCCTGTCATAGCAGTTCAAAAGTTGTGTTTTAGTTCATTATTAGAAGGTTCGGCCATCCCCTGTCGTACCACTGAATTGTTGGTGTTTGATCAACCCCTACATCCATTAAAAGGATTCCTTTTGATAGTTAGTGATTCCTAAGGATATTGTGAGTTTCTTGCCTTCTGTCTTAGTACTTCAAGTTCCCAATCCAAAGACCTCATCTCTTGTTCCTCATCCTGTACAACCAAGCAGATATATTTTGCAGTGACTTCCCTACTTTACTTCAATGCCTCCATTTCTCCACTGATTAGGCGCTTGTAGTAAATATTTGTCTTTAGTGCCCATTTTTGGCAGTAGCGCTTTGGGACCGATGGTATTTGATCATTAGAACTTCTATCCTCATTCACCAAACTGAAAATTGCACTGTCTGATCCTCAGAGGTTCCTGGTTCCTCACTACATTCTAAAAGCACCTTCAGAGTCTGATATTCAAAAACCACACCCTGCAACCTTGAAGGGTGCACCCAAACTATCTAAATTCCTATGGTATTCAATTATTATATTTCTGTCTTTGCCAATAACCCGCCCCAGACCTCCTCACTCTAAGTTCTCTCCTTTTTTTAAAATCTTAAATCATGTCCTCCTGATTGAACTGATTTCACATTAAGCTTTGCCAAATTCTTCCCAAGATGCCAGAGACTATTTCCCAGGGCGGAAATGGCTAGCACGAGGGGTCATAGTTTTAAGCTGGTTGGTGGAAAGTATAGAGGGGATGTCAGAGGCAGGTTCTTTACGCAGAGAGTTGTGAGAGCATGGAATGCGTTGCCAGCAGCAGTTGTGGAAGCAAGGTCATTGGGGTCATTTAAGAGACTGCTGGACATGTATATGGTCACAGAAATTTGAGGGTGCATACATGAGGATCAATGGTCGGCACAACATTGTGGGCTGAAGGGCCTGTTCTGTGCTGTACTGTTCTATGTTCTATGTTCTATGTTGGTTTCATTTCTTTTTCGCCTGCAGGCAGTGCATTCAAATAAATGCTCCAGTGACGATGAGCTAACTGTAGTCCCTTTCCACTGTGAGGCTAATCATTTATTACTGACAGAACTTTAAGATAGCTACCAAAAACGACTGATATCAGTTTGGCAAATCAGCCAAACTGTTATGGGCCATACGGCTATTACTGCATGGCCCCTTTCACACATCCCGTTTACTGAAAGGGCTTTACGCTGCCATATTCATAAGAATTATACTAAATGTTTGCACACATCTATCCAAGTTCAGGGTTAGCAAATTCCCTTCCATTATCAATGAGTTTTACTAGTGATCCAAGTCCACTCCCTATGCCCCTTCCATCACCTCATTCATAAACATTTTATCTTCACTTGGTAATGTTGTCAACTCACTAAATCTGGCTGCCGAGTGCTTTTCTTTTCCTTATTCTATACCTTAAAATCTACAGCCACTAACTTGTTGAAAACCTTCACTAAGTGCTGACTTACTATCATTTTGATGGTGCCCCTCAGTTTTTCATACAAATCTCAATTCTCTCCTCTATAAGATTTCTATATACTTCACCCTGTATTCCTGCATTCTTTCCTAAGGAAACAAATGGGCAAATTCTATAGGTTTGACACCAACTTTTTACTTAAGTTCCTGTCTCCCAAAGCCAATAATTTAGAATTTCTTTAGTGGAGAGGTTACATTCCACAAAAGCAGCAGTTGCAACATACTGCAGTACACCAAGTAAAACTGCAATTCTTACAAAGTGTATCAGAGATAATGGGAACTACAGATGCTGGAGAATTCCAAGATAATAAAATGTGAAGCTGGATGAACACAGCAGGCCAAGCAGCATCTCAGGAGCACAAAAGCTGACGTTTCTGGCCTAGACCCTTCATCAGAGAGGGGGATGGGGAGAGGGAACTGGAATAAATAGGGAGAGAGGGGGAGGCGGACCGAAGATGGAGAGTAAAGAAGATAGGTGGAGAGAGTATAGGTGGGGAGGTAGGGAGGGGATAGGTCAGTCCAGGGAAGACGGACAGGTCAAGGAGGTGGGATGAGGTTAGTAGGTAGATGGGGGTGCGGCTTGGGGTGGGAGGAAGGGATGGGTGAGAGGAAGAACCGGTTAGGGAGGCAGAGACAGGTTGGACTGGTTTTGGGCAGTGGGTGGGGGGGAAGAGCTGGGCTGGTTGTGTGGTGCAGTGGGGAGAGGGGATGAACTGGGCTGGTTTAGGGATGCAGTTGGGGAAGGGGAGATTTTGAAACTGGTGAAGTCCACATCGATACCATTAGGCTGCAGGGTTCCAGGCGGAATATGAGTTGCTGTTCCTGCAACCTTCGGGTGGCATCATTGTGGCACTGCAGGAGGCCCATGATGGACATGTCATCTTACAAAGTGTCCTGTGTATATTACAGTTACACAGATTTTCAAATTCCAATAGCTTTGTTATTTTCCATATCCAGTTTCACAATACTTTGTTTGTTATCTGACTATTAAATAACATAGACACTAAATCTGTGTGAATAAATTAATTGATTCCAGCTACTTTACAAGGAACGCCTCTGTTCTTTAAAAAAAAGTCATCGTCCCTAATCTGAAATTGGTGGAACTCTCAAATTCCTTAGCTTTGTTCTAAACCTTATTATTCAGAAACCAGGATGAATTTAGCCATACATCTGGTATCCAATACTACACAACTGAAAGGTCCTGCCATAAACATTCTCAGTATTGGCCAAAGGTTCTTGTGACTTCTGCAAAACCCTCTTTCTTCCACATTCCATCTTCTTCATCCAAATCTTCTATTATCTTTTTAGTCTAGAAAATTCTATTGAATTGTTTGGGACAATTCATGTGTAACTGTCTTCAATCACATCCAAATCATTGGCTGACCACATTCCAAGGACTTCTGGGATTTTATTCTTTTATTGCAAGTGCCAAATTCTCTCTGCTTCTCAAAATGGTCATTCCTACTCATTTGTCTTAGTAAAAATCCTTGCATAATGTCACTTGCAAACTGTATCTATAGGGATTTCAGCGCATTAGCACTGAAATCTATTTTCTGGTGTCTGGTCATATTTGCATCATTAAGGCTATGGAAAAGGAGTGCTGCCCTAGCAGTTGTTTTCAGCTCTCTCTCTCCCTCTCTCTCTCTCCCCTCCCCTGCACCCCCCCCCCCCCCCCAACTTACTGGTAAACTGCTTACTGGCATTCATATAGGAACTATGGCATATTTAAAATAGCTTGCAAGATTTGTTTTGCTTAACTAGCTTTGAATATGTTAAAACGTCAGATTACGTGCAAAGTAATAACTGACAATGACACAGGAGCTAAAATTAGAAAATTTTGTTTGAGATTCAACAGTATGCTTTAAGCCTGGACAAAACTCCAAATAGATCTGACCAGTGTCGTACAATGTTCTCGTTTTTAAAAGGTAAATTTTAGTCCAGTCATGATCAAAGCAGTAAACTATTCTGTAATTAGACAAAATCCAGCAATTTTCTAAGATCATATGCATAGATATTATGAATATGGTGTCATTGGCCCATGTAATATTTATGGGAAGATAAGCAAATTATCTGGGATGTTTGCTGGTTTGATATTTCAGTGGCTTAAGAATAAAATGAATTAAATTAGCCATTCAGAATAAATTGAAGGACAAGTTCAATTTTACACATTTTATGAAAAGAAATTTAAGATCTCGAATAGCTGCTCAATCAAGTTATCCATGTGACTGTTTCAATTAACATCCTAAGATATGTCTTGAATGTAGGCTCAGAAGGTTTGGACCATATTATGCATTTGGCTGCATCATAATCTGTGACACAGTGATAATGCAATTGCAGTATAATCCAGGCTAGTATTCAGAAAACATGAGTGTGGATGCCACCATGGTGGATGGTGATAATTGGAATTTAATTGAAAGAATTCTGAATTTGTTTTTGAAAAGCTAGTCTAATGGTAACCATGTAACCATTATTGACCGAGTTATAAATAAGTCTTTAACTAGAAGAGCCCGTGACTGGACTCTGTCTAACCAACATTTTATCTTCTGGTATTTAATACTGTTGGCAGAGACAGCTGTTTGTAGGTCAAAGGCTGAAAAACTATGTAGTACTCAAACCAAAGAGCGAATTAGAGAATTTGAAGAAAACTTCAGAAAAGATGATCAAGTTTTAAATGTAAAGTACTATTGTGTGATTACCTACAACGCTTCCTGGATTGAGCCTATGGCCCAAGGAAGAACAAGGTTACCATATCAACATTGGTTACATCTTTAGCGAAGAAGAAAAAGGAATGGCCTAGGCACTTCTGCTACCACACAAACAAGATATTAGCAATGTTTTTTCAGAATTGGAGCCTGATGATTAGATGTAGATGAAGGTTTGAAGAGATTATTAATTTTCACAACTAAAATTAATCAAAAATCGCTTAATTTCTGATGGGGTGGGATCATATTTTGGCAAATTCAATGAGTGAATGTAGTCGTGTAGAATAGTAAATAATGGAATTTAGTAGATTGCATATAATGGAGAAATTTCAGTTGGAAATTCCCCACACTGTGGTGACCTTTTAAGTTTTTAAACTATGCTTTCTAGTTTGAACAGGAATTAAATTTACAGAAAGACGTTCATTGAATAAATGTTGGAGAGCTGAAAACAACTGCTTGGGCAGCATTCCTTTTCCATAGCCTTAATGATGCAACACCAGAAAATAGATTTCAGTGCTAATGCGCTGAAATCCCTATAGATACAGTTTCTGTTTCTCACTAAAGCAAGTTAGTTTGTCCCAACAGCATTCACTGTTCCAAAAAAATTATCACTCAATTGCCTACCAAACATAGAACATAGAACATTACAGCACAGTACAGGCCCTTCGGCCCTCGATGTTGTGCCAACCTGTCATACCGATCTCAAGCCCATCTAACCTACACTATTCCATGTACGTCCATATGCTTATCCAATGACGCCTTAAATGTACCTAAAGTTGGCAAATCTACTACCATTGCAGGCAATGCGTTCCATTCCCTTACTACTCTGAGTAAAGAAACTACCTCTAACATCTGTCCTATATCTTTCACCCCTCAATTTAAAGCTATGCCCCCTCGTGCTCGCCGTCACCATCCTAGGAAAAAGGCTCTCCCTATCCACCCCTCTGATTATTTTATATGTTTCAAGTAAGTCACCTCTCAACCTTCTCTCTAATGAAAACAGCCTCAAGTCCCTCAGCCTTTCCTCATGAGACCTTCCCTCCATACCAGGCAACATCCCAGTAAATCTCCTTTGCACCCTTTCCAAAGCTTCCACATCCTTCTTATAATGCAGTGACCAGACCTTAAATACTACATACAATTCTGGTCACCCTTCTTATAGGAAGGATGTTGTTAAACTTAAGAGGTCACGGAGAAGATTTACAAGGATATTGTAGGGACTGGAGGGTTTGAGTTAAAGTGTGCAAATAAATAGTCTGGGGCTTTCTCCCCTGGAGCATTGGGGCCTGAGGTTATAGAGGTTTATAAAATCATATCAGGCACGAATAAGGTGAATAGCCAAGGTCTTTTTCCTAGGATGGGGAAGGGAGTCCTAAACTAGAGGGCATAGGTTTAACATGACAGGGAAAGGTTTAAAACAGACCTGAGGGGTAACTTTTCCACACACGAAGGTGGTACATGCATGAAAATGAGCTGTCAGATAAAGTGGTGGAGGCAGGTAAAATTAAAATATTTAAAAAGCATCTGGATGGATACAAGAATAGGAAGTGATTAGGCAGTTATTAGCCAGATGCTGGCAAAAGGGATTGGATCATACTGGGATGTCTGGTCAGCGCAAATGAGGTGGACCAGTCTGTAATTGTGCTGTATGATTCAATGATTCTATGATACCCACACTTGGTAACATGTGCATTTTTAAGAATGTGGTCATAATAAACAGTTGACCTTTTAAATTTTCTAATGTTTGAGATCCTACTAGAATGAACAGCAGTTACTTATAACAATACTTTACAGAAGCATATATTTAGAATGAATCATTCGCACAAACATCCAGTTACTTCACATGAGCATGAGTCATTCCTAATTAACTTGCAAAATCACTGATGAAGAACATTTCACTCACTTCAAAGGAATTAAGCTTACCAGATGTCTACAGGACTACCAATTTTCCTGTAATTAAATGGCTATGAAAATCTCATGTCATCCATTGCTTTGAACAGGTTAAAAATACAACATTCATTTGAGCTTTGAATTAAAAGGGAATATCTTCTACTGAAACAAACTGAATAGTTCTTAACACATCATTTTATATGATCAAAATGCTTTTACTGGTTTGGGAGCTAACTTTAAAATGTTACAACATTTAAAACTTGAATTGTTTCAAATCAAAAATTTAACTTTAGTTAGCAGCAACAACCTGAATAAAATGATTTCCACGGTTGTGGAAACAATTACTTGTTATGTTTTAGTTTCAAGATATACATTATCTTGGCCAGGTGTCGGGCCTGAGGCAAACATCAGTGTGCTGCATATTTCACACATGCATTTGTGTTTATCCAAGAGATTCAACATTACCAACACTGCCATTGCAGATCAAGGAATCATTCACCAGTCAAGTGCAGACTGTCAAATAAATGCAAAAAAGATAATCTATAAAGCATCAACCAAACTGTTAAGACAAAAGACAAATCAGTTTGATGCAAGAACAGCCGTTTATCCAAATTAAATTTAATATCATACTTTAGCACCACTGTAATTATCAGACTACATGCTTTTAGTTTTTCTCTATTTTGTGTGCTATAAACAATATGGCAAAAATCTATCAAAGTTGATACTATGCCTAAAATAAGCAGATTCTTCCCCCACCCCACCCCACCCCCTGCCCCCCCACCCCCATGTTATAGGAGGCAACAGCTCATCAGTTTTCAGACATGGCACATCATGAGAAAATAGGAAGTGGGTTTCCTCCCCCGCCATCATAGACAAATTACAGTTCCAGGTCTGTACAACAAAAATTGGGCATGACCCTGCTTGAGAAAGAAACAAATGAGGCAATATAATCAAACTACTTAAGAGATTTTTCACATTCTTCTCTGTAGGTGATAAGAGAACAAGACTGACTGTCAGAAATAAAATAGAGAACTGGGGATACTGGTAAACAAATAAAAATAGAAACTGCCAGAGAAACTCAGCAGGTCTGGCAGCATCTATGGAGAGTACACAAAGTTAATGTTTCAGGTCTGGTGACATTCGGACCTCTCCACGGATGCTATCAGACTTAGAGTTTCTCCAGCAATTTCTGTGGGTGAATATGGCCTTTACAACTGAGTAAAAATTTTGAATCCTGATAACAAAGGCCCCAATCTAATGATTAATACCTTATATTAATCCACTATCATTTTCTCTATTTTTCTCCTGTACTTGGAACTTCATTTGACTGTAAACCTTACTTCAATTCAGGCCTTGGTCATAACAGTCGCTGATTTCAAATAAACCAAAATAGGAAAACACTTACTGAATAAATCCAGAGATCTGAAATGAAATCTTTAATAAAAATCTTTTCTCTGCAGAATCTCAACTATTTCATTTCAGCATCTCCAACCTCTTTACTTTAAATGGTAACTTCATCTCTTAATTGAAAACTACTTCAACTTGATGTGGATGGTTCTGGAAATGCAATCTAAATTATATAGACAGTCAATGATCCAGTATTAAGATTGAACTCAAACTTGAATAACTGGTGACCCTCAAAAAAAATAGCAAAAACTGCTCATATCTTGCAAACAAGAAACCAATGAGGGTCCAATTAAGATATGGCATTTATTATGATTATCTTATATAATATACATTTAAAGAAAAAAAAAGTGTTGTCTACAGCATAAAAGACCGCTAGCACAAAAATAAGAACTTAGCTACATGCAGAACATTTAAAAAGCAAAAGTACTTTATATCCTGAACACATGGTAAAATGTGGAACATATAAGTTTACAGCTGATACAGTGGAATTACTATGTAAGTAATACATTCTGAATAATTCACTCAATCAATAGCAGAAAATAATAAGTATCATATGTCATGTAGCAGTAGCTCCAGTGCACTAAAGTATACTGCATCTACTGCAAACCTTAATCAAAGAAATATTTTGATTTTTAAAATTTAAAATGGTGCATAAGTTGCTTCCTTGAACTACAGACTGAGAGGTGCCAAAATTGTCAAGATTTTGTGTTGATCTTCTTGTTCTTTCTTTTTGTAGATCATTTTTCGCTAGACATCCCCATTCCATCATAAGGGCAGACATCCTTCCATGTGATCCATTATTATCACTGTGATCAGAGACAGGCATGCAATCATACATGGTAATTATCTATTACAGCCCAAAAATCTAACATCTCACTTATCTACAGTTCAGCACATGTTCAAATACTAAATTTTTAATCTTTAAAGCACATAGACCTATAGTTAGAAAAAATAATGAAAAAACTGTTTCCCCAAGTGTTGTATCAGACTTTCCCCACAACTCATCTTGAGTCAGACAAGAAGGCCAACCAGTTTAACTTGCAATTGTTCAATCCATTGCCAACCTGGGCATTGTTAATCATTTCTTTTCAAAGTATGGCTGTACATAGACCACTTATTCAACCATATTTTCATAGATTTCAGAATTTTGTTGTTGTTTGTTTTATTATTTTTAATACTCCCCTTTCTAGCTACCAACAAACTACACACAAAATAAAACAATCAGTTAAGATAATTTTGCTATATTTCAATCACGTAGATTCTAATCCTTCTGATTTTGATCTCTGTTAGAGGATTTCAAAATAATTTTTCTGTATTATCTTTGGTCGTTTACTTCTCAATCTAAACTTCCTTTCCTTCTCTTCATTTACATGATTTGACAGGGAATTATATAATCCACATATACACTTCCTTGTTTAGATACTGACTTAACAAATCACATTGAAGTATCCTAAGGAGAAAAGTTGCTTCCCCTGCTCATATGTTATCAAATACTTATAGAAGACGAGGAAGATCTGTATCAGACACATCACAACCATACTTCACCACTCAAAAGGAAGTCCTATGAAGAGTTTATGGGGAACTATAAGCTTAACAAATGGTAAGTGCCATTCGCTCATCACTAACTGCAAAATCTGGAATAATGTTTAAGAATTGGATTATTACAAAAATCAGTGAACGAGACTGCAGAGATTAAGTGGTAGAATGGCTTGAGTGAAGGTATGGATGAAGAGTAACCGGCCAATTTTTCACATGGGACTGACTACGATTCTTTCCAGAAATAATGAGTTTTGTTCTTTTCCTTAAATGTTATTTTCTTTTAATTCACTCAAAACTTGGGAATTGTTGGTTAGGCCAGCGTTTATTGTCCACACTTAACTGTCCTCTAAAGGTGATGGTGAGCCTTCTAGAACTGCTGCAGCTCACATGGTGTAGTGTATGCAGTATTACAGAGGGAGTCCCAAAATTTTGACAGTGACAGTAAGTAAATGACAATACAATCACAAGATTGGATGGTGCGGGGCTTGGAGGGAGCCTCCAGGTGGCAGTGCATTGATATTTTTGCTGCTTTTATCTTCCAGATGATACAGGTTACAGTTTTGGAAGGTGTTGAAGGAGAGTTGGTGAGTTGCTGCAGTGAACCTCGTAGGTGCCACCATGGAAGTGGTGAAGGAAGTGGATGCTTAAGGCAGTGAATGAAGTGTCAATCAAGTGATTAATGTCTCCTAAGTGGTGTCAAACATCTTGAGTATTATTGGAGCTGCACACATACAGGTAAGTGGAGAGTATTCCATTACACTCATGACTTGTGCTTTGTAGACATGGACACGCTTTGAGGAGTCAAAAGGCAAATCCCTCACTAAAATTCACAGCATCTACTCTTTTAGCCACAGTATGTATATGATTGCAGAGACACTATACTGGATCAATGGTAATCCCCAAGAGGTTGATAGCGGTGGATTCAACAATGGCAATGCCATTGAATGGCAAAGGTCAATGGCTGGATTAACTCTTGTTCGGGAGTGTCAATACTTGACACAAGTGGCATGATGTTACTTGTCACTCATTACCCCACATATGAATGGTGTCCAGGTCTTGCTGCATTTGGACATGGACTGCTTCTGTACCTGACGAATGTACAATGTTAGCCATTTGTTAATCAGTGAATATTCTTATTTCTGACCTTCTGGTGGAAAGATGATCACTCACGACGCAGCTGAAGTTAACTGGGCTGAGGACACTACCCTGAGAAATTCATGCAGTGATGTCCTGTGGCCGAGATAACTGACTTTCTGCAACAACCATCTTCCTTTGCACTAAAAATGGCTAATTATAAAAGCTTTCCTCTCTATTTCCATTTACTTCAATTTTTAAGGGTTCTGTGACGTCATATTCAATAAAATGCTGCTTCAATATCAAGTCAGTCACTCTCAACTCATCTCAAGCGTTGGTTTCTTTTGTCCATGCTTGGAACAAGGCTGCAATGAGGTCAAGAGCTGAATGGGTCTCACAGGATCAGTGTTAGCAAGCAAGTGCTACTTGATAATACATCTCAATAAACTCTACTGAAAAGTAACAGTAGACAGATGATGCAGTATTTGGCCAGTTTGGACTTGCCCTTCTTTTTGTGAATAGGACATCTGGGCAATTTCCACAGGTCATGTTGTAACTGTACTGGAACAGCTTGGCTTGGGGCCTAGTTAGTTCTGAAGCACAGAACTTCTGAAGAAGGGTCCAGACCTGAAATGTCAGCTTTTCTGCTCCTCTGATGCTGCTTGGCATGCTATGTTCATCCAGCTCTAAACCTTGTTATCTCAGCCTGATTAATCTTTGGGAGAAGTCTCTCAGCTACAAATCCCAAATTTGGTAAGGAGGACTTTGCACAGTCAACAAAACTGTAGTATCATTTTTGTTTCCAGTGCCTTAGTCCATCCATTTTCATTTCTTTTATTAGATTTTGTAACATTTTGATACAACTGAGTGGCTTACTAAGCCATTTCAAAGGATATTTCAGAATCACATTGCTGTGGATCTGAAATTACTTAGAGAACTGATCAGGTGAGGCTGGCAGATTTTGCTTCCCTGAAGGACACGGTGAATCAGGTGGGCTTCACAACAATCAAGAATAGTTTCATGACCACCGTTTAGAATTAAATTCAAGATTTATTAATTCAATTCAAATTTCACCATGCATTGTATTTGGATTCACACTCATGTGCCCAGAACATGCACCTGGATGTCCTGTCTGCTAGTTAGTGATCTAGTCATAATACCACTTTACCACCATCTTCCACAGCGACCAGTGGCTGTGAAGGGTAACAGATGAACGGATATCTAACCATTCCAGCTGTTAGCCAAATTGCTCCACGGGAAACATCAACATTAAGGAAACTGTTGTAAGATTGGTAGAAGTCCCTTGGACAAGTAAATTAACTGAAACTGTAATCAGTACACACTGGTAGCAAAGAAATTAAGTACTGGCTTAAACAAAATGAATGTTGCAGTTTTTCAACAGTTGCAAGAATACCAAATTTCAAAAGACAATTATTTATACAACATGAGAAAAAGACATCAAATGGTTGGCCAGGCATAAATTTTTTTTAAAATATATTCATTCTGTGGGATGTAGGCATCGCTGGCTGGCCAGCATTTATTGCCCGTTGCCAGTTGCCCTTGAGAAGGTGATGATGAGCTGCCTTCTTGAACCATTGCAGTCCACCTGCTGTGGGTTGACCCACATTGCCATTAGGGAGGGAATTCCAAGACTGTGACCCAGTGAAAGTGGAGGAACGCAATATATCTCAAAGTCAGGATGGTGAGTGGCTTGGAGGGGAACTGGAGGGTGGTGTCGTATCACATCCGCTACCCTCATTCTTCTAGATGGAAACGGTCATGGGTTTGCAAGGTACTATCTGTGGATCTTTGGTGAATTGCTGCAGTCGATCATCAGTAAAGCGATAAAAGATGTCATCAACAGTGCTATCAAGCAGCACCTGCTCAGTATCGGTTGCTAGCGCAGTTTCTGGTACACTTGGATTATTCAGCAAGTGCTACTCAATAAGGAATCACTTCTAACATTAGACATTATGCTGCAAGTTTTGCTATGGAGAATGCACCAGGATGCTGTTAATTCAAAGAAGCAATACGTGAATAAATTCATTAGTCCTACACAGCACAGATCCCTGGATATAAATATATCTAGCTTTCAGCAGGCATCAGTAAGAAGCATTGTGACCCCGAATGAAACTTAAATTGGTTGTGTCATTCACAGCATACTTACATAGAACATAAAACAGTACAGTACAGCACAGTACAGGCCCATTGGCCCACGATGTTGTGCCGAACTTTTTCCCTAAATCTAAGGTATATCTAACGGCCACCCCCTACCCATATACTATCATCCACACGCCTATCCAGTTGGCGCTTAAATGCCCCTGATGAGGCCAACTCCACCACCCTCTCCAGCAATGCATTCCACACCCCACCACTCTGAGTAAAGAACGTCTGATGTCTCCCCTATATCTACCTCCAGTCACCTTAAAACTATGCCCCCTCATAATAGCTACCTCCACTCTAGGAAAAAGTCTCTGCTGTCCACTCTATATATACCTCTGATCATCTTGTATACCTCTATCAAGTCACCTCTCATCCTTCATTGTTCTAAACAGGAAAGCCCTAGCTCTCTCAACCTTTCCTTCTAAGACCCTCCCTCCATTCCAGGTAATATCCTGGTAAATCTCCTCTGCACCTTTGCCAACGCTTCCACATCTTTCCTGTAATGAGGCGACCACAACTGGACAATACTCCAGATGTGGCCAAACCAGGGCTTTATATAGCTGGGGCATAACTTCCCGGCTCTTGAACTCAATCCCTTGACTAATGAAAGCAGTGGAGTGTTACTGGGATTGCTGTCGTTCCACCAAGGGGGACTATCCTCACATGTCTGTTTCTTCAGATGTGATGTGCTCCTCATGCAATATCACAGACTGCTATAAATAAGCTGGGAGTCACCAAGATGGACATATAGGTGTCAGTGTTTGGTGTACTAGTTTGACGTGATGCTGCATTCTTGAACATGACTTCATTCTGCTGATGGAGGGATTTTGTGGCTCAGAGGGGAGATCATGTACCTCACACAGGACCTAGTGGTGTAAGAAAATGCCATGAAGGGCAGGTATACAGATTCTGCAATTTCTACAATGATGGGGGTATCCACACTACTGAGTGTGCTGTCAGACTAGAATTTCTCTTTGCATCACTCACCTCCTCCCACTCACTGGCATCATGCCCCCATCAGCTTCTCATCCAGCAATATGGAATGGGGGATCACTGTTAACAACAATCTTGCAGTGGGATCTTGGTTACGTTCTTTGCCTCTCAACCTAAACAGGCCTTAGACTGTGCCATCTCACAGGTGTTGCATGCCTACTTCTTCTGCAAGGACAATAGGGAGGGATTATGGAAAGACAGAGAAGGACAGCTCCTATTTGTGGTTTGAGACATCATTTACACATCAGTGGGGGAACCCCTATGCACTGGACACTAAACCATTGGGCACAAACTCCTCCAAATTTAAAAGGAGCTATATTCTCAGTGTTCTCTAGTTGCAGAGTGCGCGGGTGGGTTTAATGAACAACTGAGTGTCCTACTAATCCTTCCAAAATATAATAGGTGATGAAACCTCTTTTGACACTGCATTCATTTTAAGCAATGTTCCCTAGAAGTGCTCACCACCTCAGCTACCTCACTAAGGTAAAGGATGTTACTTTTTTTTTGCTCACTGCATTTTATCAGTAATTCCAAATCATAGTCAGAGAATCATGGAACTGAGCAGCTCTCCTGGCTGCTGGACTGCTGTGACATTTTGACAATGGAGTATATTAAATACATGGGTCACTGACTCTATTGTTGTAGCGTGTATCAGCAGCTTGACATGATGAGAATGAAGCAAGGGCTAGTAGTTTGTAGTCTGAATCCCAATGGCAGGTTTACTATTTGTAGGTTTGATGGATTCACTATTAGTGCATGAAAGCAAGCATGGCACGTGTTGATGTTGTACAGCAAGGTTCTTGGAGGCCAGATCTCTTCGAAGGAGGTACTTACACTAAGATGAGGAGGTGTTAGAGTTGCCAAAGAACATTCAATGGTTGTCCCCTCCTCTGCAAAGTGATAAGAACAAGTGTACCATGTTAGGATTCAGTTGAGGGCTTACTACTGGGAAGAACTCCCAAGTTGGGCTGTTGTACTCAGCTGCATTGCGGTGTTGTGGCCTGCTGCAAATGCAAATGAAATACAAAAATATACTGAAATAAGGAGACTCAGGCCAGGCTGCAGTCAATTAGAACATTTATTGAGGCCGCAGAGCAGAAACTCGGAGCCAGAAATGGGTTGGGAATTGACTGTGGGTTCCTTCATGTTGAGCCAATTATAACTTCTACACGACACAAGTGGCCGGTAAAGACAGTAATACTTATAGTTCTTAACTCTCAGTTTGATGTGCAACCAACACTTCCAAAAGTACTTCATTCTTTCAGTGCAAAGCTTTAAATTATTGTAGCACAAAAACAGTACTGGGGGCAACAGGTTTATCAAGTTCATGTAAGAAATGGCCTACCTGCACTTAGTTTACATCTGCATACTGCCACAGCAGGCTCATCTCTAACTTGTTCTATCCAACACCTCTGATGAAAATCCTGGCTGAGGCAGAAGCCCAGCCAAGAAATTTCCTGAATCTTCACTCCTGCCTTAACCATAAAACCCTGCCTCTTCTCCCTATTCAGACTTGCTTTCTTTTAAATATAGAAAACGATTAAATTTCATTAATACACTCATTGACTAACATCAATCATCTCATTGTCCAGGTAAAAGTATGGCACAGACTCAAAGTCTAGTCTTAGTCATGTTTTGGTTTTGTAACTCCTGAAATTACTTTTTTTTCCCCCCCAATTGCTCAGGTTATCAGTAAAGTTGTGACAATAAAAAGGAGCATCTTGACTGTGTCATTTGTGACCTAATGATTTGGGCCAGAGATCCCTCTTTAATCAGGACACCAGTCCTTTCTTATCTCTCATAATATTTCAACTAAGGCATCATGTGAACAAAGCTGCCTCTGATTTCTGTCCTTTTTTCCTGCTCCTCATTTATCTTAGTTAGCCATTTTACCCAGTATCACTTTTGTTGATTGTTATGCTAATCCTATTACTCCAACTTTCTTCAAGCTATACAGGCATGCAAGTTATGACGATTTCCTGGTTCTTTTTAATTCATTCAGGAGATGGTGGCTTCCTTGGCTAGGCCAGCATTTATTGTCCATCCCTAATTGCCCCTTCAGAAGGTGGTGGTCTTAACTGTGACAGTCCATTTGGTGTAGGTATTTGCACAGAACAGTTGGAGGGAGTTCCAGGATTCTGACCCAGCAAGTGAAGGAATAGGAAAGTTCCAAGTCAGGATGATAAGTAACTTGGAAACATAGACAATGATAGGAGCAGGAGTAGGCCCTTCAATCCCTTGAGCCCACTCCTTCATTCAATGGGATCGCGGCTAATCACTGAGTCCAATACCCTAATCCTGCCCTCCCTCCATTTCTTTTGATCCCTATAGCAACAACAGCTATATCTAACTTCTTCATGAAAACACCGTTCTTGCCTCAACCATATTCTGTGGTACGGAATTCCACAGGCTCACCACTTTCCGGGTGAAAAAAACTTCCTGTCATCTCTGTCCCAAAAGGTCATTCCCTATCCTTGAACTAAGACACTTGGTTCTGGACAACCACACCATCAGGAACATCTTTCCTGCATCTAACCTGTCTATTTCTTTTAGAATTTTACTGGTTTCTATGAAATGCCCCCTCCTCATTCTTCTAAACTCAATAAGCTCAACTTGACCTCTCCTCACCTCAATCCTGCCACCCAGGAATCAATTTGTAAACCTCATTCTATAGCAAGATAAAGAGGCCAAAACTGCACACAATATTCCAGGTGTGAATTCGCCTGTATAACTGCACAAGATACCTTTGTTCCTGCATTTGAATCCTCTCACAATGAAGTCCAACATAAAGTTTGCCTTCCCCACCGCCTACTAGGCTTGTACCTTCACTTTCTGTTAATGGTACACAGACATTCAGGTCTTCTCTCAATTTAATCCCATTCAAATAATAAGCTGCCTTTCTATTTTTGCTACCAAAGTGGATAGCTCCCATTTATCCACATTGTATTGCACCTGCCATGCATTTACTCATTCATGCTGCTGTCCAAATCGCACTGCAACATCTTCACCCTTCCACTCTATTTTTGTGGTGTCTGAAAATTGAGATATTGTATTTAATTCCTTTGTCTAAATCATTAACATATATTGTGAATAATTGAGATCCTAGTACTGATCCCTACAGCATCCCATTAGTCACCCTCTGCATTCATAAAAACAATTTATTCCTACTCTTTGTTTCCTATCTGCTAACCAACTTTCTATCTATCTGAATACACTATGCCAAACCCATGTGTTAATTTTACACCTTAACCTCTTGTAGAATTTTTGTCAAAAGTTCAAATAAACCGCCAAAAGAACCACAGATGCTGTAAATCAGGAACAAAAACAGAAGTTGCTGGCAAAGCCCAGCAGGTCCAGCACCATCCGTGACAAAAAAAATCACAGCCAACGCCCCAGGTCAGTGACCCCTCCTTAAAACCGATGGCAGCCTGGAACACATCAGTCTATATGCAGAAAATAGAGAAGGAGATGGGGCAGGGAGCAAACAACAGGACAGAGATCGAAGAGAGAGAAGAGCAGCCAGACAGACAAAGGAGCTGACAACAACCCGGTGAGGAGGTGAACAGCTGCCAATGGCCAACATGAGCAGTGGGCAATGGCAGGCCGTGTAACGGCAAGGCCTGGTGTGGGATTATTCAACAAAGTTTTAGCAACTGGTGAACTTAGCCATTTCACACCATTACTATGTGGTAGCCACACAGGTGGCATTTTCCAGTACAGATGCTAACATCAAGGCAAAAGGACATTCAGCCTAGTGTGCGTATGACTGATGTGTTCCATGAATTTCTGTACAAGAACAATGCCCAGTGCTTTGGCATCACATCCCAACAACTAGTGGTTTGCATCAAACAAGACATTCCAAATATTCACAACAGGCAGGATACTGACACAGTCAACCCAGCTATGCTTGCAAAATTTAGAACACATGTTTAGTATTAGAGATGATTCTGTAACTGGATAGGATTTTCTGAATAATCCCAAATGTGCATGTATGGCAGCAGTATTGCCATAACTCAGTGCAGGGAGACTGAAGTTCAAATCCCACCTGCTCCAGAGATATTTAATAACACTTTTGAACAGACTGATTGGAAAAATAGGTTAACTTTTTTTTTTAAAAAATGCTAACAACCAATTAAAGCTTAACAGTCAAGACCATAATGTGGTCAACTTGCATTTACTAAAAGCTACAATTATTCATACACATTCATATTATTCATTCTCTATAAGCGAAAGAAATTTGTCCAGGCATCACGCTGTTAAATAGTTCCATGTGGGAGTGAATACATAAAGGTTCCCAAAACTAAAATACGCTACACGAAATTCTCAACTCATCAGTGAAAGAGTTAAATACTAAAGCTATTTTTAGCTCATCATTTAGTGATTACATAATTTGTACTTTTATTGTGAAAACTTGGGGTAGGAGTTGTTGCATGTACTCCAAACATTTATCAATTCAAGTGTTACTCTCTAGTATAAGTAACGCCAATGAAAACAAACATATTCATTTAACTCTGTCAATAAGGTGTTGGGCCTTTATTCAATTATGGCATGAAGGAAAGGTGACCTAACAAAAACAAAGTAGCTTGTCCCAAGTCACAAGCTTCCGACAGGTTTCTTAATTGAGAGAGAAACAACTTGAGAGAAACTGTTAGTTAAGACAGTGGCCAAAGAGACAGGAAGCAACTTTTCAAAAATAATACCAACAGGAAATGATCAAACAAAAACATAACAATGTTTTCACCTCTTCAAACCAACCTCAGTGTAAAATGTGAAAATGATTCTGTAGACATTAATAACATTCCAAATTATCAAGCAGTAAATGCCAAAAGAACAGGGATTTCATTTACTTCCCTGCCATTTTCAATATCTTCAGCATCCTTTTTCACCCTCCACTCAGCCAATGTGAAACTTTTATCATCTGTTCCCAGTGACATTTATCTGGCTAAATTGCAATAGCTGGTCTTGTAATCTTAGTGCCTCTTCATAGGCTCCTACTTCTCCCACAATTCAACTTCAACATTCCAGTTTCAGCCATGACCCTTGCCTAGCATTAAGTTTCCCCAAGCTTATTGCTACAACTAAAATGATCATATCATGTCACTCTCCTGTGCCAACTTATTACAAAATCATGGAATGATACAGGTGCTTATCCAGCCCCTTTGCTAGCTCTTTTTATAAAGAGTGATCCTATCAGTCCTACTGTTATGCTCCTTCCCTAAAACCTTGTAATGTTTTCTTTAAGAATTTATTCAGTAAATTTCAGTAGAAAGCTGAATGTACTTCAACCACCCTTTCAGCATTCTAGATTATGCACGCTGAGTGCTATTTCCATGTTGCTTTGCCAATTACAATAAGTCTCTGTTCTCTGGTTATCACTCCTACTGACGGATCAGAGCAATCATTCAGCTGCCCATCTAATTTAAGGGTCACTGCCACTATATCCTAGTTCCAAACAGTACATAATCACACCCTCAATCCCTACAAACAGACTGCTCAAAGACATTCTACGGTGCTACTAGGGACACCCTGCCTTTATCACAGTACTCTATATCCCAGACTACTGCCAGCCTCACTTTCCTGCAGAATTTTCAAACTTCAACATCTCCTCAGGTGCACTGTAGCAGTCACAGAACATGGCACTCAATCATTCTTTTACAGTCTCAGGCACTACTACTTTCCTTACTCCCTCACATGCAAATCACACTTTGATATCTGCATTCTGTGATACATCAAGGCATTGCCAACTACACTAACCATTATGCTACCAGATCCCAATCCTCCAGTCAAGCACTTACAGATTGTATATTGCTCAGCTTCCCAACTAAGGTCCTCACCTTAACTACCACATCCTGCATGCCCTCCCACACCCTCTACTCCTCTCCAAATCACCAGCTGCATTTAAAGCCCAATCTTTTCATTTTCCACTGCTATTATTTCTTTCACAACTGTGTACACTCCAGGGCCACAAAATCATTGTCCCCAACAATCCTGGGATTGAATCTAGTAGATGTTGGCAACCAAAACTAGATTATTTGAAGGCACCAACTAAAGGAAAATGTCAAAACAACAGTACAAGAAACACTCACTTTTTGTAAGGTTGTCACCACAATCTTTATCTGCAAGAAACACTGTCTGATTATCAGTACATAATCAATCCTTCAAATCAGTACATCATCCTGTGTGCAAGCTCAAAATGTTCTCACCAGGCATAACCAAGTTTTATTGGGATGATATTAATTACTTATAAATCTACTGGGTGTTTCTTCCTCAGCTTAAACTACTTACACTATGTAAATTCCACTTGCCAGCCATTACGGGATTAATTTCTAGTGACTGCAATCAGTAACATCCAGGGAGTTCCAGGGTGCAATTTTACAATTTAAATGTTCCTTGTGTTCTTCAAACCTCTTGCATCACAGGTTTCCCTGATCATTTAAGAAGTTCGTTATTAATGTTACTGTATTAAATAAGGCAAATATCTACAAAAACAACCTGTAGTTATATAGCAACTTTAACAAAGTAAAATATCTGAGAACGATTCACAGGAAAGTTAACAAAATAACTGAGACTGAGTTACAGACAGAGATATGAGGGTACAACACCTGAAGTGTGGTAAAAGAATTATATTTTAAACAGAAGGACAAGAAAGAATTGAGGGGCATGGAGATTCAGTGAGAGATTCCAGACTTTTAAGACCACCAATTATGAAGCAATTAAAACTACTTTAAAGACTACAACAGCAAAGCAGAAATCTCAAAAGGTTATGGGGTTGGAGCACACGTCAGAAATAGGGTGTGGCAATTTCAAAAAGAGCTCAAAACAAGCATGGAGTCGAGACACTGTTTAACTTGAAGCCAATGTCATTTAGTGAGCTCAGTGGTAATAGGTGAACGGGACCAAAAACCAGTCAGGACGAGCACACAGAAACATAGAACAGAGGAAGGGGAGTAGAGTCAGAAAGGCATACCACACAGAAACGGATCCTTCAGCCCAACTTGTCTATGCTGACCAGATACCCTAAAGGAATCTAGTCCCATTTGCCTGCATTTGGCCCATTCCATCTAACCCTCTCCTAGTCATGTACTTGTCCAAATGTCTTTTAAAATGTTGTAACTGTACCTACCTCTACCACTTCTTCTGGCAGCTTACTCCATACATGCACCACCTTCTATATAAAAACATTGCCCCTCAGCTATTTGGCCCTTTGAGCTTACTGATCATGGTTGATCCTACAGCCCAGTGCCTCATTTCTGCTTTCCCCCCATATCCTTTGATCCCTTTAGCCTTAAGAATTACATCTAACATCTTCTTGAAAACATAATGAAGATTACTTAAATTCAAAAGTAGAGTAGAAGATAAAGAAACTATTTGAAAGTGCATTGAAATAGCCAAGGATGGAAGTAACAATAGCATGGAAGGTGGTGTTTCTAATAGATGAGTGAAATAGGACTGGAGTTGGATTATGTTACAAAGATAGGAAAAGGCAGCAGTGGGCTAGAAAAATGAACTGAGACTCCTGTGTCAAACACTACAATGTTGCTTAGTCTTAACATTGTAAGCTTGAATCTTACGTCCGACAATTTCTTGAATTTGCTTATTTTTGTTTGGATGGACGGATAGGGAGGGATTGTTGTAAGTTCTATAATAAGCTATCGCTGGAACTAGTGACAGATGATATCTTTCAAGAAAACACAAAATTAAAGTGCATTGCCTGAGGCTTGATTATGGACTGCTATAATTTGTTCTTCTAAACATTATAGATGATCTCACAAAAACAGAGAAGAATCGGAATAGAAAAGTCCTTCATAGTGTCTATAGTACTGCAATAGGATGAAGTAAATTTCCACTCTCTGATTCAAATCTTAATAGGAATAGTCAGCAAACTGCTCTATGTTATTTCTTTAAATACTCTTGATAAGCTCTATTTGAAAATCAATAGTAGTGAGATGCTAAATAAAAACCAAAAGAACTACGGATGCTATAAATCAGGAACAAAAACAAAGTTGCTAGAAAATCTCAGCAGGTCTGGCAGTATCTGTAAAGGTAAAAACAGAGTTAACGTTACAGATCAGTTCTGAGGAAGGGTCACTGGATCCGAAACTTTCACTCTTTTTCACTTCACAGGTGCTGCCAGACCAGTTGAGCTTTTCCAGAAAATTTGTTTTTGTAGTGAAATACATTCTGCCATTTAATTTTAATGGAACAACAGAAGACAACAACAAAGACATACATTTATTTTGTGCACAGTTCTTTGCTTTTCACCTTGGACCCGAATTAGTGAAATGTTGAGTTCTTAAAGATGTCTGTTACTATTCAATGACACACCTTTCTCATAAGAATAAGACTGCATCAGAAGTAGATTTCATGAATAGAAATTTCCTATCTATTGTTGGTAACTATTCAAACGATTGAGAGAGATCACTTTTTAAGCACTTTGTAGTTTATAGCTATGTCTCAGGCAAGTGGTTGAAAAACACCATGTGTAGCTCAGTAAAATGGCACTCTGTTTACATTCCATTGCGAAATAATATTTCATTAATAAGTAAAGCAGTTGACCCCATTCTGCTAGCCATTGCCAGAGGGCTCACGTTGGTTCAGGTGTGCGAGATTGCAAAAAATGCTGAAATTAGACAATTATGCAGCAAAAGTAGAACAGTATTGAGGAGAATTTTAATTTTAACAGAGAGGGAGATAGGTAAGCACCTGTCAGAAAGGTCATAAATTTCTAGTATGCCTAGGCCAGTTTCCTATGGAAATAGGTGTAGAAAACAACAAGGGACTAGCAACATTGGATCTACTAATGAACAATGGGCCTAATTTACTTAGTGATCTAGTTGTTCATGAGCATATATCATATAGTGATCATAACATGATTGAGTTTTAAGTGTTTGTAAGAGATATGCAAAAATAGGATACTAGAATTTTGGTTTTAAGTGAACAGACTTCGATGTCATGAGACGCAGACAACCCACAGTAAACTGGGAAGCTCTGCAAATAGGTAAAGCAGAGGGTGTTTAAAGAAACATTTGATGCTATTCAGAAGTAGCTGTAACCATGAGAAGGAAAAGTTCAATTGCACAAAGGAAAATAACCATGGACACCTGAGGGGGTAAGGGACAGCATAAAATTCAAAGAATGGGCTAATAAAAACACAAAGAACAGTACAGATCCCACTGAACTGGACAAATACAAAGACCAAAGGACCACAAAGTGGCATAAAAGAGTGGCCAAAAAAAGATTATAAAGGAAACTTGCAAGGGGCATAAAAGACACTAAGAGATTTTTATAGTTACATAAAGGAATAGTGGTTGATTAAGTGTACTATCAACCCACTGAAAGCTGAGAGTGGGGATATTGTCAATGACCATGGGGAAATGGTAGACGTGTTAAAGGATTATTTTGCGTCAGTATTCACAACAGAAAAGCAGAACAGTTTGCCAAAAATCCCAAAGAAATTACGAGAGGATCAGGGACAGGGTCAAAATAAAATTAGCTTAAGTAAATTGTCCTAATGGAGAAATTAATGAAACTGAAGAGTGGCAAATCCCCAGGACCTGATGCTTTCCATTCACTGGTGTTAAAGGAGGTAGGTCAGCACATTGCCAATGCCCTAACCATAATCTTCCAAAATTCTTGGGATTGAAGAGTTGTACCTCTGGATTAGAAATTTCCTCATGTCACTCCATCTTTAAAAGTGTCAGAGAGAAACTAAAGAATTACAGACCAGTTATCCTAACATCTGTGATGGGGGAAATGGCTGTCTATAATCAAGAAAAGGGTAAACTGATCATCTTGAAAAATTTCAGCTAATCAGGGAGAGGCAGCATGGATTCATGAAGGGTGGGTCATGCCTGACAAACCTCAGTTTTGAAGAAGTGAACAGACGCAAATCAATGGATGTTATTTGTGCGGCTTTCCAGAGTCTTTTGAAGGTGGTCCACAAAAGAGACTTCTAAATGCCAATCAGCATGGTCCCAGACTACTCAATCTCTCCTTGTAAGCCAACACAACTCAGAAATTAACCCTAGTGAACTTCTTCTGCACTCCCTCCATTGCTAGTATGCCCTTTTTCAAGTAAGGAGACCAAAACTGTACATCCAGGTGTGATCTCATCAGCACCCTATACAACTGCAGCACAACTTTCCTATTTTTAAACTCCATCCCTCTAGCAATGAAGGACAATATTCCATTTGCCTTCTTAATTAACCTGCGAGCCAATTTTTTGTCATTCATGCTCAAGGACATCCAAGTCCCTCTGCATAACTGAAAAATTACAGCATGCTGTTAAGTTTATTTTGCTGTTATTCCTACCAAAATGAATGAGCCCACATTTACCAACATTGCACTACATCTGTCAGACAGTTTCCCACTTACTTAACCTATCTATATCCCTCCACTGATCTTAGTGTCATCTGCAAACTTTAACACACTTCATTTGGTCCCCAACTCTTAAACATCTTATGTAAACTGTAAACAATTGAGGCCTCAAATTTGATCCCTGAGGTACACCACTAGTCACTAATCACCAACCAGAAAATAAACACCCATTTATTCCAAACCTTTGCTGTCTGTTTATTAGCCAATCTTCTATCCATGCTAATACATTATCCATAGTGCCATGCACCTTTATCTTATCAGCAGCCTTTTGTGTGGCACCTTGCTGAATGCTTTCTGGAAATCTAGATACACTTCATCTACCAATCTCATTGTCCACCACACTTCTACTGTCCAAAAATTCCAGTAAAAAGTTAAACATGACCTGCCTTTCATGAACCCATGCTGCATCTGCCCAATGGGACAATTTCTATCCAGATGTCTTGAATATAGATTCAAGCATTTTCCCAAATTCAGAAGTTAAGCTAACAGGCCTAAAGTTACCTGTTTACCTCCATTTTTAAACAGTGGCATCACATTTGCTGTTTTCCAGTCTGCTGGAACCACTCCAGAGCCCAGCAAATTTTAGTAAATTATGAGCACATATTTCCCCAGTCATCTCTTTTAGTACCTGGGGATGCATTCTATCAGGACAAGGCAACTTGTCTACCTTTAGCCCTCGTAGCTTACCCAACACTACCACTTCAGTGACAATGATCGTTTCTAGGTCCTCATGTACAATAGCCTCTTTGTCATCAATTATTGGCATGTTATTTGTACCTTCCACTGTGAAGACTGACACAAAATACCTGCTCTATACCTCGGCCATTTCCTCATTTCCCATTATTAAGTCCCTTTTCTCATCCTCTAAAGGACAAATGTTTACCTTGGCCACCCTTTTGTTTTATGCATTTTTTAAAACTTTTGCTATTTTTTTTATTTAGAGCTAGTTTACTCAATCTGCTACATTTCTTTTATAGATTTTCTTGTGGCTTTTGCCTGACCTTTAAAGATTTTCCCGATCACCTAGTTTGCCACTAACCTTCACCACTTTGTACGCATTAGCTTTTAATTTTATACCTTCCTTTATTTCCTTTGTTATCCATGGCTGATTATTCCTTTACCTACAGTCCTCCTTTTTCACTGGTATATACAAGAAAAGACAGGTTAAAATAGATAAACTGGTTGAAGATTCTAGAACCAAGGGATATAGTCTAAGAATTAGGGCCAGGCAATTCAAGAGAGATGCCGGAAAGCACTTCTATAGGCAAAGAGTAGTGGAGGTTTGGAATTTTTTCCCCTCAAATATCAGTCAATGCTAATTCAATCATTAAATTTAAATTAAACTTTTTTTTCATTAAACAAGGGTATGAGCCCAAGGCAGGCATATGGAGTTAGGCATCAATTAACCATAATCTTACTGAATGGTGGTGCAGGTTTGAAGGGCTGAATGGCCCACTCCTGTTTCTACATTTATGTGTCTATTTAAACACCATCACCTGTATATATTTTCAGACATACTTTTGCTCCTCTACACTTCCTTTGAGAGTAGGGGAGGAAGAGGAGACACAATGTATACAGACTAAATGCATATACACTAACGATACAAAATGAAAACATTAAGTGATCCCTATTGCTTTCACCAATTGAACTGAAAATACATTCAAATCAACAGAAGGAATAAGAAAATGTACCAGGATAGGATCCAAAAGAATATTAACAATATTTACTTATTGTAATATTTCAGATTTTAGTGATTTATGCTTTTCAGCCTAAATTTATATTAAGAATGAGCTTGTCAGTAAAGACAGGCAGACTCCATGATTCACATCTATTAAGTACAAGTGATCAAACACTTATCAAAGTAATGCTTTGTTCCTTCTTCAGACAGAGGCTAAATCAACTCCTATATCAGAATGGTGGCATTATAGCGATAACTCCCTGTGATCAAAGGAAGGTATCTCTCTTTGCATTTTCCAGCTACTTTATCTGCATCAATTAGAAGCTACTGGCAGAATTTCATGACTCCCTGCCAATGGGTTTGATTGACAGGCAGCAGTCTCACATCCAACCAATGAATGATTCTCTAATTTTGGGGCTGTTGCTAATAGCAGAGATGCTTCCCAGCTAATTCTGTGTGACACAGCAGGTTACCCCACCATCTGAAAAATTCTACCTTGATTTTCCAGTTTCAAAATCTCCCCAACCCCAGCCTCATCCCCAACCCTCCCTCTCACCCCTGCCTCCTTGACCTGAAGCAACCTGCCCATCTTCTCTCCCACCTATCCACTCCTCCCACCTCAGTGATCAATCCCCACCGCTCCCTACCTGCACTCACCTATCACCGTCCCGCCTACCTTCACCAGACCCACCACTCCTCTCCCTATTTATTTCTGAGCTCCCTCCACTCCCCCCAACCATCCTCCATTTCTGAAAAAGGGTCCCAACCCAAAATGTCAACTTTCCTGCTCCTCTGATGCTGCCTGGCCAGCTCCACTCATCTCTCTTCCAAAAATAACGTCTGGCCTGATGATCGAAGTATTTTCATTCCGGATTTACAATGGAGTAATTAGGTTTGTCCTTTTCAGGCTTTCTTTCTCACTTGTAACTGGTATTCAGCACAAAGTCATCTGATTTTCAAGAAGGTTCCTAACGACAACCCAGGTATAAATACAGGAGTTCCTTAAAATGGTTGATGGCATTTACAGCAATGTCTGGGAAAGGGAGAAAAGCCAGTGAGGAAATTCAATTATAACACGGTGTGAAGCTGGATGAACACAGCAGGCCAAGCAGCAGAGGAGCAGGAAAGTTTGATATTTCGGGTAGAGACCCTTCTTCAGGCTTTTCTGAAAACATTTCTGAAGAAGGGTCTCAACCCGAAGTGTCAAACTTTCCTGCTCCTCTGATGCTGCTTGGCCTGCTGTGCTCATGCAGCTTCACTCCGTGCTGTCTCAGGTTCTCCAGCACTGGCGGTTCCTACTACCTCTGAGGAAATTCAATTGTTGAAGAAAAAGCAGAAGACATAAAAGAAACAGGAGATAAAGAGGAAAAGAAAAAGGCATAAGTTTTTAGGGGATAAAGAATACAAGGACGATAAGAGTTAATTTTCATAATAAATAGATAAAATGACGAATGCCCCAAAAGAACATGTCAACAAGTGCCAGAAATAGGCATACGGCTGGCATTCAAATGCATGGCATCCTAGACAGATTGTATGACAAGCTGCAGTTGTCCAGAGCAGGCAGGTACCCAACTAGCTGGCAATAAACTAGTGAGGCAGAAGGCCAAGGCGTCAGCTCAAAATAACAGGTATGTAATCATTCAGACATTGGTAGTCGAGTGCCTGATGTTATTGATGGGAGTAGGTCCCTACGGTTTCAGCAGGAAACATGTCCATATTGTAAAACACTACAGCCATCGAACCTACTCACAGATCAAGCTGGTATAATAGACAGTGCAGCTCAGTTAGGGAGCACAGTATGCTGGCTCACAAGTCAAGAGTAAGATACTTCAATCCTAAGTACTAAACCTTATAAAACCTTTTGGTTTGCTAACAAGGGATGTTATTGGTACTCAGTCAAGTTAGTTACTTTTCCCCGCAACTATCAACACTTAAAGCCACTTTATTAATAATTTCACCTCTTCCAACTCCACTTTGATTTAACATCCTCCCCCTTCCTCACCTTTGATTACTTGCATTTCCCCCAATGGGCTTTCCTTGCAAATTAATCAAATCAATTGGAAAAGCAATTTACTGGTGATGGATATAGATGAAAATAAATACCACAGATGACTGGTAAAGGGGAAAACAAAAGCACTTCAGGATTAAAAATTCTCTTCAGTCCAGCTCCATTTTGATATAGCCCCCTCCTTCACCTTTGAAGGTCTGTCATGACGTGGAGGTGCTAGTGTTGGATGGGGTGAATGAAGTCAGAAGTCCCGTGACACCAGGTTATAATCCAATAGGTTTATTTGAAATCACAAGCTTTCAGAGCACGGCACTTCACCCAAAGCAGTAGTGCTCCAAAAGGTTGTGATTCAAATAAACCTGTTGGATTATAACTTGGTGTTGTGGGACTTCTGACTTTACTCTCAAAGGGCTTCTTATGTAAATTAATCAGTTTGAGAATACAGATGATTTACTAGTGGTTGTTAATTCACCTAATGACACTTGCATCCCTCTTCCTCATAGCTCTTCACACTTTTCCTTTACACATCCAACTTCTTTTTGAATGTCTGAATGAATCTGCCTTCACCACTGTTTGACAGAGGTTTTCCTCACATTGCCATCGTTTCTTTGCCAATTCCTGAAGAGTGTACCCTGTGGTTTTCAATATTTCCAATAATGCAAAATTTCACCTCCATCTACTGTCCAGACCCATGATTTTGTGTGTCTATATCAAATCTCTTCTCAAATTTCTTTACCCCAAGAAAAACTGTCCCAACTTTTCTAACCAATGTAGTTAAGCTCCTCATCCTGACAACTAATTTGGTGAATCTTTTCTGCAACCTCTCCAATGACATCACGTTCTTCCTAAATTGAATGATGCAATAGTACCACTGAGGCCAAACCTAAGTTTGGCACAGGTTGATTATAATTTCCTTGCTTTGCACTCTTTACTCATACAGTATCCATGTTGCTACTGTCCCTCTTGTTTCAAGAGGTCTAACTTTGCTCCCATGTCTGCTGTGTAGCACTTTATCAAAATATTTTTTGAATTCATGTTTGAGGGAGTGAAGGGTCAGGTAGCTCATAACTCAATTGGCTGGTTTATGATATTGAGTGATGCTAACAGCAAGGGTTCAATTCCTGCACCAGATGAGGTTACCACAAAAGGGCCCTCCCTTTCAACCTCTCCTGAAGTATGGTAACCCTCAGGTTAAAGTAACAGTCAGTCATTTATCTCTAATAGGAGAGCAGCCTACTGATCTGGTAAGACTACAGAGACTTCGATCTTTTCACCACATTGACACTGCTCTGATCAACTCTACCTCAACAAAAACTCTAAACTAATTAAACTCAAATTTGCACTTTAATCCAAGCTGGCTTTTGAACATTAACTAACATTCAAGTGGCAATTAATTTTGCCCCAATCTTTCAACCACAGAGATATGGAAGCTTGAGATATGAACAAGGATGCGAACTGCAGTTTCCCAGTCTTCTGGGATCATCCCATATCAAAGGAAAACTGGAAAATTATGAATAGTACCTCCACAATTTTTATTCTATCTTGGGTGAATCTGATCCTTAACAAAGCTAGGCACAACCAGACTTTTTAAGGCCTCCTCATCAATATTAAACCTTTAAGTGTCCTAATTCTCATCTTTCGCCATGACTTGGGCTGCATTCTTCTTCCTTATAAATGCAGATGTAAAGTATTAATTTAGCTTCCCAGCCATATTCACTGCCTTCATGCCTAAGTCTCCTGTTGGTCCCAAAATCATTATTTTCTTTTTGTCACCCTTTTTCTACTCACATGAACATAAGAGGCTTTTAGATTTCCCTTTGTGTTCGTCACCAGTCTCTTCTCATACTCAGGACACCTACAAAAGGTAGTACTTTTTAAAAATAATAATAAACTCACAGCAGACCCAGTGGACTAATGGGCTACTCGCTCAGGAGACATGATTGGTGGTGACTTTAATTCAAGGACCACCATGCTTCAGGTATGGATCGAGGTTAAGATGTTGGAACATCATGGTGACCTCAGCCAGCACAGGAATTGAACTCGCACTGTTGGTGGCATTTTATAACCTCTCATCAGTATCATAACACAGGGGAACACAACAGAAATAACACCATGGGATCATTTAAGCCTGCATCTGAAAGAGGTGGAATCTTGATATAGCTCATCTGACAGATAGGATATGTAGTATTTCAGATCTTAGAACTGTACAAATTGCCTAGGATACAAGCTCAAGTCTTTGGATTGGGATGAAAGTCAAGTTCACCTTGGAGCAGCTGCCTCCGGAGTCTCTCTTGACTCTCACCATCTCAGTACAAAGAAGTACGTTCACCATCCCACAAGGCTAAATGCGATATCACCTATCTTTTCAATGACAAATGAGCAACCAGCTTCCTGTACCCTGGGACATTATCCTCCCCGTGCCCAGGGCAGACGCCCTCCGCCTTGCCCATTACCCTTCCCAGACTATCCTCGGTCACTCCAGAGTTTCGGTCCATCATTCAATTCCTTCATATCACCTCACACAGCCGATACCAGGCACCCCTCCTCTCCAGCTCACCTGCTCTTCCTGCTCCGACTGCCGGTACCTCTCCCACGCGTGGCTGAGGCTGAAGTTCAGGTTGTCGCTCGGAGACTTCGGCATGGCTGGGGCTCCCCTGCCTCCGGCAGAAGTTTTGTAGTGTGTTGACGTTCGGTGGACCGGACAACCCGCACTGCTGATGGGTGTCACAGGCTCCGTGTCCCGGGAATAGTAGCTGCTCGTCAGTGCATATCAACACCAAATCCCCCCAGCCGGTCTGATCCCCGGGATTGGGCTGGCGGCGACCGCCGCCACTGCTGCTGATGCTACCTCCACGTCACTCACTCCCGGGCTTGTGATCCAGCCGTTAGAATCCGCCAGGCTCGTGGCCTCCCTTCGATTCCAGCTCGCGCCCTCTTCCACCAATTACGAGTACATCCTACGTGTGCATGCGCGCACTCTCCCGCGCCTCGGCAGTACCTTCTGTTCGGGCTCCTTCCGAGTGACACGTTACGCTCTGAGCGTGCGCAGTCTCGCGAGTAGGTGCCGCCCAGTGTCAACAGTCTGCCGCCGGGAGTTGGCGGAGCTGTGCGAGTGTCAATCAAATCAGCCAAGTCGGCCGCTTTCGTTTCCCGTGCCGACTTCGAGTCACAGTGGTTTGGACGGTGCGTTCGATAACCGCTTATTATGGCTCAGCTTTGCACCGGATATTTGCTCTAACTTTCTCAAACCACACGGATGTATTGCAAAATAATGTGTTGCATAACTGCTAAAATTATTCAGAAATCTTTTGGGTTTTTACACTGTCCTAGCAGAATGAGTCAGGTTTGCTAGTCCACTTGCCCTTTGTGGGTTTCAGGCCATCGCGTTTCAACTGCGCGTTTGCATCCGTCACATTACACTTTGCGACCCAATCCTCATGTTATTTGCAAATAAGTGTTTATTTTGCGTTGGTGGTCTGGAAGCTGAAGATATCATCTTGCTCCAGATTTTATTAATGCATTCACGACATGTGGGCACTACTGGCTGGACCAACAATCATTGACCACCGGACCAGCAATTACTGCTCATCAGCTAGTGCTGTTGAGACGGTGGTGATGAACTGCCTTCTTGAATTACTGTAATCCACAGTGGTGTTAAGGAGTGAATCCCAAGATTTTGATCCAGCAATGCTGGAGAAACAGTGATGTATTTCCTTGCTGGGGTGGTAAATAGCTTAGAGGAGAAATTGCAGCTGGTGGTGTTCCCGTGGACCTGCTACCATAGCCCTTTTAGGTGGTAGTGCATTTTGAAATTGTTAACTCAGCAGTCTTAGAGAATTTCTGAAGTGCTTCATGTAGCTGGTACACACTGCTGCTTCTGAGTATCAGTGATACAGGGAGTGAGTTTATGGATTAGGTGCCAGTCAAGTGGGCTGGTTTGTCAGGATAGCATCAAGGTTCTTGAGTGTTGTTGGGGCTGCATTCATTCGGTTAAGAGGAGAGTATTTCAAGTCAGAATGATAAATGGCTCAGAGTGGAACTTGCGTATGTACCTGCTGTCATTTTCCTTTTAGGTGGTAGTGCATTTGGAAAATGTTCTGAATACTTAAGGCTTATCTTCTGTGCTAATGTGCTGGGCCTGTTCATTGTTGAAAATAAGATGTTTGTGGAGTAGCCTCCTCCAATAAGCTAGTTAATTGTCCCCCACTATTCACATTAAATCTGGCAGAACTACAGAATTTAAACCCTCTCCATCGGTTGTGGAATTGCTTAGCTCTATCATTGAGTGTTTGTCACATAAATAGTCCTGTTTTATAGCTTCAGCAGGTTGACACCTCATTTTCAGGTATGCCTGGTGGTGCTCCGGATATGCCTTCCTATGCACTTCATTGAACCAAAGCTGACCTCTGCCGTAATGGTAGTGGTAGAGTGGGGGATATGCTAGGCTGTGACATTGAAGATTGTGTTGGAATACAGTTCTCCTGCTGATGATGGCACAAATGACCTCATGAAGGTTTTGTGTTGCTAAACCTGTTTGAAGTTTATTTAGTATAGTGATTGTGCAACTCAACATACGGTGTTCTCAGTGTGAAGACTTGGGTGGTCATCACTCCTACTGATACTGTCAAAGTATGCACATCAGGAGGCAGATTGGTGAGGATGAGGATGACGTATGTTTTTCTCTGTTGATAGTTCCCTTTACACCTGGCCCAGAGCCAATCTAACAACAATGTCCTTTTTGACTTGACTAGTTTAACCACTGTGGTGAAGGTATACCACTGTTGGTGGTGGACATTGAAGTGTCCCAGCCAGAATATATCCCATGTCCTTGCAACTCAGGCCTTCTTCCAAAATGGAGGAGGACTGATACATCAACCTTGGGGGAATTGGAGGGGGAATGCAGGGATGCAAAATGTGATCAGCAGGATAATTCTTTGCCCATGTTTGACCTGTTGTCATGTCATGTAATCTTATGGCATCCAGCATCAATGTTGAGATCTCCCAGAACAACTTGCTCCCAACTATATACCACTGTGCTTGACTACATACCTACCTCTGCTGGGTCTCCTGCTGGTCGGACAAGACATATGCAAAGATAGTGGCAGTTGTGTCTGGGATGCTGTCTCTGATATGGCTGTAAATATGCCTGTATCAGGCTATTTCTTGACTAGTCTGTGAAGCAGCAGTATCACCCACATGTTAGTAAGGAGGACTTTGCAAGTTTCTGTTGCCGGGTCAAAGTCCTGCAATTCCTACCTCCTCCACCACCATCAAGACCTCCCCCTCACCCCCTCCCACCACACCACCATGGCATTGTGGATCTACTCACAACACATGGACTGCAGCAGTCCAAGAAGGCAGCTCACACACCATCTGAAAGGCAACTAAAAATGGAAAGTAACTGCTGTTTCAACCAGCGATATCCACATTCCACAAACAAACAAAACAAAAGTTTTGCCGTTGGTCATTGTTGCTTCTGGTGTCGTAATCGATGTCAAATGGTCCGCCTGGTTTTATTCCTTCTCCAAAGCAACTGAGTAGCTTACTGTGCTATTTCAGAGGATAGTGACTGAAGCACATTGCTATGGATCTGGAATCAGGTAGGCCAGACCAGATTTTCTTAAGAAGGGTCTCAACCCAAAACATCAGCCTTACTGCTCCTCTGGTGCTGCTTGGCCTGCTGTGTTCATCCAGCTGTACACCTTGTTATCCCAGATGAGGACTGTTGTTTTCCTTCCCTAAAGGACATTATTGAACCAGATTTTTTTTATATAGTTGTCAGTTCATGGTTAACAGTAGACTTGTAATTCCTGATATTTATTGAATGAAATTTCACCATCTGCGATCGTTAGATTCGGACCCAGGACCCCAGAACATTACCTGGGTTCTGGATTACTAGTCCAGTGACAGAACACTTCCTTATCTTCTAAACTGCAGGGGTATACTGGTCTAGCCTGTCCAAACTCCTCTAAGCCAACTCAGTCATTCCAAGTATTGTCTAGCAAACCTTCTCTGAACTGCTTCCATTGCATTTATATCTTTCCTTAGTTAAGGAGAACAATACTGTCCACAATACACTGGATGTAATGTCACGAGCACCCTTTATAACTGAAGCATAATCTCCAGCCTTTGTGTTCAATTCCCTTGCAACAAATTGTAATATTCCATTTGCTTTCTTAATTACTTGCTGTGCCTGCATATTAACCTTTTGTGAAACGTGTACTAGGTGTCATGGACACTCAATTAACCACATAGACAAACACAAAGTGGAGAATGGGGGTCTGTAACATGATGAAGGTTTTGTGAAGTTATCACAATAACACCTCCTAACTGACCTGTCCTTCAATCCACAGCCATTTTATATCAAAGCATTCCAAAACTGTGATGACTCTGCCTGATTACCTTGAAGTTTTTGAGCACTCTGCTGTAGCACCTTTAATATTAGCTTTGAACTTCATCACAATGACATGTTGTGAAACTCAAAGGAGCAACCACTTAGATTTACAGCATACATTTAAATGTGTTGAAAGAAAACCCAAAATATTTCACAGAAGCATTGTCATAATTACCTTAGAGGTTCATCACTCTTAGGAAGTCTGTTCCTCAGAGAACGGTGGAGGTGAGGTCAATGAATACTTAAACAATTGGAAGTCATCGGTTATAAGGGGTGGGTGAGAATGTGGAATCAACCATGATCTAATTATAGATAACAAAGTCAGGGGCTGGATGAACAGAGCAGGCCAAGCAGCATCTTAGGAGCACAAAAGCTGACATTTTGGGCCTAGACTCTTCATCATGATCTAATTGAATGGTTTTACTGGCTAGAGGGTCTAAATACCCTATATCTGCTCTGAATTCATACGTTCATACAAAAATATACATGGGGTGACAACAAGCTTGGTCAAGCCAAGTTTTGGGAAGTGATTTAAAAGAGAAGAGGCTTAGGGAAGAGATTTCCAGAAGTCAGGTGCCAAACGGTCAAAGAAATTATATTGATGGTGGGCGCTGAAGACCAGGAATACGGAAAAAGTCACTTAGAGAACTTGGAAAGTCGAACAACTGGAGGTGGTCACAGAAATTAGGAGGGGCAAGGTTGTGATTCACAGAATGTAACCACAAATAGTGTGCTAGTGTGTGATTAAAACCTCCTCCTATATAATTGTTTTGACATGATTCACAACATTGAATACTTAATGATATTGAAGAAAAGAAATTCAGAGTTTTAAATCTCAAAGAGAATGCCAGGCAGATGACTGGCTTTTCACCAGCTGGATTCTTAGGTCAGATAATTAATCCAAGAGTGTGTTGAAACAAAGATAGACCAAGCTGTTGCATTTATAAATCAGAGAAGGTGACAGTAAGGTGATGAGAATGTTGGTCTGGAACGCAACCAAATTAAAGGATGGCTTTGTTCTAGTGTCCTTCATTATTTCATAACATTTCAAAATATTTACTGCTCATTAGGAGCAGTGGGTAGTTTCCCTGCCTCTGAGCCAGAAGCTCTGGGTTCAAATCCTACTCCAAAACATGATGTTCCGACATATACCAAAGGCGGGCATAAAAGTAGGAGAAATTCCTGGTCATCCAAGTAATGGAAAGAAAAGTCAGGCCACTACCATCACTATCCATAGCTCTGAACAAGAACATACACGTAAAAGTGCATGTTGCCACAAACACCTTAGGAGGCTCATTTGGATCAGTCTACTTGATGGCTGGTGTATGCACCATATTGGTACCAACAGTATGGTTCAATCCTTTTTCTACTGGAGGGGATTAGGGACCCGCTTTTTGTCCTATCCACAAGGAGCTGTATGTTGAATTTGACTTTGGGCAGAGAACTGAAGAGGTAGCTTTTAGCCCCTGTACAAAGAAGAGAAGTGATATATTTGTGATATGGATCCTATCTACTCTCCTGTGAAGAATAAGTCTGGCCACATTCACTCATACAAGGCACAGAATAAAGATAAAAGTAGAAAATGTTGAGGTTGGGCAGCATTTGTACAGAAACAGAGGTAACCTTTCAGGTCACAAGGTGTAGAGCTGGATGAACACAGCAGGCCAAACAACATCAGAGGAGCAGGAAAGCTGACTTTCAGGCCTAGACCCCTCTTCATGATGAAGGGTCTAGGCCCGAAACGTCAGCTTTTGTGCTCCTGAGATGCTGCTTGGCCTGCTGTGTTCATCCAGCTTCATACTTTGTTACCTGGATTCTCCAGCATCTGCAGTTCCCATTATCCCTGGAGAGGACCTCCCCTTTTTTTTTAATTCTTTGTAGGATGCACAACCTGAACTCACAATTCTGCTCAGCTTTACTGGACACTAAAAATGACTTCTGAAGAAGGGTCTAGGCCCGAAACGTCAGAGAAAGTAAGAATAAGAACAATGCAAAAAGCAGAATACTGCAGTTGTTAGAAATATTCATTGTAAACAAAACATGTTGGAAATCCTTAGTAGGTCAGGCAGCAAGCCTGGGATAAGAAATGGAATTAATATTTCCTATTAATGACTTCTCATTTTTTTGGTTATTTTATGCCCAGAAGTGTTATCACACACAACCAAACAACATTTTCCACTATCAAATTATGTGTGACAATTTTCATGTATCAACTACTGCCATCTGTGTTTTCAATTGTTCACTTTATGCGCAAAGCTCTTTAAGGGATGATTTATTTAAAATATGAAATTAAATGATGATGACCTTTCAGATATTTTCTAATCAACCTGTTGAGAGATGTTGTTAAATGCTTCTGGAGCAGGTGGAACTTGGACTTCCTGTTTCATAGTTTGGGACTCTTCCACTGCATCACAAGAGTCCCTATGCAATGACTTTTATATATATATATATAACCAGAAAGGCTGTTACACACAGCTGAATGTTTTTTTTTTCTCCATTGCCATTGGCGTTTTTTGTTCCCCCACTGTGTCAAACCTTTCTCATATGAGAGTTTTTTTTTGGCTTGACGCCTATGGATGGATTACTGCCTGCAAGTGGCTTTAAGCTTTTGTCTTCTGTTATTATTGATATTTTCTAAACAAGAATGGATATTATATTCCCCTGGAGTGGGTAGGATTTGAACATGGGCCTCCTGGTATAGACACTGCCACTGCACCACAAGAGTCCTAGCTGCTTGATGTAGGTATTTTCCTAATCAACCTGTGCAGAGATATCATTACATACTTCTAAAGCAAGCCGGACTTGATCCTCCTGGTTCAAAGATAGGGACACTACCACTGTGCCGCATGAACTTCTATGTGATGATGTTATTCTAAAAACCGGAGGTGCTCTTACTTACAACTGAATATTTTTTCCCCCATCACCAAATCACTTGTGGTTTTTTTTTTCTCAATTAACCACTATGATGAAATTTGTTTTACTTGTTCTTGTGTCCAGAAGTACTTGAATATACATCAGAATAGTTTTTCTCCCCCAGTGACTTTTTTTTGGTTTTTAAACATTAACCGCCATCTATAAATCACTCGTTTAGGATATTTACATGCAGACTGCATTAAGGGCAATGCAGATTATTAAAAGTGAGATGGGTTGGGACAGCAGTAATGGGCTAAATCAAAATGGACTTGGAGAAGGAAATAAAGCACTGTAGTGTGATTACCTTTCATCCAGCTTAGAAACACATGTAATAGGTGTTAAGACCCCATCTGGTGGTAATACTCAGAAGTCAGATTCCAGAGTGAAGAGACAAAAAAACTGCAGATACTGAAATCCAAGGTAGACAAACAGGAGGCTGGAAGAACACAGCAAGCCACACAGCTTCTGGAAGAAAGGAGCAGTCAACATTTGGGATATTACCCCTGTTCAGGACTGGATGTGGAAGTAGCAGGAGCTGCAGAAAAGATGGCAGGGAAAGGGGTGGAAGTGGAATGGTGGTGGTAGGTACGACCTGGTTGGTCGATGGGAGAGAAACTCCAGAATGAAACCTGGCTTAATGGATCATAATTTTCATTTTAATTTGTTAACCGGGCTAGTCAGCCACTAAACATATTCAGAAGAAGATGTCAATGTACTTTCAATAATAGAGCATAAGTTTATTAAATAAAAGAAAAAAAAGCTATGAGATAATTTGAAAACAGACAAGAACAAGAAAGATTCCATCCTTTTTCTCAGAAATTTCCTTTATAGTCACTCAGGTTTGAGTTCTCTTCAGATTACAAAATCACATTCTGAATGTGTGCTCTTCTGCATCTCAGCCATGTGTCAGAGACAGGAACACAATAGGCCATTCAGCCCATCAAGACTGCTGTACTATTCAATATAGTCATGACTGAATGAATGCTTTGTAGTCTTTTCCAGACCCCATCTTCATAATCCGAAATGAATTGGTAATCAGAAATTTAATCGACTTCAATGCTAAACACACTCATTGACTGAGCTTTCACAGCCATTCAGAGTTGAGAATTCCAAAGGTTCACAGCCATCTGACGAGAGATTTTTCTCCCCATGTCAGCATCCCCCTTATATTTAAATTGTGTCCCCTGGTTCTAGACTCCTTCTTGCCTGAATCTACCACGTCTATTCCCTGTAACTATTTTGTCAGTTTCAATGAGATCAAAATCCTAGAGAACATAGGCCCAGGTTGCTGAATCTCTCTTCATTAGACAGTTCCTCCATTCCAGGAAGAAGTCAGGTAAGCCTTGCATTCTCCCTATGATAACGTCATGCCCAATTAAAGTAAAGGTATTCAATGGGATAAATTTAGCTGAAAATGCTTCTTCTAAGGGGCACCATGGATGATGAGGCATAATATTAAAATCAGAAATAAGCCATTCAGGAGTGCAATTGGGGAGCAATTTTTCATATAAAAGGGATGGAAAATCTATATTATCTCTCAAGCATCCTGGCCAAAAAAATAGCTGTGAAAACTTTTTCAAGTACAAAGCAGATTTGCTTTCATTGCGATAGAGCATTAAGGGATATGGAGCATAAAGCAGACAAATGGATTTGATGAAGGGTCTAGGCCCGAAACGTCAGCTTTTGTGCTCTTGAGATGCTGCTTGGCCTGCTGTGTTCATCCAGCTTCACACTTTATTATCTTAAATGGATTTGAGCTACAGATTAACCATGATTTAATTGAACAGGATCTCCTTTAATACTATTCTCAATATCGAACACATTGAAAAGCTTTTGATCACCTGACCTATATCCCTTAATGTAGGCTCAGTGTCAGTTTTACCTGATGACAGCCCTTGACATCCACAGTCAATGTGTGAAGCGTCTTGGGACATTGTACTATGCTAAAAGTGTTACGAAAATTCAAGTTGCCCTCTTTGATTATAGTCCATTGTAAGTTTTAATAGTTAACACATTGTCATCTGTAATAGCTGTTCATATTCTTACTTTTGTAAGATTCTTTTAATTGGATATCTTAACTTAATGTGATTTTAATTTTAACCTCAGATGATTTGCCCCAATCAGGTCCACAAAGTGCAGTATCATTCTCGTGACTCAGTGCTACATTTCAATCAAGCTAATGTATCTTTCTTGAAGTACTGTGCCCCAAAATAAACATAGCACTCAGGCGGCTCCTGACAAAGGCTCTGTACAACTAAGGCAACGAATACAATTTTTGATTAAAAGTGAGATTGTAGAAAGCCCAGGTGGAAGGTTACCAGGGTGGGGAAGGGAGTTGGCTCTCTCAGCACAGAAGAAAAAACATTAACCAGCCAAAAGACTCTGAACAAGTCTTTCCTGCAGCAGTGACACATTGTGGGTGGACCAATTTATAACCAGGCAGTCTAAACTACCAAAGCTGTCTGCCAAGTCCACCAGTCCTCGCTGCTCCAGAGCTAGTGAATGTTGCTATGATTACAACCAATCCAAGGATGAAGAGCCCATTGGATCTCCAAACTCAGGCATGTAAAGTACATTGGGAAGGTTTGGTGACCTTAGGCGTGGGGAGGGGTTTGGGGGTTAGGGTTTAATGTCGATGCAGGCAGGAAGAAGCAGATATGTAATATCGTAAGAGGAGGTGGTGCCCCAGATGTACAAATGGCACCCCTGAACATAGTACACCATCGCTTCCTTCTCGCACTTCTAAAAATTTACCAAGAAAGAGTCTGCTGACTCCCATCCACCTGTCCATGCTAACTATATAATAATGACGGCTGGATAAGGGTATGACTGAGGTAAGTGGAGGTTTCATAATTATTTTTAATAAATATTATTCACCATTCATGATTTATTTACATGTGGTGTGTGGATTGCCAATTTTGACATCTACCCGCCCTGCTTATTGTGGGAGTGAGCCCAAGTGTAAGTTGGAAGGCCATGGAGTGGGCAGCCGCCTAACATTAATGAGCCCCTGTCGCTGCCATAAACATCCCTGGCGGGAGCATGTAACACCTAGTTCCTAAACTAGGTTTGGAAATTTTGCAATTTATTTTAAATTCAGTGCTTTAGTCAGTGGCTTGACCTTTTAGTCTGAATGAAGTGCTGTCTCAATTACTTCCTTTCTTCACTTTAAGAAGCCAAACAGATAAGACTGCCTCATCTCTAATCCCCCTTCTTGCTATGGGCATGCGGCAAATACAATGTTTGAGAGATGAATAAACTTTATTCAGTCAGTTGCTTTGCTTTAGCAACAAATACTTGCACTATTGTAAAACCTTTAAGGTGGAAAAATATCCTGAAGTATTTATAAGAGAGGGGAATAAAAGGGAGGAGTCCTGTAGGGAGTATAAACACTAGCACAGATCTGCTTTTGAGCTGTTCACAAACATGATAACATGCTGATTTGGTGGAATCTTAATTCACCCTTTAACACAACTGTTTACAAAGGAACAGTAATTAAGAAACCAGAAAGAATTTTACTAATATAGCACCCATTAAACCTTCAGGATGTTATGTTAGCCTTACTGCCAATCAAACTCTTCTGTATTTTGGTCACTGTTATAATTTAGGAAAGACAGCAGCCAATTTGCACACAACCAGTTCACAGAAATTGCAATGCAATTTCTTTTTTCCTGTCACAGGAAATGTTTACTGACTGGGCGAACATTTGTTGCCTAAGGCTCATTAACCTTGAGAGGGTAGTGAGCAGCAAGTATGGCTAGTTCCAATTTTAGGAAGGTAGTTTCAAGAGATTGATCTAATGACAATGAAAGCACAACAATATGATTCCCAACAATGTTAACGTGCAACTTAGAGGGGACCTCCCACCTGATGGCATCTACTACCCTTACTGCCCTAAGTCATAGAAGTACAGGCTTGGAAGATGATGTCAAAGGAGCCTTGGCAAGTTCCTGTGGTATATCTTGTACATAATGCACATCCTACCATTGGCCAAAGATGTGGAAAGGAATAAGTGTCCAATGTGAACTGTGGATGGGGTGCTTACCAAATGGATTGTTGTATCCTCTATGATGTTGCTTTTCTTGGTTGTTCTTTTTTATTCTCTGGCAGGATTTAGGCAGTGTTGAAAGGGCCAACATTTGTTGCCCTTTCCAAATTGTCTTTGAACTGAGTGGCTTGCTAGGCCACATCAGAGGGCAGCTACAGTCAACCACAGTGCTCTCAGTCTGAAGCCACGTGTAGGCCAGATATGGTAAGGAACATGTAGGCCAGATATGGTAAAATTAGAAGATTTCATTCCCCAAAGGGCATTAGTGTATCGCACAACATTTTTTGCGTTATTGATGAGACTAGCTTTTAATTCCCAACATTAACTTGTTGAATTTAAATTCCACCACTATTGTGATGAGATTCAAACTCACATCCCGAGGCCATTAGGCTCAATCTCTAGATTGTCAGTCCAGTGAAATTACCACAGCACCACCATATTCCCCCCTTGTTGCTGAGTTGCACACATTGAAGAAAGTAATTACTTCAAATTCCTGATTTTTGCCTTAAAGATGATGGACAGGCTTTAGGCAGTCAGAAGGTGAGCTATTCACTGCAAAGTTCTCAGTCTCTGATCTGCTCTTGTCATCACTATCTATTTTTACATCAGAAAGCAAATACAGTGTTATTGAAACCGAATGTACAATTTATCCTCGATTAGACATCTCTTTGTTTCTGAAAGATTTCCTGAACATTCTGATGCCTTAAGGTATGGTAAGTCTTCTCAGCATAGAATCATAGAATTCCTACACTGTGAAAACAGGCCCTTCAGCCCAACAAGTCCACACCGACCATTACTGCATTCTCCCCGATCTCTGAGCATGTAGGCATTAGCGGAGATTATGTCATTCTTATTGCATTGTTTGGAAGAGCCAATAGAGTTTACCTTATTAGGGTTATAAAGTTGTACAACAGATTCTTCAGCCCATTTCGGCCACGCTAATCAGATATCCTAAATTAATCACATCCCATTTGCCAGCATTTGACCCATATCTTTCTAAACCCTTCCTATTTGTCTGTCCATCCAGGTGCCTCTTAATTGATGTAATTGTTCCAGTCTTCACCACTTCCTTTGGCAGCTCATTCCAGACACGCACCATCCTCTGCATGAAAAAGTTGCCCCTTAGGTCACTTTCCGACTCACCTATCCTGTGAAAAAGACCTTGGCTATTCACCATATCCATGCCTGTCTTGATTGTATAAATCTCTATAAAGTCACTCCTCAGCCTCCAACATTCCAGGGATAATAAACCCAGCCTATTCAGCCTCTTCCTTTGGCTCAAACCCTCCAACGCCAGCAGCATCCTTGTAAATCTTTTCTGCACCCTTTCACACTTAACATCTTCCTCGAGAGACCAGAATTGAATGCAGTACCCTAAACGTGGCCTAACCGGTGTCCTATACAACAGCAACATTCCAACTCCTGCACTCAATGCACTGACCAATGAAAGCAAGTGTACCAATTGCCTTCTTCACTACCCTGTATATCTGTGATTCCACCTCCAAGGAAATGTGAACCTGCACCCCAAGGCCTCTTTGTTCAGCAACACTCCCCAGGATCTTACCACTAAATGTATAAGTCCTGCCTGATTTGTTTTCCCAAAATACAACACCTCACATTTATCTCAATTCAACTCTATCTGCTACTCCTTGATCCACCTGATCAAGGTCCCCTTGTACTCTAAGACAACCTTCTTCAATCTCCTCTACAACACCAATTTTGGTATCATCTGCAAACTTACTAATCATCCCTCCTATATTTACATCTAAATCATTCAAATTAATGACAAAAAGAAGTGGAGCCAACACCGGTCCTTGTTGCATACTGCTGATCACGGGCTTCCAATCTGAAAGGCAAATGTCTACCACCACCTTCTGTCTTCTACCTTCAAGCCAATTTTGTATCCAAATGACTACCCGTCCCTGGATTCAAAATGATCTTATCTTGCAACCAGTGTATGGAACCTTGTTGAATACCTTGCTGAAGTCCACATAGACAATATCCACCGTTCTACCTTCATCGATCTTCTTTATCACACCAAAAAAACTCAATCAAGTTAGTGATACATGAATTCCCACACCCAAAGCCATGTTGATTATCCACAATCACATCCTCCCTTTCCAAGTGCATGTAAATCCTTTCCCTTAGACTTCCCTCCAACAATTTGCCCACCACTGATGGCAAGTTTATTGGTTTATAGTTCCCTGGCTTTTCCTTACCACCAGTCCTAAATAATGGCAGCACCTCAGCTGTGTCTATCGATGGTAAAAATATCTCAGCAAGGGCCTCAGTAATCATGTCCCTAGTTTCCCATAGAATTCTGGGGTACACCTGATCAGATCCCAGGAATTTACCCCCGTTTATGCATTTTTACACATCCAACATCTCCTTTTCTTTAACATGGACACTTGCCCAGATCATAGACTTATAGAATCCCTACAGTATGGAAACAGGCCCTTCAGCCCAACAAGTCCACACCGATCCTTGAAGCATCCCACTGAGACCGATCCCCCTATAACCCACCTAATCTACACATCCCTGAACACTACGGGCAATTTAGTATGACCAATCCACCTAACCTGCACATCTTTGGTCTGGGTGAAGAATCCGGAGCACCCGGAGGAAACACACGCTGACACGGGAAGAATGTGCAAGCTCCACACAAACAGTCACCTGAGGGTTATTTCACCAGGTTCTGTAGCTTCTTCACTGTAAGTACTAACACAAATTCCTCATTTAGTATCTCACCCATCTCCACACAAAGATGGCCTTTTTGATCTTTAAGGGACCCTATTATCTCCCTAGTTACTCATTTGCCCTTAATGTATTTGTGGAATCTCTACAGATTCTCTTTAACTCTATTTGTGAATGCTATCTCATGTCCCCTTTTTGCCCTTCTGATTTCCCTCTTGAGTATACACCTACACCTTGAAGGATTCATTTGTCCCCAGTGGTCTATTCCTGCCATATACCTCCTTTTTTTTCCTCCCTCTGTTTATTCATTAATTCCTACATTCCTTCTCACTTCTTTGCCTTCTCCAATAATCTTGCCTTTCCATCTGTTTTTAACTATATGTGAGCTTCAGCAGGAGCTGTTTAGATTTGATGTCTTCCTTGTGTTGGTTGACAATGACAGCATTGAACTGCCCAGCGGCCAGGCCCCAGGACCTGGACCACCTCGAGCAACTATTTGATGTCCCTGGCCACCAGGCAGGCATCGAATGGTGGCTGCAGGGACAGGGAGCTCCAGAATACTTTAGCGCAGGCCACATCTTTGGCTGAGGAGCCAGCCAACATCGTGTAACAGGAACACATATCAACCTCCAGGCATCTCTCCAGCTCAACACTGGCTTCAAGCTCCTCCACCACAACTGGGCCCAGGAAACCAGTGTATTTGTATAGCCAGTACAGGTCAGTTTCTGGTCAGTGGGAACTCCCAGGCTGACCATAGTCGGGGATTCAGTGATGGAAATGTCATTGAATGTCAAGCAGTGATGGATACATTTTCTCTTGCTGGAGAGAAGTCATTGTGTAGCACTTGTATGGCACAAATCTTACTTGTGACTTATCAGCCCCTGAATATTGTCCAGCTTTGGATCCATATGAGCATGGATTGCATAAGTGCCTGAGGAGACACCAGTCATGCTGAACATTGTGCAATCATCAGCAAACATCCCCCATTCTGACCTTATGATGGAGGGAAGGTCATTGATGAAGTGGCTGAAGACACTTTGGCCCAGAACACTATTGTGAGGAATGCCTGCAGTGATGTAATAGTTGAAATGGCTGACCACCAACAAGTGCAAGCATATTCCTCTTTGCCAGGTATGATTCCAACCAATGAAAAGTGTTTCCAGATTTGCACTGACTTCTGAGCCTCAGAGCAACAGCTGATGTGACACTACTGACAATGCAGCACTGACTCAGTACTGCACCAGGATTGTTAGTCTGGATTATCTGTTGCAATTTCTGGAGTGGGGTTTCTCGGCAGAAGCGGCTGACTAGGAGGTGTGAATGTTACCACTGTGCCAGGCTTGATGAAGGTGTGCAAAAGGACGGAGTTGGAATATAGAATAGGGAATGTAAAACTGGAGTTCGAGGTTGAGACAAGACTATTGAAGAATTCAAAGTGAAAGAAACACATTTTGATTGTAAATCAAAGCAGGTTATCAAGGATTGAGGGAATGGCTGCATTGTAATTAGTTTTGGACAGGACATGGACAACTGAACATTGGACAAATTGTACTTTATTCTGGGTTATCGCTTAATCTGAAAATGAGATTTGTTTGCATTGGATTCTATCATTTAAGACTGATTGGGCTTCAGAAATGAGATGGAGCTCATTTTTCTGTGTAATGTTATAAATTTTAAAGTATATTATTTCATCAGGGCACAATGTCAACACTCAGGAAAACTTCAATCGTGATTCAAACGGAAGAGCAACTTTAAAGTAGCTGCAGCTTTATTATTCGCAGCTCGGTCTCACCCTCTGGTGTCAGGTGTGAGAAGTGCGCCCAGACATAAGCAAATGACTCAACAGCTACTGAGTCTCGGGCCTAGCCCTTCATCAGTTTTTCTGATGAAGGGTTTAGGCCCGAAACGTCCAGCTTTTGTGCTCCTGAGATGCTGCTTGGCCTGCTGTGTTCATCCAGCTCCACACTTTGTTATCTCGGATTCTCCAGCATCTGCAGTTCCCATTATCTCAGCTACTGAGTCTGGCTGCTGCAGCCTTTAACACTGCTTGTTCTTATTGTTCTGGTGATTATTATAAAAATGACGTTACACACAGAGATTATGACAGTTTATTCTGTCAGAGGCCTTATGCAATATCAAAACAGAAGTTGCTGGAAAAGCTCAGCAGGTCTGCCAGCATCTGCGAAGAAAAAATCTGAGCTTTTCCAGCAACTTCAGTTTTTGTCCCTGATTCACAGCATCCGCAGCTCTTTCGGTTTTTGCTGTATACAATATTTTGAGAGCGCATTAGTTCCAAATTTATTGTAAGTTTATGAAAGAAACTGAACAGGCACAGCATTAAAAATCCCATTTATATAGACATTCTAATTGATTTTAACCATCAGTTCCACCTTTATGATGGAAACTGCTGAAATACCACTTCTAATAAGGTAGTTAGGTCTTTCTAGTGGTGGAGGCACTGCAACATTACTTACTGTAACTGGCACACATGGTGTGAACAATATAAAAATAAATAAATATCAGTACTTTATTTTGCTACTGACTACTTTGGTTCCATTTAGTATTGCTGCTTTCTGTTGTTTTGCCAGCCGTCTGTGCAGAACTACGGGCACCCATTGTGACAGGTACAGCTTTGTCTTTGGAATTACCTGTATTTACTGTAAAATGCACTTGATCGTTCTGAGTTTATAATTTTAAAAACAATGAATGCTTGAAAAATTCAAAGCTGGCTTCTGAAAATCCCTTTCTATTGTGGACCTGTTGTTTCTGTATTTCTCAGCAATTTGCCCTTATCTGTCAACTATTAGGGTCTATAGCACCCTCTCAGATGTCCGATTACCTCATTTTTTTGCTCCTTAGTTTAGCCCAAGTGCCTAATTTGTTATTTTTGTAGGTTATCATCTCTGCTCAGCTGTGATTGTTTCTTTAACATCTTGCAATCTCCTCGCTTTAAAGTCCCTCTTTTTCTCATTTGAAACATCTGTAGTCAGGAATATTGAGCTACCATATCTGACCTTTAACTCACATTTCAGTAATAGATATCAGACCATAAATCCAAGAGCCCAGATGGCCATTCATCTAATCTGCTTTATTCACTGGGTTTCTGGTAATTAGGTATATACCATTCATCAGAGAATAATTCTGATGTTACATATTTTCAAATGTTCCATATATGCACATATTAATTTCTGGCCTTCCATTTCCAGTCTTGTTTCTGTTCTTGCTGAATCTAAGCTCAACTTCCCAAACCTATGTCAGGCTAGTTTAAACTTTCGCCAACCCATCCGGCTTGTACAGTTCCCCTAGAACCAACCCAATGATGCAGGAATTTAAAACCCTGGTCTAAATCTAAATTGTTCTCCAGTACCGAATCCCTCTTTCCACCCATTGTGCTAATACCAGTTATAGACTGTGATCATGGCCTTTACTCTGCAATCCTTCCCTACAGGCCCAGCTTTAGAGTGCTCTGTCACCCCTCACTGACATCACTGATGCTAACATACCATCTGCAAACAGGTCTGCAGCCTCTGTCTATTTCTTAATTATTTACTATTCTATCACTTACTTTTCTGATTCACTTCCTAACTTCGCTCTGTCCTGTAACCACAATCCCTACCATGTAGGTGAGACACCATTGTGTGGTAAACCTGGCTCTGCCTGCATTCTACAGAGCACCCATCACCCTCACAAATATTCAAAACTGAACACCAGTCAGAGGGCAAAATGGACTAAGGGAACTACTGCCCTATCTGTCTGGTACTTCTCATCAGTCCAGTGGTTACTTATTCCCTCTCTGCCTGCAAATACTTAGGCTGTGGAATGTCTCCTCAAATGTTTAATATGTACAAGGCTTCTTGATCCACTTAATCACTGAAAATATATAACTTTAGAAATAAATTCTATGCTACACTATTTTGCAACCAATCATGAAATATATACATCTCCCATGTCTTTGCACATGCAAATGTCATAAGGAAGTGCCATAAGCAAAGGGCAAATGGAACATAAAAGGAAATAAATGTGAAATTATTCACTTTGTTATTCACTTTGATGAAAAGAAAGGAAGCGATTCTTTTAAAATGGTGAGAGGTTGGTTAGAGTAGAAGTTTAAAGGTGCCTCAGTGTCTTTGTTCATGACTCACTAAAAATTAGCATGCTGGTGCAGCAAGCAATAAGAAAGGCAAATTTTGTTTTGGCCTCTATCACAAGAGGATCTGAGTGCAGAATATGTCCTGATGTAGTTGAATGAAGCCTTGGTAAGACTGCCTCTGAAGTATTGTGTAGAGTTTTGGTCTCCTTATCTAAGGAAGATTATACTTATCGAAGAGGGAATGCAGGTGATGTTCAGCAGACCTAACTTTGGGGCGGAGAGATTCAGGAAACTGTCTGTATTCTCTAGAGCTTTGAAGAGTGAGTAGTGATCTCACTGAAATTACAACATTCTCACAGGACATGGATACGAAGATGTATCCTTCGCCTGGTGAATCCATAACTTAGGGTCATAGTGTCGGGTAAGTTGGTAAAAGGAAAAATGTCTTCACATGGAGGGCAACAGCCTTTGGAATTTTCCACCTGAGAGAATTGTAGAAGCATGTTCAAGGCAGAAATTTATGAAAACAAATGACATCAAAGGTTTGGAGATGGTGTAGGAATATGGTATCAAGGTAGAGGTTCAGTTGTGATCTAATTGAAAAATGGACAGTCTAGCCTGTGACATTTTCCCAGATGACCTTTTTTGGAAGCTTATGGTATTTAACATCTCTACGTGTGTCCGGTACTGTAAAAAAGTTATTTGTGAGGTGAAACTAAACCTGAAATTGCTGGCAAAACTCAACAGGTCTGGCAGCATTGTGGGGAGAAAGCAGAGTTACTATTTTGAGACTGGCAGTTTTTTTTGGTAGTTTGCTGCCATCAGTGTTCCTTTGTTACTGCTATGCCTTGGGACAATCCAGTAATTAATGGTAGAGAATAGCCAACTGTAGACTATCAATATAACAGACACTGTTCTTGGATAACAAGAGATTTGTTGCGTGATAGCAATTAGTATAACTACATTTGGCCAGACATAATTACTAGGACCTTAGGGAGTTGCTCCCTCCGAGAGCTAGAATAGAGCTCTTTGACTCTGTCAAGACAGTATGTGACATCAATAGAATGGGTAGGACCAATAGAACATGAACGTTAACCACTTTAAACTTAACAAAATGGAGTTAGTATGAGGGGAAATAATTGCTCCAGAATGTACAGAAGTGGGTCTGCCCTAAATTTATAGCCAAACAATTTTTATTTCTGTTTTCTTTCTGAATTATAATGGAGACTTCCTGCATGAGCCTACTATGTAATCTCACTATTCACACGTTCCCACAACCTTCAACACAAATTATAGTTAAACATTACATTCAGATTCAGCAATTTAACTAATACAATGCTCAAAACTACTTCTTCTGTCATGTTTGAGAAGCTGGTTATTTTGAACTATCCTGGATCACTAGCAAATTCTCCAATGTGACATATGTCACAAAATGTACAGGGTTGAGATAAAACCAACTGATTCTGCTGTCTGTGTCATGATACTTGCACACAAGACTCCTGCCAATCTCATTTACTTTATTCCCTGAATCATTTCAGAAGTTGTTGCCAAAGGAAAACAAACAAACCGAATAAGGTTTAGCTTCTCCCCTGTGTCCTGTATGCAGCTAACAGGATAGAAGGTTGGAAAATAGGAAACCTCAACTTTTTAGTCCCTAAAAACAATCAAAGGGAATAATTGAGATAATAGCTCATTGATACTGAAAGATGTCAATCTGCACAAGCTCTTTTTCTGAACGCTAAAATAAATTACCAATTACAGTATGGGGTTTCTAAACTACGTCGGAAGTATTCTTCTGAAGAAAAGTCTTATTGGGTTGGAAATGCCCCATTGTTGTAGATTTTCTCAGCGGTGTACGACCATGCTGGATTCCTTTACCATTTTTATACCTTGAAAGAGATACCTTGAAAATTAAATCCTGGCCGGTCAGGAGTGCAATCAGGGAACTCTTCTTCATGTACTAAGTAGTGAAAATTTGAAACTCTTCCCCACATAGTTGTAGATACCTGGAACTTGGAGGATAGGCTTGTAAATAGAATTCAGCTATTAATCAACCATTATCTAACTGAATGAAAGAACAGTCCTGAGGGACTGAATGGCTTCTTTCAGTTCCTATGTGCTGTTTACTGCCAACTCCGTGTAGATTTCTTCCCATCTGAAGATGATTTTGGATCTTCTTATCTTGGAACTTTTATAGTTCACATGGAAAAAAAACACATCTGTAAATTTTGAGAAGGTTGGAAATGAACATGGGTGCCCTGTAGGAACATGAGAAAAAAGAGTAAATTGTCGCACAATCAAATGAACAGGTTTAATGTTCTGAAATGGTACCAGTTACATCAAACCTCATAGAATGTACAGCACTGTAACTGAAAATTTGGTTCTACTGATCCATGATGGTATGCAAACTTATCAGCATATCCTTCTATTCTTTTCCTCCTTGGTATACTTACTTTGCACTGGCCTTAAATACATATTTATTATTAATGTAGTTACAGTGAGTTATGATTAACTTATAGTAGAATTAATGTTCCTCCCCACCCCCTCAGGTTCAGTTTCTCCCTTCCATCCCTCTGTTTCCCTCTTCTTCCTCACTGTCCCATTTCCATCCTTTAGCCACCGTTTTCCCTGTACTTCCCCCATTTTCCCAGAACTGATGGCTACTTTTCATATATTTTTGACCTTCTTGGAGTTTGTTACACAACAGCTGTAATAACAGTGCAAAATCATGAGTAAAGAAATTCAACTGTAGGGATCCCAGCCTGTCAAAGGTAAATGCAATCAACATTTGCAGATGTTAGGTGCTCAGACATCATATTGTCAGATGCCAGATAATCAAACATCCAGGAACGACTCCAAGTAATGTTGGCAACTTTACTTGAAGCTCAAGCTGGCTGGGTTTGCATTCTGGAAAGAATTTTAATATCTTTTGCAGAAAAACAGCTCGAGATATATCCTTGTCAGGGCATCAGTCCAAGAAATGTTCGGAGAATTTTATTTACTCCTTAATATTTTATTTTCAATGTCTCTACTTTGACAATTCACTAAAAAAAAACTGAGTTATTGGATATAATTATCTCTTCAACTTGCTCCCTTTAATGATTCTCTTCATGCTAACTAATAACAGTTTCTGAGCACCAGTTTTCAGACATAACTATGCCAAAAAGTCCATTATTTTCAAGTGAATTAAAGCATGGTTGATTCATCTGGTGGATTTTGCATACTAGCCCAAGTCAAACTTCAGCTGATGTCCACACACGACCTGCTAGGTAGAAATGTCTGACTGCGATGGTGATCATCTCAAACAAAATATACTGTATGCTATTAATCCTGGGCTAGTTTGGTGACATAAGGGGATCACTGAGGAATTTGTTCAATTTTGCTTAAGTGGCACAAATTTTATCTGTATTTCTCATGTGCCCCACAAGATAATACAACCTTTCAGTGGAGTGAGTTGGACAGGCTGGATAGACAAGCATATAATTTGCGTGTATGTTTGAGCCCTCAGGCAGATATCTGTACAGGACATCTGTAAGGCTTCTTCCGGAGTATTGTGTCCAGTTCTGGTCGCCTTGCTTGTCTGGGATTGCAGGGTGTATCCCAGTGGTTCTTTTGGATTCAGTTAAATGTAGTTAAGAGAAGACTCAACAACAGCAATTTGCTTAAATGTGAACATTTATTAAGTAGGAATAAAGAAAAGAAAATAAAGAAGCAAAACTGACTGAATTATGACCATCTATTAAATAATAAAAAAATGAAAAAAGAAGGAAAAGAAACAATGAGCCTCACACTTTCTTGTTCATCAGGAACCCCTTGATCGATGGCTGGTCTGGAGGTTTAGGTTTGTTCTTGCATTGTTCGCAATCCCAGTTCGAGGTGAAGTCCATGACTACAATTGCAAGACGAGGCTATATTAATTTGAGTGGTAGTACAATTCAACATAAGAGGCTGGTCATATACCCAGTGGCATCAGTAATTAAAATTAAAGCATACAGAAAGATTCAAATGCCAGAACAGAAAGGTATCGATGAACAGCCAGCTAGTCTTGCATTCTCCCTTTTAGCTCGCTCCCTCATGCAGGTTTTGAGGCCCCTCAGCAGGAATGGGATCCTGGACTCCAGGATGGGAGCCGGAATAAATTAAATTGCATGTATATATGGGACACGGTTGCATGGTGACTGTAATTGAGGATATTACTGATACTAGCATAAGCATGAAAAATGTTAATCCTCTCTGGGTTCCTGTCAATTTTGAACCCATCAGAGGCAGACAGGCATGTGACACGACTTGCTGGTTCCATCACGGCCTTGACCATATATCAGGGGCGGGATATATGTTTATGGGTTGGTCCCCAAAGGCCATTGCAATAGTTAATTTGGTGATATGCCCTATTGTTGTATTGTTCTATTGGTGATGGTTATTTACATTGTTGTTTTCTACTTCTATGTTCTACTGTAGGTCACAAACTGTTATTATAAGTTCTCGCAAGGCTGTCATTGATTTACAACTGCATCTGAAAATTGTAACATGCACTGTCAAATATCATCGGGGTGGATTGTATATGATGGGCTGAAGGGCCAAACATGTTGATGATATTCAACAGCTGCATGACCTTGAATGAGTCCAGTGAACATTCCTGTGTGTGCCAAAGACGGCATAATCACAGTTGCTTTTCTGTGCTTGCTCAGCTTGTTTTCTGTACTGGCTGTTTGTTACCCTGTATAAGAGAGAGAGTTTCATTCCAAGTTGTTGGACTTCACCTTGGACCAAAATTGCAAATGGTGCCTATAACAAACCTAAGCTTGCAGACCAGTCATTGATCAAGGGGTCCCTGATGTGCAGGAGGGCGTGAGGCTCATTGTTTCTTTTCCATCCCTTTTCATTCTTTTTATTACCTAATAGATGTTTTGTTCCTTTTTCATTTTTTTATTATTACTGAATAAGTGTTAATATTAAAGCAAATTGCTATTGTTGAATCTTCTCTTAACTACATTTAATTGAATCCAAAAAGAACCATTTGGATACACTCTGCAGTCCAAGACACTACTTTAGGAGGATACTATTAAATTAGAGAGGGTTCAGGAAAGATTGACCGGGATGTTGCCGGGAATGGGGGGTTTGAGTTATAAAGATAGGCTGGATAGGCTGGGACATTTTTCACTCGAGCGTCGGACTCTATGAGCTCATAAAGTTCAAAGGCCAAGAATGCTGATCACATTTGCTCCAAACCAGATACAATTTCACTCACACTTGGCAATGGCGCAACCTTTTACACGATATGGTGATATTGATTATTATGGTGTGATATAATTTGCTAAAAGCCTACATTCCTATTAATCTTCACATGGCAGCTAGTGTAGTGGTGATAATGATAAAGTTCATGTCAATTTGCTAGCTTCAAAGCATGCAAATGGTTGTTGATGTTCTCCATCCTGGCAAACCCACAGTTCCTAAGACAGAGATTAGAGAAAAACATGCAAAAATGTACAAAATGACACCAGATGTTGTGTTTGTTTTTGGCTTCAGGACATTCAGGACAGGTTCTCATTTTACAGAATGTGCTCACTGTAAAAGTTTACAGCTTTGAGTTTAGTTTCATTTTAATGATGCGAATGGTAAAATTTATGGAGACTGGTGCAAGTGTCAGTGGCAAAGCAGGATATGTAAGCACGTAGCTTGCTACATCAACCCCAAATAATACCATTTCACTTTGTTCATGGTATGACCTGAGGGCAGAGTAACAATTCTTGTGCTAAAGTCAAAATGTGTTCTCTCTCGCTTCATCTGTCGGAGGCTATTTCTGTAATTGATTTTTCCATTCACCTAATAAAGCATGGTATATCCAATATGTCATCTTCAGACACTACAAGTCCCCAGTAGTCAGGGAGCAGATGATGAACACAACGGGACAGGTGGTCTGAGGTGCATTTGTTTTGATGCGAGAAGTGTAGTACATAAGGCAGATGAGCTTAGGGCTTCGATCGGTACCTGGAGGTATGATATTATTGCTATTACGGAGACTTGGTTGAGGGAAGGGCATGACTGGCAACTAGTTGTCCCAGGATATCGCTGCTTCAGGTGGGATAGAGAGGGAGGTAAAAGGGGTGGAGGAGTTGCAGTAATGGTCAAAGACAATATCACAGCCTCACTGAAGGAGGGCCCCATGGAGGACTCAAGCAGTGAGGCAATATGGGTAGAACTCAGAAATAGGAAGGATGCAGTACCAATGTTGGGGCTGTACTTCAGGCCTCCCAACAGCGAGCGTGAGATAGAGGTACAAATATGTGAACAAATAATGGAAAGGTGTAGGAGAAACAGGGTGGTGGTGATGGGAGATTTTAATTTTCCCAGCATTGACTGGGATTCACTCAGTGTTAGGGGTCAAGACGGAGCAGAATTTGTAAGGTGTCCCCAGGAGGGTTTTCTAGAGCAGTATGTATGTAGTCCAACTCGGGAAGGGGCCATACTGGACCTGGTGCTGGGGAATGAACCCGGCCAGGTGGTTGATATTACAGTAGGGGACTACTTTGGAAATAGCGACCACAATTCCATAAGTTTTACAATACTCATGGACAAGGATGGGAGTGGTCCTAACGGAAGAGTACTAAACTGGGGGAAGGCCGACTATACCAAGATTCGGCAGGATCTGAGGAATGTAGATTGGGAGAAACTGTTTTTAGGTAAATCCACATTTGATATGTGGGAGGCTTTTAAGGAGAGGTTGATTAGCATGCAGGAGAGACATGTTCCTGTGAAAATGAGGAATAGAAAAGGCAAGATTAGGGAGCCATGGATGACAGGTGAAATTGTGAGACTCGCCAAGAGGAAAAAGGAAGCATACATGAGGTCTAGGCGACTGAAGACAGACAAAGCTTTGCAAGAATATCGGGAATGTAGAGCGAATCTGAAACGAGGGATTAAAAGGGCAAAGAGAGGACATGAGATATTGCTGGCAAACATGGTTAAGGAAAATCCCAAAGCCTTTTATTCATATATAAAGAGCAAGAGGGTAACTAGAGAAAAGATTGGCCCACTTAAGGACAAAGAAGGAAAGTTATGCGCTGAGTCAGAGAAAATGGGTGACATTCTTAACGAGTACTTTGCATCGGTATTCACCAAGGAGAGGAGCATGATGGATGTTGAGGTTAGGGATAGATGTTTGCTTACTCTGGGTCAAGTTGGCATAAGGAAGGAGGAAGTGTTAGGTATCCTAAAAGACATTAAGGTGGACAAGTCCCCAGGTCCGGATGGGATCTATCCCAGGTTACTGAGAGAAGCGAGAGAGGAAATAGCCGGGGCCTTTACAGATATCTTTGCAGTGTCCTTAGACACGGGTGAGGTCCCGGAGGAGAGGAGACTTGCTAATGTTGTCCCCTTGTTTAAGAAGGGCAGCAAGGATAGTCCAGGTAATTATCGACTGGTGAGCCTAACGTCAGTGGTAGGGAAGCTACTGGAGAAGATACCGAGGGATAGGATCTATTCCCATTTGGAAGAGAATGGGCTTATCAGTGATAGGCAACATGGTTTTGTGCAGGGAAGGTCATGTCTTACCAACTTAATAGAATTCTTTCAGGATGTGACAAAGTTGATTGATGAGGGAAAGGCTGTAGATGTCATATACATGGGCTTCAGTAACGTGTTTGATAAGCTTCCCTATGGCAGGCTGATGGAGAAAGTGGAGTCACATGGGGTCCAGGGTGTGCTAGCTAGATGGATAAAAAACTGGCTAGGCAACAGGAGACAGAGAGTAGTAGTAGAAGGGAGTTTCTCACATTGGAGCCCTGTAACCAGTGGTGTTCCACAGGGATCTGTGCTGGGACCACTGTTGTTTGTCATATATATAAATGATCTGGAGGAAGGTGTAGGTGGTCTGATCAGCAAGTTTGCTGATGACACTAAGAATGGTGGAGTAGCTGATAGTGAAGGGGACTGTCAGAGATTACAGCAGAATATGGCAGATGTTGTTCAATCCGGGCAAATGCGAGGTGATGCATTTTGGAAGATCAAATTCAAGGGCGAACTATACAGTAAATGGAAAAGTCCTTGGGGAAATTGATGAACAGAGAGATCTGGGTGGTCAGGTCCATTGTGCCCTGAAGGTGACAACGCAGGTCAATAGGGTGGTCAAGAAGGCATATGGCATGCTTTCCTTCATTGGGCGGGGTATTGAGTACAAGAGTTGGCAGGTCATGTTGCAGTTGTATAGGACTTTGGTTCGGCCACATTTGGAGTACTGTGTACAGTTCTGGTTGCCACATTACCAAAAGGATGTGGATGCTTTGGAGAGGGTGCAGAGGAGGTTCACCTGGATGTTGCCTGGTATGGAGGGTACTAGCTATGAAGAGAGGTTGAGTAGATTAGGATTATTTTCATTAGAAAGACGGAGATTGAGGGGGGACCTGATTGAGGTCTACAAAATCATGAGGGGTATAGTCAGGGTGGATAGCAAAAAGCTTTTTCCCAGAGTGGGGGACTCAATTACTAGGGGTCATGAGTTCAAAGTGAGAGGAGGAAAGTTTAAAGGAGATATGTGTGGAAAGTTCTTTACGCAGAGGGTGGTGGGTGCCTGGAACGCGTTGCCAGTGGAGGTGGTAGACGCAGACACGTTAGCGTCTTTTAAGATATATTTGGACAAGTACATGGATGGGCAGGGAGCAAATGGACATAGACCGTTAGAAAATAGATGACAGGTTAGACAGAGGATCTTGATCGGCACAGGCTTGGAGGGCCGAAGGGCCTGTTCCTGTGCTGTAGGTTTCTTTGTTCTTTGTTCTTTGTATTATCCTGTTGATAGGCTAAATAACAGAAATAAATTCCAATGACTATCTTCAGAGTGAAAAATAAAACATTTTTGTGACCATATCCTAGTGTTCTGGGCTAAATATTTATTACTGTATTCATAAAAATGAGAGAAGGTAAATTTTTGTTTCCCATCACAGAATTTTGTAGAGTTGGCCCCAAGAATTTAAACATATAGCAGACTCTCCACTCTCACCCCCTTGACCACTATTCCCACAGCACTCCCTAGTCCATAGGACAACCAGAGTCCAAATCACAGGAATTCTCACCTGCTCAAATTCCACCCCAGAAACTGTACTCCATGTTTATATCCCAGTCCAGTGTTACACTACGAGAGATACAGATCTTCAGAAAAGAAGTTAAACCAAGGCCACATCTGCCTCTCAAGTGGGGTCTTTAAGGATTGGGGAAATTCTCATCAGTATCCTCTAAAGTACACACAACAGGTTAAAACAGATTATCTGGTCATTTTTTCATTCATGTTTGTGAGAGTTTGCAGTGCATAAATTGGCTGCCACAGTTACTACATACAGAAATAAATGTACTTTCAAAGTATTTCACTGGTTGTATACCAGCTGCATCCCAAGGTTGTAAAATGCACTATATAATTGCAAGTTATCTTTCTAGTCTAAAAGACTTATGATGCTTATGCATGGAAATTAATGCTCTCTCTTCCCCAGGAAGAAAGTCTGTGGAGGAAGGCGGGGCTGTTTGATCAAGCAAGACAAAACGTGGGGTGGGGTGGATCCTACCACCTCCTGCCATTCTCCTGATTAAGCACTGGGGGAAGACCCAAAGATGGCCAAGCTGCATGGATGCTAATTGAGGCCCATAAGGTAACCATGGATGAGAATGGTTTGGAAGCTTTTGTGGGAGGAAACCTCTGCATCCTCCCACACCCTTAGTCCAAGAAACCTGTTCCCTAAAGCCTACCTGAGGACAAACCTTATGTTAGATCTCACAAATGTGACGACAATCTGACTTTAAGAAGCTATTTTGTCCTGGTTTATTTTAAGACAGAAACTGAATAAGAGGAGTAATCTGGTTACTGAAGGCCACTTGAGCAAACTGCTTGGGAGGCCTTGGATTTGTTTTAATAGCCTGGACGGGTGTAGCCAGCTCTCACAGATCAGGGTTTCTAGATTTTAAAAAAATCTTTAGGTTTAGCTTTAAGCAGAAGCTATTGGGGTCTCACCAGAGTTGGAAGCTTCAGTGAATATCTCCTGGCTGCTACTCTGTCTGAATTTTCTCTTGATGTTTCTTCCTCCTGGATTGTAGAACTGCATATGAGAATCTGTGCCTATCTGTTAACTTTTCCAATAGAGATAAGTTATTCTAAATTTCTCTTTCTTTCACTGTATTTTAACTACAGTGTTTAAATAAATTGTGTTTTGCTTAATGTTGAGTAGTTTTACCAGTCGCATTATATCTGGAGCAGGCACTTTACATTTGCCTTTATGATCAGAAAAAGTTTAAAATCTGAAAGCATCCAGGCTATCTTCTTAAAATATTTTGAGGTATTTTTGGTCTGATTCATAACACAAGTCACTAAGTAACTTAAGTCATATAAGCAGACCATTTGGCCTACTGAACCTAGCTCTCTTTGAAACCAATCAGTCTCAATGCCTCTTTCATTGTCCTACAAGCTTATTTGCCTTTAGTGCCCATCCAATTTCCTTTTAAAATCATTGAATGTTTCTGCTTTGACCATTTTCACTGGCAGAGAGTTCCAGGTTAATACTATTCACCATATATAATTGTTCTTCCTCTCATTCCTTCTGCGTCTAGTTAATTGGACTTGACTTGTCTATCCCAACAAAACCTGTCTTAAGCTTGTACCCGATTTTTGAACCCCCTTCAATCTCCTTTGCTCCAAGGAGGATAACCCTGACTTCTTCAACCTTCCAACCTAACCTTGTAGCTAAAATTCCCCATTTTTGGCACCATACTGGTAAATCTTTTCTGCAGTCCCTCAAAGGTCAACAGATTTGTGTTGGGAAGGTCTGAGTAGCATATGTCAAAGAACATGCCAACCATTCAATTTAGTTCATACTAAGTGCGATTGAGATCTTTTAATTAGAGTGGGACCTGATTTTAACCTTTAAGCAACTCAGTAAATAGAGTTGGGAAAGGAGGATCTTATTTCCCTTTTCCAACATTTTTACCTATAGGAATAGTCTTTTACTCTGCTATTGAGGAAAGTGAAAACATTTTGGTGAATATCCAATTAGTGGTAAGGGTCCATTGTTTTCCTTTGTTCAAAGTCCATTCTATTTCTAACGTTTAAAATAATACAGGAATTTGGGGTAATGATAATAAATATGTCAAAAAACCACATTTTTGGAACAGTAATAAAATAGTGAAGTCATTAATTAAAACAAATGGAGGATGGTACAACAGTTGATGGATTATAGATGTAGTTTATGAGAGTTTTTGGATGGCAGTGTGATTCAGGCTAAACACATCTGGCTCAGAGTTGTTGAGATGCAAAACATATTGGAGGAGGGGCAAAAGTTACTTGGATATTTTATACCAGGAGGCATTTGACGAGATTCGGCATGGCAGACTGGCTAACAAGGTTAGATCACATGGAATCCAGTGAGAGCTAGCCATGTGGAAAGGAGGGTTGTTTTTCAGCCTGGAGGCCTTTGACGAGCAGTGTACTGTAAGAATCAATGCTAGATCCACTGCTTTTAGTCATTTATATAATTTATTTGGACGTGAATATAGGAGGAATGGTTAGTAAACTTGCAGATGACTCCAAAATTGGTGGTGTGGTGGACAGTGAAGAAGATTATAAGAATACAATGCACCTTGAACAGATGGGCCAATGGGCCAGGGAATGGCAGATGGAATTTAATTTAGATAAATGTGAAGTGTTGCATTTTGGTAAGGTAAATCTGGGCATGATTTATCCACTTGATGATGGGATCCTGGGGAGTGTTGCCAAATAAAGAGACATTGGGGTGCAGGTTCGTAGCTCCTTAAAGGTGGAGTCACAAGTAGACAGGGTTGTGAAGAAGGCATTCGGTACAAGTGTCTTTAGGGTAAGTGCATTAAGAATTGGAATTGGGATTTCATGTTGCAGCTGGACAGGAGATTGGCTAGGCCATTTGGAGAATACCATATTCAGTTCTGGTCTCCCTACTGTAGGAAAGCGATGTTGATAAACTTTAAAGGGTGCAGGAACAATTTATAACGATGTTGCTGGGTTTAAAGTTTTTGAGCTATAGGGAGAGGCTGAATAGGCTGGGGCTATTTTCCTTGGAGTGTTGGATGCTGAGGAGTGACATTGTCAGCAACGTTTGTCTGATTTCTCAGCAACAAACCCAAACAAACAGACAAAACGTGCCCAGAAACCATAACCACTCTGCCCAACTTCAAAGACATCTCGGAAATGACTGCCAGACTACTCGGACCTCTTGGCATCAGGGTAGCCCACAAACCCACCAACACACTAAAACAGCAGCTAATGAACTTAAAAGACCCTATACAGACAACAAGCAAAACGAACGTCATTTACAAAATACCTTGCAAGAACTGTGACAAACACTACATTGGACAAACTGGCAGGAAGCTAGCCACCAGGATACACGAACATCAACCAGCCACAAAAAGACATGACCCACTATCACTCATATCCTTACATACAGATAAGGAAGGACACCACTTTGATTGGGACAACACATCCATCCTAGGACAAGCCAAACAGAGACACGTACAAGAATTCCTAGAAGCATGGCATTCCAACCGGAACTCCATTGACAAACACATTGATTTAGAGCCAATCTACCACCCTCTGAGAAAAAGAACAGGAAATGACATCACCAACCCAAGGAAACCTAAACATATAAATAGAAAGCGGGACATAACACCAGTGCTTCACCAGAGGCTCACTGATGATGTTACCTAGAATGGTGATGAAATGTCTGAAAATGAACCTTCCAGCTCAGTGACCAAACCTACATCTGGGAGTGCAGAATGGTTGGCAAGTGGACTCTGATTAATACAGACATTGCTATGGCGAGTGTACTTGGTAATTCTGGTTGCCAGTTAACATCGTAGCTTTGTTAAAGTTTAAACCAGGCAGGCTGACTCTGATTGATCATGACACTGCCCTGAGAAATGAACAAGCAAAAAGTTGTCACCTATTTTGTTGAGTTGAAACAGGGGCAGTATGTGGACATGTTCTCTCTGTTTGAAAAGAACAAAGGCCTTGATCTTAATATAAATAGCTTCTATTAAACACAAGTGTGCCATGTTATGAGCCTGACTGATATGTTAAACACTGAGAGAATTGTGGATGCTGTAAATCAGAAACAAAAACAGAAGTTGCTGGAAAAGCTCAGCATGTCTGGCAGCATTTATGAAGAGAAATCAAAGTTAATGTTTTGGGTCCAGTGATACTTCCTCAGAACTGATGATGGCTAGGAAAATGTCAGTTTATATGCAGAAGATAGGAGAGGTTGAGGGGGTCAGGAATAAACAGTAGTAGAGACCAAAGAGAGGGAAGAACAGTTGGACAGACAAAAGAATTGATAACAATCTGGCTAGGAGGGTGAATAGCTGTTAATGAAGACTGTTAGTGGCTAACAATAGGTAATGTGTAATGGCATGCTATGTGATAACAAGGCCTGGTGTGTGGGATAGGGGTCTAGGACATGACAGCATTCAGGCCCTAAAGTTATTGAATTTAATATTGAGTCCAGAGGGCTGCAGGGTCCCCAAGTGGAAAATGAGGTGCTGTTGTTCCAGCATGTGCTGAGCTTTGCTGGAACACTGCAGCAAGCCTGAGACAGAGATATTGGCCAGGGAACAGGATGGTTTGTTAAAGTTGCAGACAACTGGAAGCTCTGGGCCATTTTTTGTGGGCAGAATGTAGATGTTCTGTGAAGCAGTCAGCTTTTCTTTGCTTTGTTTCCCCAACATAGAGGAGACCACATTGTGAGCAGTAAACGGAGTAGGATAGATTTTGCGAAGCGCAGGTTAAGTGCTGCTTCACCTGTAAGGTATGTTTGGGCCCTTAGATACTGAGAATGGAGGATGTAAACAGGCAGGTGTTACACCTTCAGCATTTGCATGGGAAGGTGCCATAGGGCTATGGGGGGGCGGTGGGGTGGTTGGGGTGAAGGAAGATTGGACCAAGATGTCCCAGCGGAACCAGTCCTTGCAAAAAGTGGACAAGGGAGGGAGGGGGAATATGCGTTTGGTGGTGGCATCTTGCTGGAGGTGGCAGAAATGGTGTCTGATGTGGATGCTGGTGGGATGATAGATAAAGATAAGCGGAACCCCATCATTACTGTGGGAAGGAAGAGAAGGGGGTAAGGCGGAAGTGTGGGAGATGGGTCAACCCAATTGAGGACCCTGTCGACACTGGTGCTAGGGAATCCTTGGTTGAGGAAGAAAGTGGACATTTTGGAGGCTCCTTTGTTGAAGTTGTCCTCATCTGAACATATGCGACCGAGATGGAGGAACTAAGAGAATAGGATGGAGTCTTTCCAGGAAGCAGGTTGCTAGGATGCATAGTCCAGGTAGCTGTGGGAGTCAGTGGGTTTCTAATGAATATTAATGGCCAGTCTAGCCCCAGAAATGGAATCAGAAATGTCGAGGAAGGGAAGAGCGGAGTCAGACAGACCAGGTGAAAGTGAGGGCGGGGTGGAAATTAAAGGCAAAATACAAGAACTTTTCCAATTCTGGATGAGAGAGGGAAGCAGCACTGATAAGATATCAATATAGTGGGGAAGGAGTTTTGTGGGGGCCGGAATAGGACTGGAACAAGGAATGTTCCACATACTCCACAAAGAGACAGGCCTAACTGGGGCCCATGCGGGTACCCATGGCCAACCCTCTTACTTGAAGGAGCACTTAAAAGAGAAGTTGTTGATGGTGAGGATGAGCTTGGCCAAGCAGAGGATGGTGGTTGTGGGTGGGGACTGTTCAGGCCTTTGCTGCAGGAAGAAACAGACAGGCCTGAAACCCTCCTGGTGTCGGATGGACATGTAAAGGGATTGCATGCCCATGGTAAAGAAGAGGTGGCCAGAAATTCTCAAACTAGCATAAATTCTCACAGGAATTGTGGATGTACATGGGCAGGTACTGGACCGGGGATAAAAGACTGAGTCAAGGTAGGAAGAGGTGAGTTCTGTGGGGTAGGTGCAGGCTGAAACAATGGTCTGCCCACGCAGTCCTGTTTGAGGATTTTATGGGAGGAGGTAGAAGCAAGCTGTGCCAGTCTGCTGGACTATCAGCTTGGAGACACTGCAGGGGACGTCACCAGGTGAAATGCAGTCAGTGATCATGGTGGATACAATGGCCTGATGTGCCATGGTGGGGTCATGGTCCACCCAGGATTGCTGGTTTTTCTGTGATGTTTAATGCTCCACAGTCAGCTGCTCTCGTCGCATCCTGAGGTACACTCAGTGCCATGCGGTGCCACATGCACACTCTCAACCTTTCTCTCCAACAACATCACATTACTCTGCATCAGGGTTGCATCACACCGCAGTTCCACTTCATACTCCAGCTCATTCATCATGCTGACAAGAAACTTTTTATTTTCCTTTTAGGCCCAAGATACACAAGGTGCAACAATTCAGAGATATTCATGACCCTCTGGAATCTTCCTCTCTCTCCTTCCTCTGACTCCATCCCCTTCCCCAACTCTGCCTCCTGTCAGGTATTCACCATCCCTCCTAACACTTTGCTGTCGGAGGCTGAACATTTTGTACCCAGCAGAGGTTTCAGCTTGATCCCTCTGCGTTCCACTTTAACGAATTTTGGGCATGACATGATGTTGAACTCTTCTTCCAATGTCTTCGCCACAGTGCCCATTTCTTTGTACAAGAGTATGCTCCCTGTCCCACAGACCCCTTCACCAAGTTCCAATACTGTCCCTCCTCTTGGACCCCTCCCCCTGGCCTTTTACCTGCACTCGAGCTGTTCATTGAGAACTGTTGATCTGACATTGGTCGCCTCAGTTTCTCTGCCGTCCTCACCAAATCCAACCTATCTCCCTCTGAACTGATTGTGTTCCATGCACTTAGAACTAACCCTGACTTTGTTATTAAACCTACCAGTAAGAATGGTGCTGTTGTAGCCTGGTGTATTGACCTCTACCTTGCAGAGGCTGAGCACCAGCTCTCAGATACTTACTCCTATTTTCTCCTGGTCCATGACCCCACCATGGCACATCTGGCCATGTATTCATGCTGGTTGTGACCTTATTTCATCTGGTGACCTCCGCACCCCGCACTGCCTGCAAGAAGATAATACTCCAGGCCTGCACAGCTCGCTTCTGCCTCCTTTCAAAAATCCACAAACAAGATTGCCTGGGGAGACCCATTGCTTCAGCCTGCTCCTGCCCCACAGAACCCATCTCTTCCTATCTCAACTTTTCTACCCAGCTCCAATCCCTGCCCATGTACAATTGTGATTACTCTGATGCTTTAAACAAATTTTGGAATTTCCAGTTTGCAGGCTCCAGCTGCGTCCTCTTTACCGTGAATGTACAATCCCTTCATACATCCAACCTTTGTTAGGATGGTCTCAAGTTTCTCCACTTCTTCCTGGAGCGAAGCCCTGGACCATCCCTGCACACCAACATACTTCTCTACTTGGTTGAGCTCGTTCTCACCCTCAACAACTTCTCTCTTAACTCCTCTCATTTTCGTCAGGTCAGAGTGGTGGGTACCCACAAGGGCCCAAGTAATGATTATCCCTTCATTGGGTACAAGGAACATTCCTTGTTCCAGTCCTATTCCAGCCCCCACCCACAACTCTTTCTCGATATATTGATGATATCATCGGTGCTGCTTCCCTCTCTCATCTGGAATTGGAAATGTTCATTGATTTTGCTTTCAATTTCCATCTTGCCCTCACTTTCACCTGGTTTATCTCTGACTCCTCTCTCCTCTTCCTCGACATCTCTGTTTCCATTTCTGGAAATAAACTGGCCACTAATATCCACTGTAAAACCACTGACTCCCACAGCTACCTGGACTGTCCATCCTTGCAACCTGCTTCCTGTAAAGGTTCTATTCCATTCTCTTAGTTCCTCCGTCTCCATTGCATATGCTGCAATGATGCCAACTTCGAAAAGGGAGCCTCCGAATTGTCCACTTTCTTCCTCAACCAAGGATTCTCTGGCACCAGGGCCCTCAACCGGGTCCGACCCATCTCCCGCACTTCTGCCTTCATCACCTTTCTTCCCTCCCCCAACAGTGGTCGGGTTCCCCTTGTCCTTACCTACTATTCCACCAGCATCCACATCCAGAAGATCTTCAGTCGCCACTTTCACCACCTCCAGCAAGATGCCACCATCAGACACATATTTCCTTCCCCTCCCTTGTCCGCCTTCTGCAGGGACTGTCCCCTCTGGAACACCCTGGTCCACTCTTCCTTTACCACCAACACAGCCCCGCGGCACCTTCCCCTGTAACAGGCAAAGGTGTAACACCTGCCTGTTTACCTCCTCCCTCCTCAGTATCCAAGGGCCCAAACATACCTTACAGGTGAAGCAGCACTTTACCTGCATTTCCCACAATCTATTCTACTCTGTTCACTGCTCACAATGTGGTCTCCTCTACATTGGGGAAACAAAGCAAAGAAAAGCTGACTGCTTCACAGAACATCTACGTTCTGCTCACAAAAAAGACCCTGAGCTTCCAGTTGCCTGCCACTTTAATGCACCACCCTGCTCCCTGGCCAATATCTCTGTCTCAGGCTTGAAGCAGTGTTCCAGTGAAGCTCAACGCAAGCTGGAAGAACGATACCTCATTTTCCACTTGGGGACCCTGCAGCCCTCTGGACTCAATACCAAGTTCAATAATTATAGGGCCTGAATGCTGCCATGTCCTCACCCCCTACCCCATACACTAGGCCTTGTTATCACACAGCCTGCCATTACAGACTACCTATTGTTAGTTGCTAACAATCTCCATAAACAGCTATTGACCCTCCTAGCCAGACCATTGTCTACTCCTTCATCTTTCCAATTGTTCTTCTCCTAGTTTGGGCTCTGTCCCTACCTATCATTTACTCTTGACTCCCTTCCCCCACTCTATCTTCTCCATATAAACTGACATTTTCTTAGCCACTATCAGTTCTGAGGAAGAGACACTGGACCCGAAACATTAACTCTGATTTCTCTTCATAGATGCTGCCAGACCTGCTGAGATTTTCCAGCCAGTTCTGGAATCCAGCCAGTCAGTAAATTGGTTGTCAGTGCAATAGGTTACTCATTCAGGGTTATCCATTGCTGAACAATGTTTGACGCTGGACATCGTGTCTCCAATTTTGCAAGCTCACGTTGGGTGGGTATGTTCAATACTTTGTCTGTTGCAAACAGCAGAAGGGACATTCTGTTTGATGTGATTTGCTGCTGTTTGAGACATATGGCCTATGTACCTGGCACCATATACCACATTCCTCATATGTGAGATAGGCAGAATGTCCTTTTGGCTTGATGACAGCAATCCATTAGTAGTGGACACCACTTTGCGTAGTAGCAGTGTGAAACAGGTATTGTTCAAACCCGGAGGTACCTTATTTTCCTGATCATCTGAGGTAGAATGGGCACTTTTCAGGATTAACACAAAGGTGATGAGAACTTTATTTCACCTCAAAGAGTATTATGAATCTTTGCAACTCTACTTTAAAAGGTTGTGGAAGCAGAGTCTTTGAATATTTTTGAGTATCAGTGAATGGATTCTTGATAAGTAAGGAATGGAAGGTTAATGGGGTGTGAGGCTGCAGGAATGTGGAGTAATTGAGATAAACTGGAGCATACTGTCAGCAACAGAATAATTCAATTAACAGATTCTCACCACTGCTTTGGGAAAACAGTGTATCTGTCCCTTGGTAATGAAGCAGCATTCCAGATGGAGTTTCTGCACTTACATGCGGAGCTAGTATGGAATCCAGGGAGAGCTTGCCAATTGGATAGAAATTGTCTTGAATGTTGGAAACAAAGAAGGATGATAAAGGGTTGTTTCTTGGACTGGAGGCCTGTGATCAGCTGTGTGCCAAAAGGATCGGAGCTGGGTCCACTGCTTTTCCTCATTTATGTAAATGATTTGGATGTGAATATAGCAGGTAAGGTCAGTAAATTTGCAGATGACACCAATTTTGGTGTCATAGTGGACAGTGAAAGAGGCTATCTCAGAGTACGAAGGGCATTGATCAGATGGGTCAAAAGGGCCAAGGAGTGGCAGATGGAATTTAATTTAAATAAATGTGAAGTGTTACATTTTTGGTAAGACAAACCAGGACCCCAAGGAGCATTGCTGAACAGAGACCTAGGAGTGTACGATTGCAGGAATGTGGAGTAATTGAGATAAACTGGAGCACACCGTCAGCAACAGAATAATTCAATTAACAGATTCTCACCACTGCTTTGGGAAGACAGTGTATCTGTCCCTGAGCAATGAAGCAGCATTCCAGATGGACTTTCTGCACTTACATGCACAGCTAGTATGGAATTCAGGGAGAGCTTGCCAATTGGATATAAAGTTGTCTTGGATCGGTGCTGGGTCCGCTGCTTTTCCTCATTTATGTAAATGATTTGGATGAGAATATAGAAGGTAAGGTCAATAAATTGCAGATGATACCAAAATGGGTGTTATCTCAGAGTACTGTGGGACCTTGATCAGATGGGTCAAAGGGCCAGGGAGTGGCAGATGGAGTTTAATTTAGATAAATGTGAGGTGTTACATTTTGGTGAGGCAAACCAGGGCCACAAGAGTATTGCTGAACAGAGACCTCGGGGTGCAGGTGCATAGTTCCCAGAAAGTGAAGTCACAGGTAGACAGGGTGGTGAAGAAGGCATTTGGCATACTTGCCTTCATTGGTCAGTGCATTGAATATAGGAGCTGAGATGTCAAGTTGCGGCTGTACAGGACATAGGTTAGGCCACTTTTAAAATACTGTATTCAGCACTGGTCTCCCTGTTATAGGAAAAATGTTGTTAAACTTGAAAATGTTCAGAAAAGGTTTACAAGGATTTTGCCATGATTGGATGGCTTGATCCAAACAGAGAGGCTGAATAGACTGGGATTATTTTTCCCCAGGAAAATCATTAAGGGTATGGGTATCCGAGGATTTTTTCCTAGTGTCCTAAACTAGACGGCATAGTTTTAAGTTGGGGGGAAAGGTTTATAAAGGATCTAAGGGACAACCTTTTCATTCAGAGAGTGGTGTCTATATGGAGCAAGTAACCAGAAGAAGGTGGTGGAGGTTGGTACAGTTACAACATCTAAAAGGCAACTGGACGGGTACACAAATAGGATGAGCTCAGATGAATATGGGCCAGATGAGACTAGGTTAATTTAGGATTTCTGGTCGGCATGGACAAGTTGGACTGCAGGGTCTATTCCCGTGCTGCTGTGACTATATTACTACGAAACATAGTCCCGTTGAATGAACCAGCTTCTGGACTCATGTATAAAGATTGATCATGTAAGTGAGCCACTAGGGGGCAGCTTGTGGTCATGCGAATGTATAACAGTAAAAGTACAATTTGAAGAACAAAAATCTGTAAATTTGAAAAAACGATTAGCTCAAAAGTTAAATCCATAAAATTATTGACTTGATCTTACCTTCCCATATTTATCCTCAATTTTAAAGCTCTGCTTTCTGCGTTCAAATCCCTGTATGTTCTTGTCCTGCAACAGTGCTGTAACTTCCAACAGCCCTCTCATTGTCGAAGCCCTCCGTTTGTCCACACCCAATTTCCTGAAACTTCCTTCCTAAAAGTATTCATTTGGTCACCTGTCCCAAAACCTCCTGAGAGCCTGGTGTTGAATTTTTTTTCAGGTTATCTTAAGGTACATTTTGGACATATCTTATAACATGTTAAAGTTATATTTCTTAAGTGGGACAATGTAACTACACATTTGTTGCATAAACATAGTGGGATGGATCAAAACTGACATTTTCAATGTTCTGCGATCCCCAGTCAATTTGCCCATTTTCACCATGTTGGACATTGCACCCTTTAGTTGAACATGAGAAGGTTCTGCATGGTAGACTAACTAGGAAAGTTAGCTCACATGGGATTTGGGGTGAAGATGAGCTTGCCAATTGGACATATAATTGGCTTAATGGCAGGAGACAGAAAGTTGCTTTTTGGATTGGAGGCCTATCACCAGCGGTGTTCCACAGGGATCAGGTCTGGTTCCTCTTTTGTTTGGCATTTATATAAACAATTCAGATGCGAATATAGAAGGCATTGTTAGTAAGTTTGTGGATGACACCAAAATTGGTGGCACTGTAGACGGAGAAGAAGGTTTTCCATGAGTAATAAGGGACCTTCATCGAATGGGTCAATTGGCTGAAAAATGGCAGATGGAGTTCAATTTGGATAAATGTGCGGTAATGCATTTTGGTACAACAAATAGGAGAGATCTTATTACAATTAATGGTAGGGCCTTGGATAGTGTTATAGAACAGTGGGACCTAGGAGCTCAAGCACATAATTCTTTGAAGTTTGCGTCACATATAGATTGGGTGGTTAAAAAGGTGTTTAGCATTCTTGCCTTCATTGCTGAGTACTTTTGAGTATAGGAGTTGGGAAGTCATGTTGAGGATGTACAGGATATTGGTGAGGCCTCTTTTGGAATGCTGTGTCCAGTTCTGGTCACCCTGTTATAGGAAGGGTATTATTAAGCGAGAGAAGGTTCAGAAGAGATTTATCAGGATGACAAGATAAGTGTGGAGCTGGAGGAACACAGTAAGCCAGGCAGCATACAGTCTGGAGCTGAGGAACACAGGATGATGCCTGGAATAAAAGTTTGAGTTATAGGGAGAGGCTGGGACTTCTTTCACTGGACTGTAGGAGGTTGAGAGGTGACCTTAAAGAAGTTTATAAAATCATATGCCAACTGATCACATCCTTTTTCTGAAGAAGGGTCTAGGCCCAAAGCATCAGCTTTCCTGCTCCTCTGATGCTGCTTGGCCTATTGTGTTCATCCAGCTCTACACCTCATTATCTCAGATTCTCCAGCATTGGCAGTTCCTACTATCTGATCACATCCACTCCTGTTTACAATTGGATCCTGCTTGCAAGACATTTGTCAGTGGAGTGGGTTTTGTAAAAATCACAGCTCATGCTGCAGACAATTTATCTTACAACCAGTAAAGCCTAACCACTCTTGTAGGAAGTGGCTGAACCACAACTATTTTCCTGCTTTGACAACTTGTATTATGTAGTATCTTTAATATAGTAAATGTTACAATGTGTCCTGCAGAATTCATCAAAACCAAAGCCACACAAGGAGAAATCAGGACAATAATAAATAGTGAGTCCTGAGGAAGGGTCACCGGACAAACCTGCCAAACTTTTCCAGCAATTTCTGTTTTTGATCAAACAGTTTGTTTTACGAACTGCTCCTGAATGTGAACAAGAAGTGAAGGCACAGAGAGATTTCAGGCCGAATTTCTAGCGATTAGAGCCTATGCCTGCAGCTGAAGACTCAATCATTAATGGCAGAACAGTGAAAATCAAGGATACTTGAGGTGCTATGATGTTGTGGCCATAACAGAGACATGGGTTTCTCATGGGCAGGAATGGTTGCTGGATGTTCCAGGGTTTAGAACATTTAAAAAGAATAGGGAGGGGGGAAAAAGAGGAGGGGGTGTAGCACTACTAATCAGAGAGGGTATCACAGCTACAGAAGCTTCCATTGTCGAGGAAGATCTGCCTACTGAGTCAGTATGGGTGGAAATTAGGAACAGCAAGGGAGTAGTCACCTCGTTAGGGGTTTACTACAGGCCCCCCAATAGCAGCAGGGAGATTGAAGAAAGCATAGGTCGACAGATTTTGGAAAAGTGTGCACGCAGTAGGGTTGTTGTAATGGGTGACTTTAACTTTCCTAATATTGATTGGAACCTCCTTCGAGCAGAAGATTTGAATGGAGCTGTTTTTGTAAGGTGTGTTCAGGAGGGTTTCCTAACGCAGTACGTTGACAGGCCGACGAGGGGAGAGGCCATTCTAGACTTGGTGCTCGGAAACGAGCCAGGGCAGGTATCAGATCTTGTGGTGGGAGAGCATTTTGGTGATAGTGACCATAACTGCCTCACATTCTACATAGCTATGGAGAAGGAGAGGATTAGGCAAAATGGGAGGATATTTAATTGGGGAAGAGGAAACTATGATGCGATTAGACATGAGTTAGGAAGCGTGGACTGGGAGCAGTTGTTCCATGGTAAGGGAACTATCGACATGTGGAGACGGTTTAAGGAACAGTTGTTGGGAGTGATGAGTAAATATGTCCCTCTGAGACAGGCAAGAAGGGGTAAGATTAAGGAACCTTGGATGACGAGAGCGGTGGAGCTTCTAGTGAAAAGGAAGAAGGTAGCTTACATAAGGTGGAGGAAGCTAGGGTCAAGTTCAGCTAGAGAGGATTACATGCAGGCAAGGAAGGAGCTCAAAAATGGTCTGAGGAGAGCCAGGAGGGGGCACGAGAAAGGCTTGGCAGAAGGAATCCGGGAAAACACAAAGGCATTTTACACTTACGTGAGGAATAAGAGAATGGTCAAAGAAAGAGTAGGGCCGATCAGGGATAGCATAGGGAACTTGTGTGTGGAGCCTGAGGAGGTAGGGGAAGTCCTAAATGAGTTTTTTGCTTCTGTCTTTACGAAAGAAACGAACTTTGTAGTGAATGAAACCTTTGAAGAGCAGGTGTGCATGCTGGAACGGATAGAGATAGACGAAGCTGATGTGCTGAAAATTTTGTCAAACATTAAGATTGACAAGTCGCCAGGCCCGGATCAGATTTGTCCTCGGCTGCTTTGGGAAGCGAGAAATGCAATTGCTTCGCCACTTGCGAAGATCTTTGCATCCTCGCTCTCCACTGGAGTCGTACCTGAGGACTGGAGAGAGGCAAATGTAATTCCTCTCTTCAAGAAAGGAAATAGGGAAATCCCCGGCAATTATAGACCGGTAAGTCTCACGTCTGTTGTCTGCAAGGTGTTAGAAAGGATTCTGAGGGATAAGATTTATGACCATCTGGAAGAGCATGGCTTGATCAAATACAGTCAACACGGCTTTGTGAGGGGTAGGTCATGCCTTACAAACCTTATCGAGTTTTTTGAGGATGTGACTAGAAAAGTTGATGAGGGTCGAGCTGTGGATGTGGTGTATATGGACTTCAGTAAGGCATTTGATAAGGTTCCCCATGGTAGGCTCATTCAGAAGGTCAGGAGGAATGGGATACAGGGGAACTTAGCTGCTTGGATACAGAATTGGCTGGCCAACAAAAGACAGCGAGTGGTAGTAGAAGGAAAATATTCTGCCTGGAAGTCAGTGGTGAGTGGAGTTCCACAGGGCTCTGTCCTTGGGCCTCTACTGTTTGCAATTTTTATTAATGACTTGAACGAGGGGATTGAAGGATGGGTCAGCAAGTTTGCAGACGACACAAAGGTCGGAGGTGTCGTTGACAGTGTAGAGGGCTGTTGTAGGCTGCAGCGGGACATTGACAGGATGCAGAGATGGGCTGAGAGGTGGCAGATGGAGTTCAACCTGGATAAATGCGAGGTGATGCATTTTGGAAGGTCGAATTTGAAAGCTGAGTACAGGATTAAGGATAGGATTCTTGGCAGCGTGGAGGAACAGAGGGATCTTGGTGTGCAGATACATAGATCCCTTAAAATGGCCACCCAAGTGGACAGGGTTGTTAAGAAAGCATATGGTGTTTTGGCTTTCGTTAACAGGGGGATTGAGTTTAAGAGTCGTGAGATCTTGTTGCAGCTCTATAAAACTTTGGTTAGACCGCACTTGGAATACTGCGTCCAGTTCTGGGCGCCCTATTATAGGAAAGATGTGGATGCTTTGGAGAGGGTTCAGAGGAGGTTTACCAGGATGCTGCCTGGACTGGAGGGCTTATCTTATGAAGAGAGGTTGACTGAGCTCGGTCTCTTTTCATTGGAGAAAAGGAGGAGGAGAGGGGACCTAATTGAGGTATACAAGATAATGAGAGGCATAGATAGAGTTGATAGCCAGAGACTATTTCCCAGGGCAGAAATGGCTAGCACGAGGGGTCATAGTTTTAAGCCGGTTGGTGGAAAGTATAGAGGGGATGTCAGAGGCAGGTTCTTTACGCAGAGAGTTGTGAGAGCATGGAATGCGTTGCCAGCAGCAGTTGTGGAAGCAAGGTCATTGGGGTCATTTAAGAGACTGCTGGACATGTATATGGTCACAGAAATTTGAGGGTGCATACATGAGGATCAATGGTCGATACAACATTGTGGGCTGAAGGGCCTGTTCTGTGCTGTACTGTTCTATGTTCTATGTTCTAAGCCTAAATTAAAATTCACCTCCTCAACTGAGCTTGGGGTCAGCTGACACTATGGCACGTTATGTAACTCAGTATCAAATTGTGTTAGATAATACGCCCATGAAATGCCTTGGGATGTTTGACTCCTTTATAGGTACTGCGTCTGTTGCTATTAATGATGGTGGCAGGTTAGAGCTACTGCTGTAGGCCTATTCCACAAATCAACTGCTGCCTGGCAAGATAGATTGACAACTTGATCCCAACTGGTGAACAGCATTGGAAGGAGTGGAGAAAAGCACTATTAATTCCATCAAACCATAATGCATTTAAGACAGGTGACAGAGGAAAAAAAGTTATGAGTGTTGATTCAGATGCCATAAGAATCATATGGGACCAGTAGACCACGTGCCCCTTTATGCATGGTTGGCCATTCAATATGGTTATGGTGGGTCTTCTACTCTAACTCTGCTTTTCCCAAACATTCCATCATGCTATTGTACAGGGACATGAATTTTTTTAAAAATTCATTCTTTAATGGAATGTGGGCACTGCCAGGAAGGTAGCATTTATTGCTATCCCTAATTGCTCTCGGATGGTTTGCTTGGCCATATCAGAGAGCAGTTACCAGTCACCCACACTGTTGTTGGCCTAGAGTCGTATGTTGGCCAGGTTTCCTTCTTTAAATGATATTAATGAACCAGATAGGTTTTTACAATGATCAATGAGGTAATGCAATGAAAATCAATGCCTAATTCCAAAGTCATCACAAATTATTGTGTCAGTGTGCACAAAATCCCCTCATACACTGGTCTTTTAGACCCAGGTTAACAGAAAGCACAGACCCGGTTTCTGTACTTATCAACAATTATGACTTGTTACAAATAAATAGATTCTAGTTCCAGATAAACAATTATGAACTGCTGGCATATAACCCTACTACTTAGCACAGGTTCAGGCGCACACACACACACACACACACACACACACACACACACACACACATACATAGACGTAGACAGGAAAGACAAGGGTATGATGGCTGGAGTGAAAGTCAAGGAAGTGAGTTTAATGGTCCCTGTTCGTAAAGTTTGCTAAGATGGTACTTTTGGCTTGTCAAGACTTGCTGCTCCTTGATCCACCTGTCTCTGCCTCCCTAACCGGTTCTTCCTCTCACCATCCCTTCCTCCCACCCCAAGCCGCACCCCCAGCTACCTACTAACCTCATCCCACCTCCTTGACCTGTCCGTCTTCCCTGGACTGACCTATCCCCTCCCTACCTCCCCACCTACACTCTCTCCACCTATCTTCTTTACTCTCCATCTTCGGTCCGCCTCCCCCTCTCTCCCTATTTATTCCAGTTCCCTCTCCCCATCCCCCTCTCTGATGAAGGGTCTAGGCCCGAAACGTCAGCTTTTGTGCTCCTGAGATGCTGCTTGGCCTGCTGTGTTCATCCAGCCTCACATTTTATTATCTTGGAATTCTCCAGCATCTGCAGTTCCCATTATCTCTCTCCTTTTCCAGGTACTTCTTTGCAGGAGACGCAGGGCAGTTGGTGAACACTGTTAATGTCTCTGGCTTGTTGGTTAAGATTCACAGCTTACAGCAAATGAGGAAAATGAACTAGTTTTCTTCAGGCTTGAGGTGATTTTACTGCAGAAAGAAGGATCATGTCTTTCAGAGATCAAATGGCTTCCTCCTCAAAATTCACACCCACAAGTTGTTCAATAATTGTGGGAACCAATGACTTAGTTGTTGGCAGGCAAAAAGCTTTTGCTATTCACAGCTGGTCACCACTCCACAGACCAACCAGCTATTTGAGCTCCAAAGCTCCATTGCTATATTTCCCTTGGCTCCAGCATGTCTCTAACTAGACTTCTCCCATTATTTGAACAAGCAGCTGTGTAAACAATCCTTACTTTTTAAAGGTGCAGCAAACCATCAGCTACCCTTGGCTTTTAAAACAGTCCTTTTCCCATTTCACTCCACAGTCAAAAACAAGAGATATAGAAAGAAATAATCTTTCCATTTATGATAGTTTTATGCTGATCATTAACTGAATATGAATCCATCAATTTCTGTGTTGTAATTCAAACTGATGTCACCATAAGCATTAGATTGGGCTTCTGGAATACTAGTTCAATATCATTTCCACTATATCACCATCTCCTGTCAGAGGACTTTATGGTAATAAGACGATTTGTGAGATGTATGTAAAGCTGTTTCCACTTATTAAGGTGGCAAAAGAAAAAAGGAAAACTGACGTAAACAGTGAGATTTATATACATCATTTTTAACAATACTTGGTTCTGGCTTTTGAGTTAGTACCCAGTGAATTTTCCTGTCTGTTAAATTAATAGTTAACATGTAAGTATTTCTGCAACCATGGTGATTTCTTTTAGAAACACTTTTTGAAGGCTAGGTGTAAAGTGAGTGAGGTTGTTGATTTGGTCACTGAGCTGGCTTGTTCTCGTTTACATGTTTCATCACCATGCTAGGTGGCATGCATAGTTGAAGAGGATGGCTGCATAGAGCAATGCTCCTAAGAAGTGATGGATGTGGTGATTAGGTTAAAGTGAAAGGTTGATGTGGGTTCCAGACCAGATTAAGACCTAGAAGTGTCTACTTAAGTTGAGTACCCACTGAAACTTAAGTGAAAGATATCTTGAGGAAGATGCTTTACAAATTTTCAATCTATAAGGTACTGGTTTGGGATTAATGAGATCTAACCTTTACAGTGTGTATAAGCTTGCATCTGTATTAGTGGTAGATCATTTAGATTATTCTATTCTATTGTCATCTCTTTTGTAATAAACTTCTGTTTTGTTTGTTACAGCACAATCTGCAGCATTGTGTGCTTATGGTTCTGTGAAAGAAACTTAAAATCAAAGCCACTAATGTAGTGATCTATCAAGCTGGGTTTCTGTCTAGGATGACTTGTCTGGTACAAAACTGTCAATAATTCACTGTACCAGCCACATTTACTTAGACATGCATGGCTTAATCTTTGAGACAAATACAGGCTACTGGCAGGATATATCAGGTATTACGATCTGCTCCAGGTTATCTAGAGTCACCAAAGCTGCTGACTGAGACTAGATTGGTTTTGGTCTGATAAATGCACACATCCCTGTGTGAGTCAGCACTCGTTTGCTCAGTAGTGAGCACTGCTGCCTCACAGCTCCAGGAACCCAAGTTCGATTCCACCCTCAGGTGGCAGTCTGGGTGGAGTTTGCACATTCTCTCCGTGTCTGCATGGGTTTCCTCCCACTGTCCAAAGATGTGCAGGTTAGGTGGATTGGCTGTGCTAAATTGCCCATAGTGTTCAGAGACGTGTAGATTAGGTGGGTTATAGGGGGATGAGTCTGGGCGGGATGCTCCAAGGGTCTGTGTGGACTTGTTGGGCAAAGGGCCCGTTTCCACACTGTAGGGATTCAATTAATAATTTAATCCAAAATAATTCAGAAAATAACCTCTACAGAAATATAATGACAATATGGAAATTACCATCACAAAGAGTGGTTGAGATGAAAAGTGTAGAGGTATTCAAAAGGAGTCAGGTTAAGTGGATGAGACAGAAAAGAATAGAAGCACTAAGTAAGATGGAAGGTGATTCACAAGAAGCATTGTTACTGATCTTTATCTACACTGTACAAGAAGAGCTGTTATTGCTAAAAGCAACTCAAAAAGGAGGAAGGAGGAAGACATGGAGCAGAATAGGTTTGACAGGAGAAAGCTTATTGCAGCTACTGCCTGGAGTACTACAGCTTGATGATGGATGGAAACATGCGGGTGAGTGAGAAAAAGGTTTAGTTCTTTGTTTTGCATCTATAGCTGGAGTTCATTACAGCAGCAGTAATTCTACAGAAGGGAAAAGAAACAAGTCATACTTGATGGAAGTGAACCATAGAGGAATGAGTAAACCCTGGAATTGCCATCAACTTTTTCAAAAGAAAGGAGACAGCACGGTGTAAAATATATCAGAATGCAACATTGTTATGAGTAGGACATGAATAGTTGATGCCCAGTACTATATACAACAGATTGCAGAAGGGGTGTGAGAGGGAAACTGAGTCATCTGTAATATTTATATTTGAATTGAATCTAAACAAAAATGTAGGACAATGTTTTGTGACAGTGTGGGAAATGACTCTTTCATAAACTTAAGATAGGTCAGATGTACTTAGTGACTCTCAAAAATCTGTATCTCATTGACATTCATCGGCATTCCAATGTTGTGCAGTCTGGTCAGGCTTTTGTGAACAAGAACAATGTGATGCAAATAACCACAGAAATTTTTAAAAATCTGTAAACTATATCTAAATAACTTCACTAATAAAGCTAAAAGGCTGCACTGAAAACGTTGAAGTTCACATTTAGGAATGCTGTGTATATGGAAGGTAGGCAGGTCCAACTTGGCACCATGTATTGCAGGCTGGTAATCGGGGTTCACCTCCCAAAACCTCCATTTCCCTTTCCTCCTGGCACTCCGTAGAAAGCCCATCACCACTGAATCCCCATGTTTACACCCATCACCGGGAATTACAACTGAAACTGTCATCCTTACCCCTGAGTCGCATCCCTACACAGTTTACTGCTGCCCACCATCATGGCGCACACTCCCCCTCAATGATACAGTGGTGGTGACTACCAATAACTTCCCCAACTCCGACAACATTCCATGTCCTCCCATGCAGCACCATTTCCCCCATCTCTTTATATGTTGAATTGCCCCCCTCTCCTTTTTTGTCCCCTCTCCATCCCAGGTTGCCATCTCCAATCCACAACACTTTCATACGACAGCAGAGGCCTCTCTCCCCACCCTGACTTTCATTCCATTGATCTCCAGAGGAGTCCCCTGATTCTCCTATGGCCTACCCTCTGGTAACTTGAATAGAAAGAGCTGACCCCTGATCAGTTTCCATACATCTCCCAACTGACAAATCACAAATTTTTCACCATGACCCATATTTTCAGAGGGCTGGTAAAATTCAGCCCAAAAACCGAATGCAACCGGCAACCCTTCGCAGTTCGGTACAATGAAACATACAAATTCTTTCATAGCGATGCGTCAAATAAGTGAACCAATCTCACTCTTAAATAAAATCTATAAGTGAATCTTTGCTATATCACTCATCCAACATGTGGAGCTCACAAGGCGATTTCACTGGTAAAAGATTGTTCATTTAGGAGATGAGTGTTGTTGAATGGGCCAAAATTTATTGCCTATCCTCCTTTGCTTTTGAGAAGGTGGTGCTAAGCTGCCTTCTTGAACTACTCCAGTGCTTCTAGTGTAAGTACATCCACAGTGCTTCCCAGAATGAAGTTCCAGGATTTTGACTCAGTGACAGTGATGGAACGGTGATACCTATTACAAATTGGAATGGCGTGTGGCTTGCAACTGGTGGTGTTCTCATATGGTAGAAGAGGAAGCAGGTTTGGAAGGTGTTGTCACGGGAACACGGGAACATATGCTGTGGTATTTCTTCAGATCAGGGGTTTCCAAACAGAGGGTTGAGTCCTCAAGTGGAGTCACAAGCTGAAATTTTGGGGGTGCAAGGTCAAAGCAGCAGTAGCCAACATGGAGTCTATCCCCACCCCTCACTCTCACCTATTTTCACTCACCTGTCCCATTCTCTCTCAGGTGTTCCCCATGTCCAATTCTCAGTTTTCACAAAAAAAGAAATAATTTGGGAAGCAATTTTGGTCAATGATATACACCGCTGAAGGGAACAAATGTTGAAGGTGGCAGATGGGGTGCTAATCAGGCAGGTTACTTCAACTTGTATGGTACAGCTTCTTGAATAGTGTTGGAGCCGCACTCATCCAGGCAAGTGGGAAGCGTTCCATCACACTCCGGACTTGTACTTGTAGATGAAGAACAGGCTTTGGGGAGTCAGGTGACTCAGGATTCCTAGCCCCTCACCTGCTCTTATATAGCAGCATTTATGTGTCTGGTCCATTTTAGTTTCTGATCAATGGACCCATGTCTATACTGAAGGACTCAGCAATGGTTACTGAAAAATCAAGGATTTTGATCAGATTCTCTCTTGTTAGAAATGGACACTGTGTGGTACAAATGCCACTTGCCATTTGTCAGCCTAGACCTAGATATTGTCCAGTTGCTGAACATTGTATAATGGTCAGCAAACATCCTTACAACTGACCTTAACACAGAGGGAAGGTCACTAATGAAGCAACTGGAGATGGCCTAGGACACTACCCTGAGGAACTCCTACAGAGATGTCCTGGAGCTGAGAACAACTGACTTCCAATAACCACAACCACTTGACACCAAACAGCGGAGAGTTTTCACCATTGACTGCGGTTTTGCTGCAGCTGTGTGTGCTTGGTCAATGCAGCCTGGTCCAGGGAAGTCACTCTCACCTGTGAAATTGAGCTCATTTGTCTCTGTCTGAACTAAGGCTGCAACTTGGTCAGGAGTGGTATGGGTCTGGCGGCACTCAAACTGTTAAACACTTGCCCGTAGCTAGCAAAACATTGGAAGCAGCAAGGGAAGAGACCTTAAATGAACAAAAAATTTCTTTTCCGAGAATATACTGACTGGCAAATGCAACCTTAGCGCTGTCTTGCTGCAGCCTTATTCCATTACACAGAAACACGGCTCCTTATTCCATTACTTGCAACCAGCTCAGCTTCAGAGTTTCTGTTCATGCTGGTCAAGCATCTTGCAGGGATCTGGTGTGAGCTAAACTCAAATTACTGGGCACCATGAGACCCCAGTGTCGTCTTCATAACCAGATGACCCAGGACAGGGTGGGTGCATAATTAAGTTGGTGAAAATACTTTCCCAGAGGGCGAGGTGACTACTTAACCAGGTTGGTTGGCAGATAGAGGCAGCTTGGTGAAGACCCCACCCCACCAGAGTCATCTCACAAACATACCGTGGGTATTGATATTTACAAATGCAGGCTTGAGTCTATGGATTGGTATGGAAGGATCATTATCTCTGTGGTCCGCATTGGGGGTTTTATTTAGGGTGAGATACTGTTGGAGTTGTTTAATCTGGGGGATTTTATTTAGGATTTGTTATTTGTCGGAGTCCAACACAGAACTAGGAGAGGAGTCTCCACAAAGCTTCTAGGGACAGAGCAGTGCACAGGGCCTGGCTACAGGACAGTAGCAACCAAGGCCCAGATAACAATGATGAAAGAGGAGGGCTGGTGCAAATTTGGATAATCTCCCCTGAAAGTGACCCATAAAGCAACAGGACTGAGGGATCTGGGATGTGAGGAATTATGAGCAATGAAGAACAAGAGACACTCTCATTGAAACCTACAAAATAATTTTAGATAGGTTGATTCAGCTAAGATGTTTCTCTTGGTTGGAGAGTCTAGAACCAGGGGGACAATTTAAAAATAAATGGTGACGCCACTTAGGACCAAAGAGAATTTTTTTAACTCAGCAGGTTATAAATCTTTGGAATTCTCCAGACTATGGAAACTCAGTCATCGTATATGTTTAACGTAGAGTTTGATAAATTTTTGATTATCAATAGAATAAGGAATTATGGGATAGTGTTAAAAGGAATTCAAGTGATCAATCAACCAGGATCATATTGAATAGTGATGAAAATTTTATCAGAGAGAGACAAACATGAGGGACGGCACTGTTGCTCAGTGGTTAGCACTGCAGCCTCACAGCGCCAGGGACCTGGGTTCGATTCCGGCCTCGGGTGACTGTCTGTGTGGAGTTTGCAAGTTCTCCCTGTGTCTGCATGGGTTTCCTCCCACAGTCCAAAGATATGCAGGCTTGGTGGATTGGCTATGCTAAATTGCCCGTAGTGTTCAGGGGTGAATAGATTAGGTGGGTTTTAGGGGGAATGGATCTGGCTGGGATGCTCCAAAGGTTGGTGTGGGCTTGTTGGGCCGAAGGGCCTGTTTCCACACTGTAGGGTTTCTATGTGTGGATTCTGTGTGTATTCTATGACAGCGCATTGCAACACCTTCACTCATTCAACCATGTCATTGCCTGAGTAAGGGACCACATAGATGTTCACATCACCCATGCCATATTAGGAGCTGACAACTTCTGGACCATTGCCCAATCCAATCCATCATCGGCATGGTGGCTTAGTGGTTAGCACTGCTGCCTCACAGCGCCAAGGACCCGGGTTTGATTCCAGCCTCAGGCGACTGTGTGTGTGGAGTTTGCACATTCTCCCCATATCTGCATGGGTTTCCTCTGGGTGCTCCGGTTTCCTCCCACAGTCCAAAGATGTGCAGACTAGGTGGATTGGCAATGCTAAATTTCCCATAGAGTTCAGGGGTTTGTGTGGGTTATAGGGGGATGGGACTGGGTGGGATGCTGCAAGGGCCAGTGTGGACTTGTTAGGCTGAAAGGCCTGTTTCCACACTGTAGAGAATCTAATCTAATCTCCACCAGCTTGTTCAAAATTCACAGCAGCAGATGCATTGCCACAGGAAATTCAATGCGGACATACTCGCAAAGGAAGACCTACTCAGTCAGTACCTTACGAATCAACTTATGAGATCCAATGAATGGGAAGCATGATTTCTACAGCATTGGTCTCCTCTTTAATTAATCTGTTCTGCATCAGAATGATGGCACTCACGAGCCCAAGGCTGACAAATTAGGCGATGCAGAATCTGCAGAAGAGCTAACCATTTCACGTATCTCTGCCAGGCCCTGGTGGAGACCCAATGGAAGGAGCATGAAAAAAAAAGTACCCTGCCCACTCACTTCAGCAAATGCCATCTGCCCCATACGAGGCAGGGTATGTGGATCCAGTATAAGACTATTAGTCACCTCAGGGCCTACAACACTGGGGTGCCACTCCAAAGGATTACACAAACCAATGACATTGCCTACTCTTGCTGGATTTGCAGAAAGTCCAGTAGAAACAGAATGGGTAGGGGAATGGGATACTGGAGGAGAATGTGAGGGAATCCTAATGACAGGACCTCTTAGGGGCAAGGACAATGATGCCGTGGACGCACCATCACTCACAGGTTTCACAATGTTTTAACTACAATGCAAACCAACACTCCATCATCTCTCAGTCATATCCTGAAAACTCCCCTCCAAAGGTATAAGCTTCAAGTAGGTAGCTCTACCACCAGTTTCTCCAGAGCATGAGGGATGGGCAATAACTATTGGCCCAGCCCAAAATAAAGCAACAAAACTCTCTCTAATAGGTTCCCCCCATGTGAATAGTGTGCCCACTCACAGTTGTGTTGGACCCTGACCTGAATCACCTCCTGTAGCACACTCAGGGGTACGTTGCAATGGAAAACATAAACATGTATAAAAAGTTTTGTTTTATTTGATATATGATGAAAAGCTGTACAGAGCATATCATAATACCTGATGTGTTGGCTTCATTCATGGTGAAGTGACATTACAGTAAAGCACCATAAAGTTAGAATTAAACATCACTCGTAGTACAATTTAGTGAATCATAAGAAAACATATTTACAGTTGTAATTTTTCTTTAAAAATGTGAATAAAAATCCAAATAAAATTTTTTTAAAAACATAACAAAAAATGTTTAAAAAATGATATTTTAAAAATTAAAAAGGGTTTTCAAATCAGAATTTTGACTTTGAGGAAGAGACTTGATTCTAAATAGTAATGGAAACTCCCTGAAATACTTGGTTATTAGTTTCTTTCCACACAGCTGATCCCCACTGAAGCATCAGGACAGCGACAGGACCGGCTCAACGGCGTAGCCAAACATAAATGGGTGCAGCCTCCATTATTTACAGCACAGTGATTCTGTCCTATCAAAATAAAACAAACATCAAAATTGAAATTGTTTTATATACCTTCTCTCAAGACAACAAATGGTATTTAAACTTTAATTTCTGTGTCAGTGTCTGAAGGTTGTGGACTCAAACAACACTGCAGGACTTTCAGGATGACAATATATGTTGATTTCCCCTGTGCTGCACTGCCAGAGATATCAGATTTCAGAGGCTATTTTAAAGGGAAGATCCACTTATTTACAATATTCTGTGTCACGATATCAAAGGGAGAGCAGTTGAGTTCTCTGGTCTCCTGGCCTAATTTTTTAATCCCTGAATCAATATCACAGAACAGATTATCTGGTCATTGCCATGTTGTTGTTTGTGGGAGCATGTTGCATGCAAATGGACTAGTGTGTTTCCTACATTCCAACAGTGAGCACACTTCAAAATGCATTTCATTGTTTGTAAAGTACTTTCAGACACTATGCAGTCATAAAAGGTGCTACAGAAATGGAAATCTTCCATTTTAGCATCTTTAACATAGTAAAACATAGACCATAATATGCAGGATATTTGTTGTTTGAGTTTGTTCTGTCATTCAATAAGATTGTGTCTGATCTGATAATCCTCAACTGCTTTTCCCTCATGATCCTTAATTCCCTTACTGATTAAAATGTCTGTCTCAGCCTAGAATATATTTAATGACCCAGCCTCTGTAGCACTATGCAGTAAAAAATTCCACAGACTCACTGCCCTCAGAGAGAAAAAAATTCTTCCTCATCTGTCTGTGAAAATGACCGAGCTTCCAGTCACGTGCTACTTCAAAACACTGTGTCCCATGCCAAAATTTCTGTCGCAAGCCTGAAGAAGTGTTCCAGTGAAATTCAGACCAAATTTGAAGAACAGAATCTAACTTTCCATCTGGGGATCCTGCAGCCTCTATGACTCAACAATAAAACTTTAGGGCCCAAGTCCATCCTTCTGTTTTTTATTCACTCCACAACAATGTGGGTAGATTTCAGCACAGCCTACCCATTCCCTTCCACCCTCCGTTCTCATTGCAGCATGTTCAGCTTCTCTCTGCCCTGGCCTACTATTAATAATCCCCTTGCCTGCCTACCCCTCTCTAGGCTCTGTCTCCACCAATCCGTTCACCTCTCCTCCATTTCCCCCCACCTCATCTTCAGCATAAATTCCACCTTTTCCTCACTGTTATCAGTTCTGAGGAGGAGTCACTGGACTTGAAATGTTAACTCTACTTACTGTTACAGATGCTGTCAGACCTGTTGAGTTTTACCAGCAATTTCTGCTTTTGTTCCTCCTCATTTGCCTCAGAGTTTGCCCTCTGGTCCTGGACTCTGCCAGAAGGAGAAACAACTTTTCCACATCTACCCTGTCAAGTCCCACAAGAATCTTGTCTGTTTCAATAAAGTCTCCTCTCATTCTAATAAACTCCGATGAGCACAGTCCCAATCTGGTTAAACTCTCCTCAAAAGAAAATCCTCCCGGGCCCAGTACCAATATAGTGAAACTTCCCTGGGCTGCCTCGAGTAGTTGTACACCTTTTCTTAAATAAGGGAACCAAAACTATTCACTGAATTCTAGCTGGGGTCTAACTATGTATAGATAGGAGGATGCAAGGCCATGGAAGGATTTGAACATGAGGATGAGAATTTTAAATTTAAGGCCCAGAAATTCCTAGAGTTGAAGGAGTTCAGTGGGCTGATATGTTGACTGGATCTGGGTACTAATTCCACTCTCACAGAAAGAGGTTAGATCGCAATGGAACCTGGTATCAGCCTGTTTTGCAGCAGATATTCTGATTGAAAAACACTTCAAAGGATAGTCAATCAATACTTATGATGTTAGAATCCAAAATAACCTACTCAGCCATCTGGTCAATGCTTACACTCAAAAGATACAGATGCTGAGACAGAGCATGCAACAGTGAGTGTTACCTGGCGGACACTGTGAGTAAGCTGTGGTTATTCCATAGAGACGAGATTGTTTGGATGGCTGTTGCTCATCGCTCTCTCGACCAAAGATACGATCTACAGCTATGACAGATTCCCTGCATGATTACAAAAGTGAAGACACAATTAGAGGTTGTGCAGTCAAGAGTCCAGCTCTAAGTGTTACATTTCTTTAGCATACTGGTGTCAATACACGTTAGAAACAATACAATTAAGTCAGAACTAAACTACTGTAGATGCCGGAAACAAGAACAAAAAGAGCTCGATGAAACTCAACAGGTCAGGCAGCAACGACGGGGAAAGAAAGATTTAATGTTTCAAATGATTTCTCAACAACCAGAAATGTCAACTGTCTCATTTATCCCCACATATGCTGCTTGGCCTGCTGAATTTTTGTTCTCATTACACCTATGTTAATACACTATGTTCCTCAAATAACAACTTACGTGACAGTCATTTAGCCCATTTTAGTCCCCACCCATCTCATGGTAATTTAGCTGCAAAGACGAAACTTTACTTTGTTAACTGCATAAAGTCGCAGTGGATGTTGTGCAGACACTTCATAGCGATACTGTTTTTCCTCTTCCGAAATCAGAACCTTAGCAACAACATTGGAACAGCTAGCAGACAGCGCCATTGCCAAGCCCAACAAAACAACCTTTTAAAGGAAGTAGGTTTCACTTTTTAAAACTTTCACTGCAGATACACACGTTTTACAATTTTATTTGGATGCAAAGGGTGAAGAAACATTTAATTTGCAAATTAAGGGCACAAAAGCTTTTGAAAATAAATCAATGAAGCTGAAACTCAACTTGAAATAACTGCATGCCAGGTAATGGTACATCACAATTACAGTAAGAAATGTTTCACAGCCTAATGCAATGGGATTCCTCTAACATGGTGCAGTTTCAGATCAGTTATTTGGGTTCAAATGTTCGAAGTCTGCAACACAAACATTAAATTCTAGAAATACCAAACAGATTTGTCAGCATAGAGATAGTAGGAACTGCAGATGCTGTAGAATCTGAGATAACAAGGTATAGAGCTGCATGAACACAGCAGGCCAAGCAGCAGAGGAGCAGGAAGAATTGTTTCTGAAAAAGGGTCTAGGCCCAAAACGTCAGCTTTTCTGCTCCTCTGATGCTGCTTGGCCTGCTGTGTTCATCCAGCTCTACACCTTGTTATCTCAGATTTGTCAGCATCTTTGGAGAGAAAGAGTTCATGCTTCAGGTTGTTGGCAGATCACTGATCTGAAACATCACTTCTTGTTCTCTCTTTTCACAGATGCTGTCACGTGGGTAGGGTGTTTCCAATATCTGTGACAGGATGATATGTTAAATGAAGTTTATGTCAATTAAATTAATTATGGTCACAATTTTAAATGGTCCAAGGCCAGATTTAGGTCAGACATCAACAGGTGCATTTTTCCCGAGAACAATGAAAAAGACCCCTGTCTCGTGCATAAGGCACCAATTTGCTGAATCCTAAATGAAAACTGGACTTATCTCTGGTGGGTCGGTTGGGGAGAAACAAAAACAAATTTTCTGTATTAGGTTTTCCTAAATTGGCCCAGGCATTTGATCCTCCCTGGAAATCACATGGTTTTGATTAGGGTGGGATTGTATATACTGCGATGGTATCACAATTCTATTTGACCTCTCTGCTACAGTTTGTATATTCAGGAGAGACTGAAAAAAGCTGGGACTCCTTCTGACTGGGGGAAAAAACATGTTGGCAAATGACTCATCAGACATTTTCAAAACTATGAAAAGCTTAATTAAGACAGACATAAGGAAACCATTTCAGCTTGTGTGGAGTCCACAACTAGGGTCCATAAACAAAAGACAGGCACTAATAAATCCAAGTGAGTTCAGAAGAAATTCATTTACCAAGAGTGGTTAGTGCAGGGACTCACCTCTGCAAGGAATAGCTGGGACAAACAGCTTAGATATACCCTAAGGGTAAGTTAGTTTAAATGCATGAAGAATAAAGGAACTGAAGAATATTCTCACAGGGGTTGATGATGATGGGTGCAAGGTGTTTTATGTGAAGCACAAGCAGCCAACATGGAGCTGTTTTAATCGATGGCCTGTCTATGTGTCCTAAGTATAAATGTCATTCAAGGCACAATCTGGTATAATCTCAGAAAACCTCACTGTAATGGACATTGTACCTTTTCCAGTCTGTATAGTACAAATTCCTTCCATAACTTGTAATCCCAAAGGGATAATGGATGCCGTCAAGTATTCTTTTGCGTCCAGGTCGATTCGGGTTCATGCATTCCAACCTTTGAGTTCCTGCAGAGAGTGAACAGTTACAAACCCCGCATGGAACAGCATAGATCAGGCGAGAGAGAGAGCGCGTGAGTGGGTGTAACAGAACAAACAGAGGTCTTGTCAGCAGTTTAAAGGGAAGCTGCTATCCATTATAGATCGGAAACATGGTCCACAGGCAGCTTTGTTTTGGCAGCTCATTCATCGAAATAAAATTAAGCTAGTAATCATTAAATACGCAAACTGTACTGCAAGAATTAATCAAAGTTAAATCCTGAGAAACTTCCAGAGGAGATTTCAAAAATCTATCACATTAAAGCAGTTTTCCACATCAGGAAAACATGATCTGGAATAGTAAATTGGTCCTCTAGCATTTATTCAGTAACATTGTCACACAACTGCAACATGAGATGCACACAGCTTTAGGCCAAACATTTACAAGTATTTTTGAAATTAGAGGCTAACTTGGTTTTTATCCCTCGGAGAACCTCTGATATTTTACTCCACTGTTGTTGTTGAAACTCTATTAGGATAGATTTAGTGCTTCAATATCACAGACACAAAGGGCACTTATAAATCAAGAGCACAGCCTGTTTATTTACTGTCAAACGTTACATGTATGTCACCCATCATCCCTGTGCTTGCTGGCTGAATTTGGAGGTGTTCCTGGATTGGGCACCAAATTGAATTTCTCATCCTGTGTGGTCAAAACCATGACCATAAATGGCCAATAGATCTCTCTTAACTATAGCGTGCTCTAAAACTGCTTGTGCAGTGAGCGATACATCAGCTCCATCTGAATGTTCCCATACAGAGAAAATGATCCAGTTTTGTCTATCGCATGGACCAAAAGACTAAATGACAACAACTTACAAAATACTTACAATGCAATAAAACATCCCAGGCTGTTTGAAACAAAATTAAATATTAGAAATATGTGAGGCAACATTAGACAACCAAACATTTTCAGGAGGTGATAAAGAGGAAAAGGAAGAAAAAGGAAGAAAGAAAAATAGAGAGGCTCAGAAGGTTTTGAGAGCAAAATTCAGAACTGAGGGGCTTGGCACATCAGCCAAGGTTGCCAACTGCAGAGCCATGAAAATGAGAGATGCACAAGATACAATCAGAGAAGGACAGAACTCTCAAAGCGGTAGTGGCTGGATGATGTTACAGACAGTGATAGACCGGGCCATGGAAGAATTTGAAAAATGGATAAATTTTACAACTGAGCCATTGGACCAGGAGTAGAAGTAAGTCACCTAGCCCAAGGGTGTTGGGGAACTGAGATGGGGCACAAGTTAGAACATGTACAGCAGAATTTTGAGTGAGATTATGTCCAATGATGGAAAATGTAAGGCTAATCAAGGAAGTAATGGAATTATAAATCCGCAAGTTAACAAAGGCATGGATGAAGGTTTCAGAAATAGATGAGCTGAGAAAGGAACAGAGATCAGCAATGTCAAGGAGAGTAAGTTACATCCTCAAAGAACCCAATCAAATTTATGAACGTGATTTCCCTTCCATAATCAACCAGTCAACATGGTTTGTGCTATGATCTTCCAAATGCCCTGCTACCACCTTAATAACATTTTCTAACATTTCCTCACAACAACAGATATTCAAATAAATGGTGCGTGGTTTCCTGCTTTGTCTCTTTGCTTCCTTGATTACAGATATGACCATTGCAGTACTGGATGATTACAACCAGTGCCTTCATTACTTGTACAGCCATTTTCTTGCAGATCCAGGGAAGTTATCAGCATTTAGTCCCATTACTTTGCTTAAACAATTGCACAAAATCTCTGCCTTTTCCTTTTTTCACATCACTAATTTCTCAGTTCACCCTCTTTGGGGTCAATGCCTATTTTTGCCACTCCTCTTTCTGTATACTTGTAGAAGATTTTACTGTCTGTTTTAATATTGTGTGCAAATGTTCTCTTAAGCTTCAATTTCTCCCTCTAACCCTTTTTTGTTTTGGTTTGCTGCTTTCTAAAAATTATCCAATCTTGTAGTTTTACCCATAATCTTCGCAGTATTTCAACTTTGTAGCATCCTTTCTTTCAATTTGACCTTTTTAGTTAGCTATGGATAATGCACTTTTCTTCAGCTTTTCTTTCTCAGTGGCATATATCTTTCTTGAGTCATAAAATATCTGCCGCTGATTCTTTATGATCTTGCCTTTTAACCTGTTTTGTCATTCCACCTTAGCCAGTTTCGTCTTTTATAGTTTTGTAATTGCCTTTAAGTTTTAAGACACTACTTTCAGAACTACATTTCTGACCCTCAAACTGTATGTGAAATTCTATGTTAAGATGACTCTTACTTAGGTCATTCTTTACCACAACATACTTACTTCTCGCTTATTACACTACACCAGGTCTAAAATAGCCTGCTTCTGTAACTTATATGCAATTCTACAGTATCAGAAGTTACACGACACCAGGTTATAGTCCAAAAGGCTTATGTGAAATCACAAGCTTTTGGAGCGTGGCCCCTTCATCAGATGAAGCACTACATGAATCAAAATTCATTCTTCCCACGTCAATCCTTGAACTATGTATTCAGCTCTGTGATCGTATTTACCCTGTGGCAATTTGCTTGCAGGTCCAGTAGTAATCCAGACATTACTACCTTTCGGGTTCTGCTTTATTAACTTTAGTCCTTAGCTGTTTATAACCATCAGTATAATCTCTTTCTTGCCCTACTTATGTCCTTGGTATCCACATGGACCACAACTGGATCATCCTGCTAGCACATCAAGATCCCCTCTACCCCTAAGGTGAAGCATTAGCTCTTACACCAGGGAAGATGACATAGCCTTTTGGATTCTTACCTTCAGCTGCAGAGAATGATGTCCATCCTCTCAATTTATACTGTGTTAAACTACAATTACATTCCTTTTCATTCCCACACATTAATGGTTTCCTGCACCACAATATCACAATCCATTTGCTCATGCTCTCATCTACATAGGCTGCAATACCAAATCTGCTGGACAACTTCAATGGAGATAGCAAGAACTGCAGATGCTGGAGTCAGACACAATGCAGTATGGAGCTGGAGGAACACAGCAGGCCAGGCAACATTAGAGGAGTAGGAAAATTGACGTTTCAGGTCAGGATCCTTCTTTAGAAATGGGGAGGGGGAAGGGAGCTCAGAAATAAATACAGAAAGGATGGGTGGGACTAGGGAAGGTAGGTGGGATGATGATAGGTGAGTGCAAATAGGCAGTGGTGGGGATTGGTCAATGGAGGTGGGAGGAGAGAATAGGTGGGAGAGAAGATGGACAGGTTGTGTCAGGTCAAGGAGGCAGAGATGAGAGAGGGGGTTGGACATGGAATGAGGCCGGCAGGGGAACAGATTTTAAAACTGGTGAAATCCATGTTTAGGCCATTGGGCTGTAAGTTCCTGAGGTGGAATATGAGATGCTGTTCCTCCAGTTTGCAGTTGGCATCGCTGTGACACTGGCAGAGGCCCAAGATGGACATGTCACCCAGGGAGAGGGAGAGGGAGTTAAAATGGTCTGGTTCTGAGGAGGGGTCACCAGACCCAAAACGTTAACTCTGATTTTTTTCTTCACAGATGCTGCCAGTCCTGCTCAGCTTTTCCAGGCAACTTCTTGTTCCATTTAAATCCATTTGTGCTTTTAAATCATCGACTTTGTCTGAAGCTCAGACTCTAGTTCATCATCTCAAAGCTAAGATTATAGGAAATAAAATTCAGATATTAACTTTATAAATCACATTTTAAACATTTCTTGTGGAAATTGTATCTAAGTTCAACATACCTGCATCAGCCCAGCACAACAATGCACTATAGGGGTCATAGGTCAATCCATTAGGAAGGCCAAGGTCATCTTTCACAAGGATCCGTCTGTTAGTTCCATCCATGTATGAGGTCTCAATTTTGGGAGCAGCTCGATTCCAATCTGTCCAGTACAAGTTACTAAAAGAACAAGTTTGAGAAATAGGTCAGGTAGCACAATGAATGAATTAAATCCGCATAGACCTCAGGGGAGGTAGGTGGGCTTGCATTTTGGGGAGTGGAATGAGAGTTGGAAACAACATACTAGTTTTGGTTTCTCCTCTTTTAAGGTTGTATTCACCTTGCAGGGTGCACAATTTCCATCAGATTGACTCCTGGACTTGGCAATACATACTTACATTCTAGGACTATCTGGAACATATTTTGAAGACTTTGAATTATTTGGGTTGAGGGGGGTTTCATGAAGTGACTTGTTGAAGACTGAGTTAACATTTTATAGTGTGCTGTAGGCCATTAATTTTTAATGGAAATCAAGTGAATTTGGAGGAATAGCTAAGGAATGCTTTCAAAGGAGATTAGAGATGGAGTTTAATCCCTTAATTACTGAAGAAAAACTGTCTTTGAGAGATCTAGAGGCCTTTATGCTAATTTTTGTCTAGCAACCCGCCGTTCACATGGATTGCCGTTCTACAGACAGGAAGCAACATACAGACAGAGAAGCTATAAAACTCTTTGCCGGAATCTTGTTCTCAGTTGAAGGTCCTGGGAACTTGACAGTGTTCCTGAACACCAGCATTTCTGTCTACTTAGGAAACCCTAAAGTGACCAACTTTCAAACTCTGGACTCCAAGTTGGTTAGAATCAGAAGTGAACATATGTGATCAATTTAAGCTGCCAGCAATTCAACTTAGTCAAAAAAAAATTCTGGGAAAAAGAAAATACTGGGACTTGCTTTTCAGCATTTTGCTCCTCTCATAGGTGTACCACTGGTATGGCAGGATTACCCTATATGGGGAGATCAAGTAGGTAATCAAGTTAACAACAATGAGAGCTGATCCAATTGATATATATCAAGACCTTCAAGAATTTTGTAAGGTGAAAATGTACGTCCCTTGTTGGCGCTGCAGGTCTTAGTTTTTAAATAAAGCAGCAGCAATTTAGGACAGAGACAAGGAGAAATTTCCTGGTGTAGAATTACCTACCACAGAGGGATGTAGCTCATAGTCAATGATTTCTGTCTTGATTAAAACTCTCAATGAATTTTTTGCATGTTAAGGAAATTAGGGGACATGGGGAGAAATTTAGAAAGCGAACTGGAGTAGAAAATCAGACTTGAAGGGCTAAAGGATCCACTTCTGTGCTTACTCCCTTTTCTTACATTCAGCCATTCAATATTTCAATTAGTTCTAGTCCCCTGCTCTTGCCACTTTGTCCTGCATTTTCTCCTTTTATTGTAATGTACACCAGATCATAACTTGCTGCACAAAATAAGCAGCAACTCCCATCTGATTCCACTTGCCAAGCAACTTAAAACAGCATCTTCTGGAGATTGAGAGATAGTAGGAACTGCCGATGCTGGAGAATCTGAGACGACAAGGTGTAGAGCTGGATGAACACAGCAGGCCAAGCAGCATCAGAGGAGCAGGAAAGCTGACGTTTCGGGTCTGGACCCTTCTTCAGGCTTCCTGCTCCTCTGATGCTGCTTGGCCTGCTGTGTTCATCCAGCTCTACACCCTGTTATCTCTTTTCTGGTGACTGATCCTCGTTATTGACCTTCTCTCCTTTATGGAGAATAATCCCATCTCTTTTACTTTGTTACATATCTGAATTCTCTCACCCTTCGCACCATTTCATCAAGCCTTCTCTGCACCTACTCTTACACTATAAAACACAAAACATTTGTTATGACAACTTTAATATAATTGTTGTAAAAGATTAGTGTCGATGTTTTAGCTGCCCATCTCAACATGCTCCTACATCTGAATCAGCACTGCTGTCATAAGATCCTGTGCTTTGACCAGTGTTAAGCTGAACTCCAATCTACGTGAACCAGAAACATGATCCATTGCCATTGACACTGACCAGATTTCCCTCATTTCCTTGTTCAGTTTGCAACAGCTACTCTCTCTCGCTAACGATTTCTCTCATATTTGCTTATGCAATTTTTGACTCAGGTTATATTAAAAAAAAAATCAGCTGTGCTCAGCATGATGCTCTTTCAACACTTCAAAAACAGGACCAAAGGCTCCCAGTACAGAAGTGTCTATTATACAAGGCTTGGAATGCACCACGTGAGATTCAAACACAGTGGGATGCAGTTGGAGTCACAAATGTGCCATACCAGATCTCCACACACAGGAACTGCATCTTACTCTTTTATGTTTAATGAAACACAATTAGCGAGCAGAACAGGAAACCAGAAAAATCTGTTCCACTGAAGTTCTGAGTGGGATAAACTATAGCTGATGAAGTTTATTGCAGATATGTTATATTTTACACTCACTATTGGGTTGTGGGTGTTGCTTGTCTACTGTTCATTCCTAGTTACACTGTGGTGATAGTGAGCTACCTTCTTGATCCACTGGTGGTGGTTTGATATGACTGAGTGGCTTGTGCGGGTCACTTCAATGAACAGCTATTCACATTAACGTGAAAATGAAGTCACAGACAGGCACAAACTGGCCACAAATGAAAGGTTTTCCAATTCATAAAGGACATTAGTGAACAAACTAGATTCACAGGCTGCAAAGGACCTCTCCTGTTTTTTATTCTTTGTAGGATCCACAGCCTGAACTCTCAATTCTACTCGCCTTTTTTTTGGACACTAAAAACTGAAAGTACTTTAAATTTACTGGAGCCTGCCACCCTACCCAAGACCTTCCCCACCATGCCCCTGCCACCATGTGGCCATCTTCGCAGCACCCACGGATTCCACCGATGACGTCAATCCGCTGCTGCCCGGTACGCCACTTCCGGTACAGCCAACGCCATCAACACCACTACTGATGCTGCCGCCTCTGTTTCCAAGGCCGACACCACAGACACTGAGGACACTGCTGCCACCAACATTCAAGATTTACCAGCCTACAACACTCCGCCCGCTGCCGAAGCTGACATTGCTCCAGCTACCGCTGACGTCGCTCCCCCCACAGCCAGCAGCTGCAGAGGAGACAGCTACACTGAGCCCTGCCGAGTCTTCACCATCCCCCCAGACCTCCCTCTGACTGAGGACGAACTGTCAGCCCTCAGTAAGGGGCTCACCTTTGTCCCCCTCCACCCACACATCAACAAATACCGGTCACGTTTGGACACTGAACAGTCTTTCCACCACCTTCGCCTCCACACTTACTTCTTTAACCGTGGACCTAACCCTCCCTCTACAGACCCCTTTTCCCGCCTCCAACACACCCACACCTCCTGGACACCAGCCCCAGGCCTCCTACTCTCCCTCGACCTGTTCATCTCCAACTGCCATTGAGACATCAATCGCCTCAACCTCTCCATCCCTCTCACACACTCCAACCTCTCCCCTGCAGAACATGTAGTCCTCTGCTCCAACCGCAACCTCACCATAAAACCCACGGACAAGGAAGGCGCAGTTGTAGTATGGCGCACTGACCCCTCCACCACCGAGGCCAGACACCAACTCTCTGACCCCTCCTCCTACCACTTCCTGGATCATGACCCCACCCCCAAGCATCAAACCATCATCTCCCAAACCATCCACAACCTCATCACCTCAGGTGACCTCCCACCCACAGCCTCCAACCTCATTGTTCCCCAACCCAGCACCGCCCGCTTCTATCTCCTTCACAAAATCCACAAACCTGACTGCCCTGGTCGACCTATTGTCTCCGCCTGCTCCTGCCCCACCGAATTCATCTCCACACATATCAATTCCATTGTTTCCCCCTTGGGGTCCAGGAACTCCCCACCTACGTCCATGACACCACCAAAACCTCCGATTCTCTGGTCCCCAACACGTCAACTTTACATCTGCATTCCCCATGCAGATAGCCTAAAGGCCCTCCGTTTCTTCCTGTCCCGCAGGCCCGACCAGTCTCCCTCCACTGACACCCTCATCTGCTTAGCTGAACTCATCCTCACCCTTAACAACTTCTCCTTCAATTCCTCCCACTTCCTACAGACAAAGTGGTTGGCCATGAGAACCCACATGGTCCCAAACTTTGCCTGCCTCTTTGTAGGTTACGTGGTACAATCCCTCTTCCAAAGCTACACTGGCCCTATCCCCCACTTCTTCCTCTGTCACATCAACGACTGTATCAGTGCTGCCTCCACTTCACTAACACTTTCCACCAACCTTAAGTTCACTTGGACCATCTCTGATACCTCTCTCCTTCCTGGAACTGTCTCCATCTCTGACATGCACTTGGAAACTGATATCCATTTCAAGCCTACAGACTCTTGAGCTACCTAGAACACATCTCCTCTCACCCACCATCCTGCAAAAAGGCCATCCCCTATTCCCAATTCCTTTGCCTCTCAGCATCTGCTCCCATGATGAGGCATTCCACTCCTGGACATCCCAGATGTTCTTGTTTTTCAAGGACTGCAACTACACCACCACCAGCCCCCCCAACACCACACCCCCCCCGGCCAGTGGTCAGAAACACCCTCGACTGTGTCTCTCGCATTTCCCGCAATTCATCTCTCACACCCGCTACCCGCAATAACAACCAAAACAGAATCCCCCTCGTCCTCACGTACCAGCCCACCAGCCTCTGAATCCGACACATCATCCTCTGACACTTCCGCCATCTGCAATCTGACCCCACCAAAGACATTTTTCCCTCCCCACCCTTGTCTGCTTTCCAGAGGGACCATTCTCTCTGTGACTCCCTTGACTGCTCCACACTCCCCACTAGCCCCACCACACCCGGTACTTCTCCCTGCAACCGCAGGAAGTGCTACACCTGCCCCTACACCTTACCCCTCACTCCCATCCCAGGCCCCAAGAAGACCTTGAACATCAAACAGATGTTCACCTGCACATCTGCTAATGTGGTATACTGTATCCGTTGTGGCCTCCTCTACATCGGGCAAACCAAGCAGAGGCTTGAGGACTGCTTTGCATCGGTTCACAACAAACAACTACACCTCCCAGTCACCAACCATTTCAACTCCCCCTCCCACTCCTTGGATGACATGTCCATTCTGGGCCTCCTGCCGTGCCACACTGATGCCACCCGAAGGCTGCAGGAACAGCATCTCATGTTTCGCTTGGGAACACTGCAGTCCAAGTGTATCAATGTGGACTTCACAAGCTTCAAAATCTCCCTTCCCCTGACTGCACCCCAAAACCAGCCCAGCTTGTCCCCGCTTCCCTAACCTGTCCTTCCTCCCAACTATCCTCTCCTCCCACCTCAAGCCCCATCTCCCTCTCCTACCCACTAACCTCAGCCCACCTCCTTGACCTCTCCGTCCTCCATGGACCGACGTATCCCCTCCCTAACTCCCCACCTACATTCGCCTTTATTGGCTCCAACCGGCCTCTTTGACCTGTCTGTCTCCTCTCCACCTATCTTGTCCTTTATCCATCTTCTATCCGCCTCCCCCTCTCATCCAGCTCTACACCAGGTTATCTCAGATTCTCCAGCATCAGCAGTTCTACTATCTCTCTCCAACAGCTTCATGATTATTTTTACTGACCAGTGAGTGATCACATTTTCTACCACAGAATCTATGGAAAGTTGTGAATTATGTGCTTCCTTCTGTTCGTTAAAGGTAGTTTAATGTCAACTGGTAGAAATGTTACCTGACAGTTGTTGGGAGTTAAGTAGTTCAATTGAATCATGAAGATACAGAAACCGGGATGGCCACTTGTACTTTTGCTGACTCTTTATAAGAGCCATCTATTAGGTCCACTCTTCTTTCCTCCTGTGTGTGAAAGGACTTTTTCCCCCAATTATGCCATTTTTCAAATGAATGAAAGACAAAATAATTTACTTTTAAAATAGGTAGCAGCTACAGCATCAGAATCCAATTTATGTTTTGGAGGGGTGGGGATACAGCCAGCTTTCTAAACACCACTCTGGGGCTTTTCAAAAGGGAACCGGTGAAAAGAGCAGAGAAATACTGGTTTGAGTCAATAGCGAGGCATTGATATTGATGGTAATCCCATAAACCAGGTACCCACCTTTCAAACATTTCCTCAAATAAAAAACGACTGTTGAATTATGTGAATTCAAGGTATTGAGAAATCATAACAAGAGGTGCAAGGAAGGAATTCCTTGCACTTAGTTGGCCTGGAAATGCTTCGGGACATTGAGGATTAGAAAAGCACTGAGGAAATGCAACTTCTTTCTTCCTGGTGCATTTTGAGGTTTTAGAGGAGGTTGGGAGAGCTCTCATTCTAGTACATACCCGTGGACAGGATCTGCAACAATTGCTCTTGGATTCACAAGGTCATCAGTAAACAGCACCCGCCTCTGGTCTCCATCCATTCTGGCCACTTCAATTCTGTCCAGTCCAGAGTCCGTCCAGAAGATGTTGCGGCCCAGATGATCAACAGCGATTCCTTCAGGGCTCTCCAGATCTTTAACACAATAAGACAGACAAGTCCTAGCACATAGCGAGTGAAGATCCATACAAACATGATCCAGAGCAGATATCAAATTAAAATGTTGATATTAAAACTACTGTATCATTACAAGTTAATCAAGGAATCTAAGCCATTTCCCACTCTCAGCATATTAACTATCTTCCACTATTAGTACGTTGGCAGTCTTTAACTGGAGAACTTTTATTTATATAACTGGAATCTCTCCTCTAAGGTGAGTGACACAGACTGTGTCAGTATTTCACATTTGAGAGAAGTGGAAATAGCAGAAGCTTAAATCCATGATCATGTTCAAGACAGACATCAATATATTTCTGCATACTAATGACATCAAGAGAGATTGGCAGGGTGGAGTAAAATAGCAGAGATAGATGATCAGTGGGCCTTCTGCTCCCTTTACCCTGCTCCTGTTTGAAAGAGGTTTAAAGTATAAGAAAAACAAGTGAGGGTGACCTTGAGTCAGAGCTGCATTATATGTAAAAGCAAAGCAAAACTTCATAGAAAAAGTTTAGTTCTCAAGTTTCAAACTTCCAGATTTTGTAAAATGTCGAAATGGTCTCTGTTCCCTTATCCCAAAGTGACATTCGCAGTTTATGTAGGACAGGTGGCCGGATAATTGACAATTCACCTTAAAGGAAAAGGGAGTGGTCAAGAGATGGAGACACTGAGGAGGGAATTCAGGAGCTTGCAATCTAGGCAGCTGAAGGTGCAGCACCTACAATGGAGCAACAGAAGTCAGTAATGATCAAAAGATCAGAACTCAAAGTATGCAGAGTTCTTGGAGGTTGAGGGAGTGGAGCTAGTTACAGAGATTAGGAGGGAATGAGGCAATAGTGGGATTAAATAATAGGGCATTCAACATTTTTACCAATAAAGACCACCAGGAGGTTGAGAGTCAGAAAGTCAGCAATGAGCAATTTTGAGCAATGTCTGTGTGTATCCATCTTGTAAGAAACCAACGCCCTTGCTTATTTCTGTAACCTCTGTATAGAAAATAGTCGTATTAACAGATGGTAACTGTATGGACAACTAACCAGAGAAGTCCACGTATGATAACTGAATATTCTTTGGAGGGGGCGAGGGTTTTCTGACAGAATACTGCTCCTTTGTGGTCACAGTTTAGGACTAGGTTAGGGCACAAATGCAATAAACAAGTTGCATATTAAAACAAAGCTGCCAAATTGCATCTGGGATCAAAGCTACAGATAATGACACATTAATTTTCCAGATTGTAAATACCAAGCATAATTACCTGCAGTACTATACAGAAGTACTGTTGAATTTACATTTAATCCTGGTAACCAAAATCACAGATTACACAAACAAGAAAAAGAACAAATTGTGATTAACAAGTTATAGTGTAGGCTTAGGGACTACGCCTACCAGGTCTCAACTGATACTGCAGCCTGGGAGAACACAGGAAATTAGGAAAGTCAGCATCCAGAACTCGATCACAAAGTCAAGTTGTTTTGTTCTTGGCATGTCGGTGTTGTTGGCGGGGTCACATTTATTTCCAATCCTCTCGTTGCCCTGATAGGTGATGGTGAACCTTCTCTTTGCACAACTATAGATATCATGGCGAGGATGCAACCATGCAGAGTTTAACTGAACATGGAGTGAATTCCTAGCAGAATAGGCAGTCAGATAGGTAATGCAATTTGAGACAGAGATGGGTCAAGGTAAGAAAAGCAGATAGGAAAATCAAGAAAGAAAAGTATACTTTTAACAAAAATACTCTGAAAAGCACAAATAAACAGACACACCAGGCAGGTGGATAAAAGGTACATGACACCAGGATCTCATTGTTTATAAATAGGGATTTGGAGTACAACAGCAACAAGTGAAGAAACACATTGATTCTTGATAACTAGAATGCAACAGTTTCACAGACTCAAGATACCAGAACTATTTGTACAAAAGAAATTACAAGATTGATAAAGGAATCCGCAGCATCAGTGATGAGGACAGTCAATTTAAAATACACATTAAATTCATAGAAAGAGAGAGGAACATTTCTTTATTCAGATTTTTGCTACATGAAGGAGCTGGGATCAATACAGTTTTTTAAAAAAACCTGGATAAATATTTGAGGCAGATAACAATTTAGAACTAGAGACATAAAGGGATGATGTAAACAGTTTGCCCTAACAAAGGTCCGGCGTAAACATAACGGACAACCATTAGATTTGTTAAGTGCTTAAATCAGATAAGATCAAATGAGCAAGAAAAATCACAATTCCAATATAATTGCTGTGGCCCTGAATTTCATCTCCAACCATCAGCTGTCCTGCTCCCTCCACTTCAATCTGATCCCATCATTCACCAATGCAGATATTAAGGTCAGACATTTCCACAGTGCCATCCCTTCTGTCAACTCCATGGCACGTGCACTCTTTGCATGAGCCAGTAGAGCCTTCATAAAAAACTGGCCTCTTAAAAAAAAAAGCAAATGGAATGGGATATTTTCTGTTTAATAGCGAGGCAAGGCCTAAACTTTACTGTCTCATCCAAATGACAGCATTGCCAACAAAGCAGCACTTGTTCAGAAGTGTACTAGGAAATGAACTCAACCTCCTGATTCAGTGGGTAATACCACCAACTAAACCACAAATGATGCAGAAAGGCATGCAATACCAATTAACCATACGCCAAATAACTCCACTGAAAATTGAGATTAAATCTACAGACATGATTTGGACTGGCTTCAAAAAAAAAAGTGGGCCCAGTGGAGTCTTCATTTCCATACCAACCTATTCCAATGATAGTCGAGGGCTCCCCTCCATGGAGGCTGGCTCGATTGATAGTGCGGCCCGCAATGTCAGTCCAGTACACCATCTTCTCTACACAGTCATATGCGACACCAATCACCACTTTATCCTACAAGCAGAAGAAATAACAAGTTAACAGAGACCAGATACTTTATAGGACAGTGAAAGAAGAGTCATGTGAATAATTTAGTGGCTTGTGACAAAGAATCATTGAGGTGATTATCATTACAGCAATAATGTCCATGAGTATCGCCTTCAAAGAACTTTGGGAGTGAACTATGAACTAATTTCATGTTCTACTAAATTTCACCTCTATCTGGTTGCTGATTTTAACAGGTCTTCCAAATTAGAGGCCAATAAATTTCAAACAAGGCAAATTAATCAATGAGGAAGATGAGAATAAATTCATGTCTGAGCCTTTGAAGACAGGGCTGCCAGGGCCCAGTGTTACATGTGGCCTTTCTGGACAAAAATGTTTTCACCAAACACGCACTTCTGCATTCCAATGATGCCTTTATGGACTGTGATAGTTTCTTCCAGATGCTGACAAAACATATACATCGTAGTCAGATTTAGTCCAAAGTTAAATTTTACTCCAAATACTCTTGCAGCTGTGAACATTCCCACGCCAAGTACCATGTGGCTTAGACATAGGAACTCTGAGCTGCTGCTAGGCAGATTAATTCACTACATCAATCTAGTTTCACTAACTTATGTCAAACATGGCTCAGTTGGAATTTCCTTGCCATAGTATATTTTGGTTCAGGGTTCACACTATGACTGGAAAAATCCAGGTTGACACTCCAATATTGCAGTATTGAGGGGGCGCTGTTTTATCACAGGTACTGTCTTACGGTTACAACGTTAAAACAAGATCCCATCTGCCCTGACAGGTGGTTCTAAAAGCTATTGTGGTACAATTTTGAAAAAAAAAATCAGAAAGATACTTGTGGCCATTATTTATTTCTCTATAAACATCACAAATACAGATTGTATGGTATAAAATTACATTGCTGTTTACCTGAATTTGTTGGGGCAAAATTGGGAGGTCTGTTTCATATATTACAAATTGGATGGCTGTAAAGTGTTTTGGAAAGATGCTGAGACTGCAGGATTGACTACATAAACAACAGCTATAAACCCGCTTTAATTCAATACTATACATAAATAAAATGAAGCAGCTGCAGAAAGACACAATGCATGAATGCTTTCTCCATACCAAGAAAACTGCAACTCCTGCTTCTGTTATTGTTGGTGCTCCCCAGCCTTCGAAGTGAGTGCACCAACACTGGATCAGCAACATGAATATAAATAGCACCTGTAACTAAGTAAAATGTCCCAAGGCACTTTATATAGAATGCCTAGACATAAAATTGACACAAGGCCAAATAAGAAGATGTTAGAACAAATCACCAAAATCTTGGGGCAGAACATGGATTTTGAAAGGTTTAGAGGAGAAGGGAGGCAGAATGATGAAGATTTTTAGGTAGGAAATCTCAGAATACTCAAGAGGCCAGACCAGAAGAATATAGAGTTTTCAGTGTATTGGAAGGCTGAAACAAGTTACAGAAATAAAAAAAAGGGGAAAGATCAATGAATGATTTGAAAGCAAGCCACACATGACATACAAAACCTCCAGGATTATTATCACTTTTATAAATGCTAACTGTGTTTTGAAAATTAGCAGATGGAGGGGTTTCTACAGTTGGACCACAATAGTTGGCCCATTGGTACAGTCCTTCTACAGATCTAAAGAAATTTCTTTTGAACAAAGCCTGCAGAAGTAACAATGTTTCAGACCTCATAGTCAGTGGTGACACAAAAGGAAATGCTCACCAGTGACCTCAAAGAAAGCTGACCAAAAAGATCTAACGATTTTTGTGGTATGAATTTCCCCTTTCCTGACCCCAGTTTGAATCTGATAGCAAAACAAGGGGATCAGGAGGCATCCTGCTGATGCAGTAATACCACCCACTAGAATAAGCAGTCAACCACAAAGGAGTATTCTCACAAAAAGCAAATAAGGAAGCAAAGTACCTTGACTTTTCATTTTCAATCAAAAACTTTAAAATCAGCAAAATAGATGATTCAGGCACATGGTATAAAGGTAGAAGTTGGAATATAAACAAATGTATTAAAACAAGAAAAATTAAATGTGATTGTTCTATAAGAATCAAATTGGAGAAATTTGTCATTCCAAATATAAAACTAGTTATCCACAGTCAATTAAGACTCTTCAGCTGAATTTTATGCAGCTACATTTCATTGAACAAACTGCAACATTTGTTAGGGATTTACAAATAGCATAATTGCATTTGGTTGGTGATCTCTACTTGCGTGCCATGCAGGGAAGTTTCAATAACGTAACCAAGGAGCAGTGTAAAATCAATGGCAGTAACTTCTGGATTCCCACACAAACCTGCACATGTGCAAACTTCACAAGTTTTCTGCCAATTGCAGAGTAATGACTACAAACATTGTGGCAGTATTAATAGCAAAATTGTCAAAGTTTAGACCATTGATTGGATTTAGCAAATTGCTGCCAGTTAACACTGGAAGACACATGAACTGGAACAGACATAAAATTCCAAGTTAACATTTGCTACGTAGTTTGGCTTTTGGTCAAGCTTATTGAAGTCTGCCTCGTGTTTGGATGATACTTGACTGTTGCACAAAATGTAATCATTTACAAAATACATTCCGACATAACTATGCTCAAATAATTTCATGAACACAAATGGAAAAAAAAGTCACTTGGATGGGAAGGTGTTTTTTGTTTTTAACTTCTTGGTTTTTTTCCCCCAAAGACAAATATGACTACTGAAATCCCTTCCAAATATTGCAGGAGGAATCTGAATAACGCTTCAAATTTTTTTTAAAACACTGAGGTCTGCATATGTTTTGAAGAATGTAGCACGTATAGTAGACTGCCCTTTAGCACATCAATCAAGTAGTACACAATGATATCAACTTCCAATATAGTGAAGCATCATTTCTTTTATGCAATAGTATGGGTAGGAGACACAATTTTTCAGCCATTCTCTTTTGTTGTAGTTATACAGAGGAAACCACTTTGAATGCTGTGCCTAGATAAATAATTTGAGGATGGCCAAAGTGTTATCTGAATCAATATTCTTCACCTACTCATCTTCCCTCCAAGAGAATAATGGCCCACTGTAAACTTGATATTTTATATTAGCACAAATTCTGTAGTATTCTGCAATATTGGCTGATGACAACATGTGAAGGGATTGTGACTGTGAATAGTAGACTTCAAGAGGGGTAGACAGGCAGGTGGAATGGCAGATGTGATTTGATGCGAAGAAGTGAGAAATGATACATTTTGAAAGGAAACACAAGGAAAAGTAATATAAAAAATGCTACCCTGGGTGCAGGAGCAAAAGGGCCTAGGAGTATATTACTGAAATTATTGAAGGCAATAAACAGATCCAGAAAGTAATTAAAAAGATTATAATATCTTGGGCTTTATGAATACAGATATATCACAAAAACAAAGGATTAATGATGAATGTTTAGTTCAGCTTCAGCTGGAGTATTGTCTTCAATTCAAGGCATCACACTAGGATGTGATGGCACTGGAGAGGGTGCAGAAAAGTTACAAGAGTTCAGAGATGAGAGACTGTCATGTAAATAGATTTGCAAAGCTGGAGCTATTCATCTTTAAAAAGGTTGACAGGAGATTTGTTAGAAGTACTCAAAATCATGGGAGGTCAAGTCAGAGTAAATAATCAGGAACCACTCCCATTAGCAGAAAGGTTAAGAACATGAAGACACAGATTCAAGGTAATGACCAAAAGAACTAGGGAAGTTATGACATAACTTTTCAAGTGCTGAGGGTCTAGAACATATGAAATAGGAAGACGAGCAGGCCGTTCAGTTCACTGAAGGTCATTATTCAGTAGAATTGTGGCTAATCTGATTGTGACCTCAACTCCACTTTCCTGACGTGTGATAATCTCCCTTCTTAGTTAAGAATCTGTCTTGGTCTGTTTTAAAACTCTCCAATGACCCTGCCTCCACTGCGCTCTGGAGGAGTTCGACAGACTCATGACTCTTCGAGACAATGTACACTTGAATGCAATTTGGAGGCAGACATAATTGTGGCTTTCAAAAAGGACTTACATAATTATCTAAAGAGAAAGATTTTTTGCAAGGCCCAGGGGGAATGGCAGGGAGAGTGGAACCAGCTGTGTGTGTAGCTCTTATAGAGGCATTGGGAGATGCAAGAGCCGGCACAGAAATAGTGGGAGAATCAATGTCATTGTTCTGCTTCATAAAGTGACTGTATTCTGTAAAATATTCTAAAATATCCGTGCATCACCCCATGCTTGAAAATTGCTCATAACTGTCCAGATGAAACTTAACAGAATTAAGTTTTACCAAAGGTTCCTCATTTTTGTACTCTATGAATGTATCTATAGATCATGGCATCAGTACTTATTGAAAATATAAACTGTTTCAATGAACTTGTCTGCTAATTTCAAAAGGATCTGCATCAATACAGCCCTAGGTCATTCTGCTCCTGCACTCCCTTTATTGTTGTACCATTTAGTTTACATTGCCTCTCCTTACTTTTCCTTCTAATAGAGAAACTTGAGACAAAGCAACTGTTCTTATTTGTTTCCGTTGACACCCATTAATACAGAATATGCAGAAAGAACGCACATTTTCAGATACTCTTGTGCCTTTTGTGGATTTTTACAACAGGTGTCTGTGAGGGGAGGGTGGGGAAGGGAAAAGAGGAGGGATAGTGAAGGAATGACATTAAACAGCTGCTGACCTCAGTGTGCCCAGTTAATGAGGGAGCTGGAGGGGAGGACCTTGTGGGGGTGCGAACTGGAAATGGAGTGGGGGCTGGGCAGCGCTAGCTTTAACAGTACTTCAGAGCACACTGCCAAATCTGGCCAAAGACCAGCTGTTTTCACATTCTTGCTTAGACATTGGATAGCAGTAAAATCTGTTCAGGTAAGCGCATACTAATAACATATTGGAGAATCCTCTGGATACAAATAAAATTATACCCCTTGAGGTAATGGAATTCTTTTGCTCAGATAGTAATCAATACTACTACTTCAGAATCAGCAAACAATCCCAATAAAAATGGCCAAATAAAATGTCTGCAAGTTCCTGCCACTCTCCAAAAGGTAGGTGTTTTAAAAAAAATGGCAGTGACCAAATTAATTGCATTCAGTTGTCTATATGTCTCAAAGCCTTCGAGTTAGGAGTGTAAGGACTTAACCATGTCAGCCTCAGTGGACATTGTACAGTGTGCAACTTGTTTAAGATCAATACAATTGGTTCTTGCACAATGCCACCTTTAATTGCTCCAATTTTGATGACTCTACCCTCAGCCACAAAGACCTTAGCTTGAAACTTTCTCCCGACACATCTCCAAGTTGCTCCTACTTTGAGACAGTGTTAAAATCTGCCCCTTGGACCAAGCTTTTGGTCAGCACTGCTAATATCTTTGGTTGAGGGCAGGCGTCAATTTTCACCTGATTAGGCTCCTGTGGATGACTTTGAGACATTTACAAAGTTAAAGCTCCACATACATAGGTTTTGCTGTCGCAGTAACAGACACAAACTGAATGCGAGTTCAAACCTGATTGATCCCCGAGAGGAGAAACATCTGAAAATCAGACACTAAATAACCTCTGCTCAATGGGACAAGGATGGGAAAGAGAGAATAAGGTTAGCATCATTTTAACAAGAGCAACATAGAGAAAGAATAGTGTTGAGAAGAGTGACGTGCTGAAGTTTTACACTTTGCATTCATCAGGACAAATGTAAGAATGTCAAATTTTGGTGGCACAGCGGTTCAGTGGTTAGCACTGCTGCTTCACAGCACCAGGGACCCAGGTTCAATTCCAGCCTCGGGCGACTGCGTTCGCACATTCTCCCCGTGTTTGTGTGGATTTCCTCCGGATGCGCCAATTTCCTCCCACACTCCAAAGATGTGAGGGTGAGGTGGATTGGCCATGCCAAATTACCCTAGTGTTCAGGGATGTGTAAGTTAGGTGGGTTATACAGGCAATGGGTTTGGCTGGGATGCACTGAGGGTCGATGTGGACTTGTTGGGTCGAAGGGCCTGTTTCCACACCGTAGGGATTCTATGATTCTAGTCAACTGATGATGAGAATTTGTACTACAGGAAAAAACGTGCTGATAGGTTAACAGTTTGACTGATTGGCTGAAGCTTACCATGCAGACAGCAACAAGCAACTACAGGCTCTTCAAGTGCGTGATTAATTCAAAAAGGAGAACGTATCCCTTGGGTTTGCACAGAACAGGTGCCTGTGTATGAATTTCTTAAAAAAAATTGTCCTAAATTTGGCACTCAAGTGCAAGGTAGTAAACTTCAGCAACTTGTCTGTCTTTTCAATAATATTCAATTTCTGTACTAACAAGTGACTGTTTATACAAAAAGGCATGAACCTGCTTTAAAATACCACATTTTTATGACCTCAAGATGATCCAATGCACTTCTGGTCATTAATTAATTTTTGAAATATAGTTACTATCATTATGCAGGAAGCAAAGAGAGACAACTTGCACAAACAGCAACAAATGAATCATTATCTCATTGTTGCCTCTTCTATCATGCCATAAAATTTGGTAAACCCACCCAAAATCAGACAGGACCTAAGTTGAATGTCTTATTCAAAGTTTAGCACTTTCAAGAGTGCATTTCTCTCTCAGGTCTGCACTGGCAGAGGTGCTGAGAATGCATGTTCAAGTTTAGAATAACAGCTTAATCTATTACCTAAACTTGGTACCTGAACAATTTGATAACAAATTAGTTACAAGATGGCACCACCACGTACACTGGATCAGTTAAATGTTTAAAATAAAATTCATGAAAATTCTGCACAGATCATCAGAAAACTGTTCTGTTCCACTGCATTTATCTAACAGACTTTTGACGAAGTAAGAAGTTTCGACACACTGCTTACAGGAACGTGAAGTAAAGTCTTTGCTTCGTTTTTCTTCAGGCTGGAACCCTCCACTGGGATGTGATCTATTTTTCCACTTTGTGCATAGAGGAGGTGTGTGCCTGGGGGCAGTGGAATGACATCTGGTCTAGGTGTGGGCCCAACTATAACAGTAGGAGTGACTGTCTCAAGGCCTGTCAGAACAGTGGAAGGAAACCAGATGGTCAGGTTTAGATAGCACTACATCATACCATTTAAACAAAAGCAGGGCAGTACATAAATTAATTCAGCCAGTCTCTTCTTCAGAAATGGGATAGAATACTAAAGTATCAGGGTACAGACATTCAAATCATTAAGAGTAACAGCATAGGTCTAACAAGGCTTTTAAAAATGCAAGTTGGGGTTCTTTTCAACCCAAACTGAACCAAAAAGCAGGGAGGTTTTGTTGAATTTACTTAGAACTTGGTGAGATCACACTTTCAGAACTGTAGATAGACAAAATAACAAATGTAATATTGTCTTCCATTATTACAAAAAAAATTGAGATTTTGGAGAGATAGCAGAGAAGATTTGTAAGGATGATACCAGAGTTGAGAGGTGATAACTATTAGAAAGAAGGTAAATAATGGGAAGATAACAAGGTATGGAGCTGGATGAATACAGCTGGCCAAGGAGCATCTTAGGAGCAGGAAAGCCGATGTTTTGGGCCTAGACCCTTCATCAGAAATGGGGGAGGGGAAGAGGATTCTTAAATAAATAGGGAGAGAGGGGGAGGTGGATCGAAGATGGATGGAGGAGAAGATAGGGGGAGAGGAGCCAGACAAGTTAAAGAGGCGGGGATGGAGCCAGTAAAGGTGAGTGTAGGTGGGGAGGTAGGGAGGAGATAGATCAGTCCAGGGAGAACGGACAGATCAAGGGGGCAGCATGAGGTTAGTAGGTAGGAAATGGGGGTGCAGCTTGAGGTGGGAGGAGGGGATAGGTGACAGGAAGAACAGGTTAGGGAGGCGGGGACAAGCTGGGCTGGTTTTCGGATGCAGTGGGAGAGGGGGAGATTTTGAAGCTTGTGAAATCCCCATTGATACTATTGGGCTGCAGGGTTCCCAAGCGGAACATGAGTTGCTGTTCCTGCAACCTTCAGGTGGCATTGTTGTGGCACTGCAGGAGGCTCAGGATGGATATGTCACCTGAGGAATGGGAGGAGTTGCCAGCAGAGTGGTAATATTTTAGGACTAGTAACTGAGAGGCCCAGGCTAATGGGCATATAGGGTCAAATCCCATCATGCCAGCAGCAGAGATAACATGTGTGAAGCTGGATGAACACAGCAGGCCAACCAGTAGAGGAGCAGGAAAGTTTGATGTTTTGCGTCAAGACCCTTCTTCAGAAATGAAGAAGGGTCACGACCCGAAACGTCAAACTTTCCTGCTCCTTTGATGCTGCTTGGCCTGCTGTGTTCATCCAGCTCCACACATGTTATCTCAGATTCTCCAGCATCTGCAGTTCCTACTATGCCAGCAGCAGAATTTAAATTCAATTAATAAATCTGGAATATAAAGCTAGTCTCTGTAATAACAACTGTTATTGGTTGCTAAAAAAAACCCTTCTGGTTTTTAATACCTGATAGAGAATGAAATCTGCTATCCTTACTTGATCTGGCCTACATGCAATGCTATAATGAGAGATTATGTTAGAAACAGCAATTCCATGGAGTACTTTTAGACAAGGACAGGATGAATTACAATTTGGAGGAGCGGAAGAGACTTCTCAATGTAATGGGAGTTACTACAAGACTGTGAAAAGGATAAAGAATTCAGTTCAGAGTGGCAGAGAATAATTCAGTTGATGCTCTGTTACAAATCTTTACATCGTTCTTGGCCTTGAAACTTTTTTTTTCCTTTATTCATTCAGAGGATGAAGGTGTTGCTGGCTAGGCAGCATTTATTGCCCAGAGGGGAGTTAAGAGTCAACCACATCACTGTGGGATGGGAGTCACATGTAGGCCAGACCAGGTAAGGATGGCAGTGTCCTTCCCTAAAGGACATTAGTGAACCAGATGGTTTTTCCGACAATCGGCCACCAATTCACAGTCATAGTTAGATCGGTCATTCCAGATATTTATTGAATTCAAGTTCCACCATCTGCCATGGTGGGATTCCAACTAGGGTCCCCAAACATTATCTGCATGCCTGGATTAACAGTCCAGTGATAATACCACTAGGCTATTGCCTCTTAGCAGTGCTTCAATTGATTACGATTTTTAAGCTTTCCCAGTCAGAATTTAGCTGTTCACATATTTCCCACCAATATCCTGTTCTCTGTCCTCTATGCGGCTGTACATCAGACAACTGGGAACGTGTACAAACCTTAAAAGGGCAAGAGCCTCACCTCCAAACTGAAGACTTGTGTTAATTAAGTGCTATCTTCAGTTTAAGTACAGGCTTGAGACAAAATTACTGTAAGGAGTAAAGTCTTCATGCAGCTGTGACTCTGACCTCTGAATGTGGAAACCCTTCTTCATAAAAGTAGACTATTATATCAAGAGTTGTTTAAAATAAAACACACATGTACTGGGACATTTGTCTCTCTTGGAGCTGTTTGCCAGATCAAAAATTTTCAAGTGCTTTCTTTAAAAAAAAAATTCACGTGATCAAAAATAGTCATCAATCTATTGCTGAAAAGGTTCAGAAAGTGATGATCTGTTTTTGCACATGTTGCCTTATAAGTATTAAAAGTTCACTTCACAATTAGTTGTACTATGAATAACACTTACTTGCAAGTATTTATTGCAACAAATAGCAAATTCCAGAAATACCATCTCTTTTGCAAACGTAGCAGGAGGGCAGGGGGCAAGAAAATCTTTGCGAGGCTCAGACTCAGTCAAGTGCTTGGCTGTATTTATGCACAGGCATTCTACTGCAATTCAGTTCTTGTTTCCATATAAGAACGGGAGGTCAGAACTGCAACGTATTAACTGGCCAATCTACCAATATCCACTGATGCTGCACAAGATAAACTTGCAAGCTGAGAACCATGCTTTTAAACTTTCAAGTGGACTAATACTTTCTCAAGGAATGTTAAAGGAAGGAATGAGGATAGCAGGAGAAAGTTGGAAGTAAACACTTCAAGCAATTTTATTTCCCATAGGATCTATCAAAATGACTCTTCGAAAACAACAAACTCAAGCTTTCATTTTACGCATCTGGTGAAGCTGTTCAGCTGTATAAATGGTCCACAAACAAGGAATCCAGCAGTAAATGGAAAATTTTAGATACACATACTTTCAACCCTATTCAATTTTGACAGCTTACACAGGCCTCACTCTTTTCATGCTATCATTAGCAGTGCCTTCAATTATCTAGGCTGTAAGCTCTAAAATTCCCTTGCTAAGCCTCATTCTGCTTCTCATTCCTCATTCATGACCCTCCTAAAAATCTTTGGTCAAGCTTTTGTCATCAATCCAAATGCTCCCTTCTTTGGATCAATATTCCCGTCCCTTCATAGGGCTCACCAGATTTAAAAGATGCTAGACAAAAGCAATTTGATGATGTTAGGTAAATATTGCAAACAATACCTAGCCCCAGATAATTCCAATATCACATAAATATTTAGAACATCTACTACTGACGTCTCCGGTTTCAAACTGGATTTAGTGGATTATTTGTATTCATTTAGTGGATTATTTGTATTCATTTATCATTTCTATTAACTTAACCCAAGAATGCCAATACTTACATGGGGGTTGCACTCCATGGCTAGTCCTGGTTCCTGCAATTTCATTACCATTTGTGTCCACACACCAGCAGTTCTCTTGGTTTGAGAGGCACTGGACTGGCAAGTAATTCCCATGAACATCACACTCAGGAATGTAGAAGCCAGCAGGCCTGGGTCCTCTTGGCTGCAAGTTACTCCGAATACTGTCCCTGTGAAGCTCACATTGCGTTTTCCCTGAGCCTATTCAGCAACAAATAGAAAATGCAGTAGTTTAAGGGTCAAGTGCACACAGAATGGCCATCTATCCAGCCCATGCCCAGGTAAGGTATTCAGATAACTCAGACACAAAAATAGCATGATTGAAAAAAAATACACAGCCTGGTCTTAATAATGTTTTTAAACGGACTCTTTATTTCACTGTTGTCTTGATCCATAAGTTGTCTGCTATACCAACAAAGAAGTTGGCATGTAGAAAACACCTGCCAATCAAATGAGCAGAGGAAGTTTGAAGAAGAATCCATTCATCATTAATGATTAAATCGATCCCACTGAATAGAACAGTACACTCAAATTCTGCGAAGGCCTAATATCTGTTCTCGACTTGTGACCCTGCTCCTATACCCAACCTCCCATCTAATCCTTAATCTTACTGATGCCCATCCATAGTTATCTTCTGGGACTACATTCCAAACAATTCCCAAGCTAACACAAGAAAAAAATTAAATGACTCCTAGCTTCTCCTAAAAATTTAATTCTGCAAATTTTCTCAAAGTCTGTTCCCCATCCTCCAGTTGAGATTTGTAACGTAGTCTCCATTGGATGGTTGAAGTCATCAATACTACGTGGCACCATGGCTTGTTTTCCTTTCTTTCTGGACACCAAACATGCTCACAAGACCAGAATGAACCACTTTCAACACAGTCCATCCCAACCTCCTCCACATGATACTACAATCCAATGGTTCCACTTACATCTACCTGTCCATTAAGACCCACCACATGACTAAATGTAAGACTTAGTGTCCCTGGTCAATACGTATCACTCAATCAATACCATTGAAGCATATGTCTGCATTTGTCATTCGTGAACAAGTCAGATCAATCCTAAAATGGACTCATTGCACAAAGATATCTCCTCCCAGTACGGCCACAGCTTTCTATTCATAAACCCAACCTAATCAAAGCGTCACCGGGCCTGAAACGTTAACTCTGTTTTCTCCTCCACAGATGCTGTTAGACCTGCTGAGCTTTTCCAGCAACTTTGTTTTTGTTCCTAATCATCAATTATATATGAACCCTTGGCTAAAAACAACAGGAACAGCACCCATAACATACCATCCCACACCATCCCACAGATGTCCACCAGCTCCCACAAACTGTCACTCCTACCTGAACACCTTATCCAGCATTAGGTTTTGGATCAGTAACAGCCGCCATCAGACTGTAACTGGGAAATAAAAGCCAGTCTCTAAGGCTGCCAGTAACAAAGATAGGCTTTTTCATCCAGTCCAGCTGTCTCCCATACCCTTTTAAATTCCTGGGAGTACAATTTTGGTTTGTGCAATGTCTCCTCAGTCCAGATATCATTTTGAAAAATTTACCAGATTTACAGTTTCCAAACAGAGTTTGGGAATTGGACAGCCAGCTTTGAATTGGGCCAGCACATCGATACTTCTGCAAGGAACTAAGTATAGAACAGGCTCATTGAAGGTCAAGCCCTACTCACGAGAACTAGTGTCAAGGTAAGTCAGTCAACATGCTCATGATTAGGACCAAACCATAATTATAAAATTTTCTTATTTCATCCTCCTATGTCTGCTTTCAGGAACTGGTTTGTGGGAGCGTAAGCACCCAGGGAATGAAGTGCAATTATTTTATATCTTGGCTAGACACGCTATTAGGTTATTCTTTTCTGCATGCAAATTCCCTCTAGCTTCCAGCCACATGATAGTTTTTATCTCCAACCACAGTCTGCACTACAGTCATGCTTAATGTTTACATGTTGTCAGGTTCTGGAGCTAATTAACAATTTGAGTACACCATTTAACTGGGATTAATTGTTCTCCACTTACTCAGCATGTGCTTATTGAAGTTTCTTTATGGCTTGTAAAATAGGAATCAATAACATATAGCTGAAACATGTAAAATATTAACTGGGACATAGCTCCAAAAGATGATTATGGGACATTGGCTCAGACGTGGCTCCAAAACAACCATTGGCTTAATGGCTGTCAAATCTTGTTGGGCCAAAGGGCCTGTTTCCACACTGTAGGGAATCCAATCTAATCTAATCTAAAAAATATTGATGTGTAAACCGTCCAGCAATTTCTCCTGAGGACGCAACTTCTGGATTGTGATTTGCCACCAGTTGGAGGATTAGCATGGTCCACGTACTGACTGTTTCACAAAAAATGTTGTATATTAATTACCTATTAAATTTGCAGCAGATATTTAGGTATTTAGGGCTGGTATGTAAAGACCCTTTTAATTAGACAATTTATACTCCTTGATGCCATGTAACTTGCTGGCTAGAAAAAAGTTAACAGCTTGAACTGTGGTGTTTCATTTCTACAGTAATTATTTTTCAAAATTTGATTATTTGTGAAAATTGCTTTCCCTTTTTCTCTTTTCCATCTTTCTTGATTCAATCCTTCCTTCTCTTGATTTCTCTTTCTGTACCGAAATTTGACTCCAACTCATCCTCCTTGGCTGTTACAGTCATAGATGCCCACAGCACAAAAAAAAATCCTTCGGCCCACTGAATCAAAAATGAACACCTAACTCTTTTAATTCCATTTCCCGGCACTTTGCCCATAGCCTTCAATGCACTGGCATTAAATATGCACATTAATCATTCTTAAATGTTATGGCACTTTCCATCTCTACCACCCTTACTAGTAGTGAGTTCCAGATTCCCACCAATCTCTGGGTGAAATCCACACATTCCCTTTAAATTACATTCCCTTTAAATTTCCTGCCCTTTACCTTAAAGGTATGCCCTAGGTCATTGATCCGTCCACCAAGGGGAAAAAGTTTCTTACTGACTACCTATCTATGCCTCTCATAACTTCATACATTTTCACACAAAGGGGGAACAAGCCCTACATGAACAAGTGTCCAATTTCCATGGTTTGAGCTTCATTTACCAGAAACGAACGGCTGTCTTTATGACAGGCAATTGTGATGTGAAAATACACTGTTGGGACAATGAGTGCTGATCCAGTTAAACCTTTCAAGGCAGAAGCAGATAAATGTGGGTAAAACCTGCAGGACAGTTTAGAAAAAAAGGAGTGTAATTAGTTGGATAGTTGTTCCTGATTATTCTTCAGTCTTTTAATCTTATTGGTTAAAAGAGGTAGATTGCTGGCCTCATGGTTCTCATCATACCATTATCACTTCTCACTTTCAGAGGTATACAGCAAAAAGCACAGGGCTAAAGGATGAAGCAATAAAATGGAACACCACGAGCTGTACCATTCCAGAAAATTCTGTGGCATTAAGTTTACCATCTACAGATATTCATTTACGCGTCCACTATCAAGGGCCAGTAATTCTGCTTGTGTATTGCAATGCAACAATTGAAACCAGTCTAAAAATTTGTGGCTGCACTGGAACATATTCCCATTTTGTCAGTTCTGGTATCACAGGGCAGCACCCTCAGCTGAGTCAGAAGATCTTGCATTCAAGGTCTATTGCAGAGGCACAATAACGAAGGAGTGCTACATTGCAGGCTGCTGGCCTTTTGGATGAGACATTAAATCAAGACCGTGCTTTCCCTCTTGGATAGCCATAAATCCCACAGCACTATTTCACAACAGTAGGTGAGTTCTCCCCACTGATCTGGCCAAGATTTATTCCTCAACCAATGTCATTATCTGGAACTTTGCGAATACAAATTAACTGCTGCACATCCTATATTACAAAATACACCAAAAGTAGTTAGTTGGCTGTAAATTGGATTAGGAAATCCTCATGTAGGGAAGTTTCCAAAAAAAATTAAAACTTCTCTTTAATAGCTGCATCTACTGCTCAGAAAGCAAAAGGTGTTTCAGTCTTAGAATCTCATATAGAGAGTGTGGATGATGGACAGAGAAGGTACCTAACTATGTAAAACATCCCTCCATATTTGGCCACACCTTCCTTTACCTATTAGAACTAAACTATATTCAGAAATAAAAGGCTTATTAAGTAATTTTCCCTTCTCCAATTCAAAGAGCTTAAAGTTAAGTTCTGCTAACATCCCTTCAATGTTTCAATCTGTGCTCTTAGAAGAATTATTCACCTCACAAATGGCTAAATTCTGCTGTAATTCCTTGCATGTGATATTATGACAGTTGCATTTTATAAAAGTAATTTCTGACTCACAGACCACAACGTTGATTATTGTCTTGACAAAGAAAACTATTTAAATAATAATTGACTTTAGAGAAGGGGACTGCACATTTTAACAAGGACTTTCTAGTAGTTTGCCTAATCTGGGGTCAGCATGTCAACTACACTGCTTTCGTGCTTATAAACTGTTTGACTTTAAACATTACAACACCAAAGAAGTTCCAGGTATTCATGTTTTAAATATTTGTTATATCATCTGCTTTTGGGAAAATTAGCTTAAAATCAGTATACTTTCTCACACTCACAAGCAGATGTGTATTTAGATCATAGATATTTTATTAGATATTTGGATAATATGTAATCCATAAAAGTTATTCTGTTGATATTATATGTTGTTACAAAAACTTGGTCTTTTGTTAATTGTGGGCTTAAGGTCCACTCCAGAGACTTGAGCAGATGAAGCAGGTTAACACTCCCAGTGCAGTTCTGAAGGAGTGCTGCAGTGCCGGAAGTTCTTTCTTTTCAATGAGGTGTTAAATTAAGGTTCCGTTTTGCCCAGTCAGATGGATAAAAATATACTATAATTTCGTCATTTTCACATTGATGGCAGTGTGCAAATTTGACCCAGCATTTCCAAGATCACAACAGCAAATGCATTTCAAGAGCTACCTAATTGTCTGAAAAGAGTTTTTGGATATTCTGATGTTAAGAAAGACACCACAGAAATGCAAGTCCCTTCTTTCTTTGGCTTTGCAGAAACAAATTCAGTTCATCAGGTGATGTGCAAACTAAAATTTAAGGATTTATCATTACTGATTTTTTTCCCTGTTTTATAAGAATATAATAAATGAGTAGAGGGGCTCACATGGTGCAGCAGCAGTGTACCCATCCCCAAGCCAGGAGGCCCAGGCCCAAGCCCCACCTGCTCCAGAGGTGTTATGCTGAAAATTAGTGGAATAAGATGGTTAACATTAGGCGATAGCATTCCAATTGAATGAATTGGATACATTAAGCATTAGCTACCTACAACTAAGAGTCAAACTTATTTACCTGGCTGGGCCATTGGGACAGAGGTTAAACTGCTTTTCAACAGTGATGGGAATTGGATAAAAGTGACGGGGATAACTTGTTGGGCCATGAGAAACAGCAGGGAAGTGAGAGACTAATTAGACAACTTGCTCAAAAAAAAACCAGCATAAGTATAACCAGCTGAATAGCCTCACTGATCTGTATGATTCTATTCTTACAGCGCAGAATTCCAGGACTTTGTGCTGCATAAACATGTGGCTGGTGCATTTGGCAGGTTCGCCACAGAAGACTGTGTTCACAGAAGAAAATGAATTGAACTATGGCTTGAAACAAACCTCTTGTAAATGCAAGATTATGTTGAAAATCACAACTGTGCCAAGTAACAGTGTTAACTACCATCACTATTTCAGATGTTACTCATCTGAATATAGATATTCCCTAAAATGAAAACTTCATTTCAGAAAAAAAATACACAAGACACATACTGCATCTCACTTTAATCTTCAAGATCTTAAGAATGGAATTCACTAACACTAATTCATTGGCCTATTTCTAATTTCACAACGGAAACAATGATAACCTCAAATAATTTCTGACTGAATAAATGGTTGAGAAAAAAAAAGATGAGTTTGTGTCAAGGAATGTAGTGGATCAGTATTCCAGAGAGCTGATTGTGTGGAAACAAAATCTAAAATTTAATGTACAACAGAAATCTTGCATATGATAAATCGTTTACCAGTCCCTAGTGTTCTTATTTAGATTGCTAACTTTAGAAACTTACAGTGCTGGTTCATGAGGAAGTGACTAAGTGAAGATTAAAGTGGGTGAAATAATTTCCTTACCTACAGGTGTACACTGGAACCCATCACCTTGATAGCCAGGGGAACAGCGACAAGTGAATGATCCAGGCGTATTGTAGCATTGAGCATATGGATGGCATCGGTTTGGTTGACATTCATCAATATCTTGAAAGAGGAAAATTGTTTTTTTGTCACTGAAGACGTGGCAACACAAGTAGCCATTCAGCACCTCAGCCTGGCTTGTCTATTACTGAACTCCATCTACTATTTTTGATTTTGTGACTTCTTCTGACCAAAATTCTTATTAAATTGAGTTTCCAACATTGAACACCCACCAAACTCCCCAAAAAGCTTCCAACCTCAACAGGATAGAGGGATAGCGATTCATATTACTGCAACTCTGTGAAAAATGGTGTTTCTTAACGTCATTCCCACCCACACCCTCACCCCTATAATCTCTCTCTAATTTTAAATATATTCCTTTGTTCTCAAATCCCTCACCATCATCAGAAATAGTTTCTCTCTACCCTTTATTCACCATATACAATGCAATTAAAATCATTATCTCATTGTGTACCCAGGACAAAATAAATCTAGGCTTGCCTGCGTTTAGCCTTATTGAACTATTAAAAATAATCAATATTGTCATTTCAACAGAGGGCCCAGTTCTCTGAAACCTATGCAATTGATTTTTCATATGCATAAAATAACTCCAGTTAGCTAAATACAGAAAGAATTACATAATATTGTCTTTGAACAAAAAGAAAGAAAATTATCTTGGCGTTAACTTCATTCAGTTACAGCGATCTAACTCTTGGTTGCTGTTAGTCAGAAACATGGGGCACAGTGCAGCCAAGTTCAGAGCTTTTCATAGAGCACAATGACCATTTTGTCTAAATAAAACCCGAAAGATCTGCAGATGCTGTAAATCAGGAACAAAAACAGAAGTTGCTGGAAAAGTTCAGCAGGTCTGTCAGCATCTGTGATGAAAAAATCAGAGTTAACATTTTAGGTCCGGTGACCTTTCCTCAGAACTTCATGTTCCGAGGAACAGTCACTGGACCTGAAACATTAACACTGATTTTTTTTTGTCATAGATGCTGCCAGACCTGCTGAGCTTTTCCAGCAACTTCTGTTGTTGTGACTATTCTATATACCTTGCTTGTGCTAGCTCTTTAAGTTACTTCAATGTTTTCCCATGGCTCTGCAAATGTATTGTTTTGAAATATTTTTCCAAATTCTCTTTCAACCTGCTTTCACCAGCTTTTCAAGCAACACATTCCAATTCACAATTTGCTGTAGAAACAAATACCCCATCTTCCCTCTGGGTATTTTACTGATCATTTTAAATCTGTGTCCTCTAGTTACTGATCCCTGTCAGTGGAAACCATTTCTCCACTTATTTACTCCATCAAAAACTCTCCATTTTCTCTTGGCTTCTCCCTCAGAGTACAATATCATTCTGCTTGCATAACTGAAATCCATCATTATTTATTATGGGAAGAATATTCAGTTTCACTGCATCCCTATTTGTTTACATGTCCCATTTCCATCATCATTCCTTTGTCATTTGATCTCTTCTGCCCTCTACCACATCACAGGCACCCTTCTCTCCTTCTTCTCTCCACCTTCATCCTCCTTTCTTGCAGTTCTGTGCTTACTGATAAATTGTTAAATCCCCATAATCTTCTAACAACAGACTGTACGTCTAAAATCTTTCTTGTCCCACAGTTGCTGCTTGATCTGTTGCACATTTCCACTACTTAGACTTACTTTTGGAATTCCAGTATCACCAATAATTTGCTCTTCTATCTAATCTCAATTGACCCAATTGCTCGGTGAAACTGTGCTTCTTATTAACGTATTACCTTAAGGCATTACTTCCACCTTTAGAATCCTTTGGGAGCCTCTAAAAAAGTTGTGCAAAAGGTGGACCTGGCTCCTCTCAAATGGGCCTGCAGCACCTAGATGTCCAAAAGCATTCCGGCTGATACAATTTTCGGTATAAGTGTGTGAAAATCCCTTAAGTAAAGGCTGATGATGGAAATCTGAAACAGAGAATGCTGGAGAAACTCAACACATCAGGCAGCATCTGTGGACAGGGGAAACAGGGAGTTAATGTTTTGAATCCAGTATGACACTGTTTCAGAAGTACCTGCAATAGTTCTGAGGACTGGATTTGAAACATAAATTGGTTTCTCTCCCCATGCATGCTGCCAGATCTACAGAGTTTCTCCAGCATTTTGTTTGTTAAAATATCTAGTCCTTCCCCATCTTCCACAACTCTGATTTATGCACGTAATCAGGAAGAAAACTAACATGCGTTTTATTGAAACAAGTAATTACATACCAACGCAGGATTTTCCATCGCCCGAGAAACCAGGTAAGCAGACACACATGAAATCTGAACCACCAGTGTAAATACAGCGAGCACGGTCAGGTGAGTCACAATTGTGGGTTTCAGTTTGGCAGGGATTGTCAGGACGCTGAACAGCTGCAAGAATAAAAACAGTCAATAACTGTAGGTTATTTACATTTTATTCATCATTGGGAAGAGGGGATCTTCCTGCTCATCACTTTAGTAATGAGAAAGGAGGCAGCAAAGCTTGCATTTATTTTGGGTTTTTAACATTGTAATACATTCCAATGTGCTTCACAGCAGTCATATCAAAAAATGTGTTGACACTAGGACACGCAAGAAAATAGCAGGAAAGTGACTAAAATCTTTGTCAAAGAGACAGACTTTAGGGAATAATACAAAGGAAGAGAGAGTGGAATAGAGAAGAAGAAATGATAAAGTCTTGGCAACCGAATGTATGATTGCCAACAGTAATGCAATGGAAATCAGGGATGTGCAAGGGGCCAGAATTGGGGGAGTACCAAAATCTCAAAGCATGGGCGAGCTGGAGGATGTTAGAGATTCAATGAAGGGATAATGCCACAGATGGAGTGGCAATAAAATCCCCTTAATCCTGGTTTATATTTTATCAGTGAAACAGCAGGACATCTCACTTCACTAGACTGAACATTGTAAAAACAAGATCTTAGTGTCTTAACGTCTTAGTAATTGAATAAACCAAACTGCATCTATTTGTCTTTTTTCCCCACTGCAAGTTGTTTTGAAACATGGTTCTGAATTTAAGTCAAAGCTGGAACAATGAGCATTGGAAGAAAGGGGGTTGCAATGTAGAGAAATTTATGTTAAAGGCAACAATGTTAGGCATTCACGCACTCCAAAAAAAACCGAAGTATCAGATGCTTAACAGTCAGAATGTATTTGACATTGTCCACCCACATTCACACATGACTTCAGCAGCTGCAATCCGACCGCAGGGCACTGAACTAATTAAGACAGGAAGCCAGGGGACGGGGGCGGTCAGATCAGGGTTTGGTGGTTTCTGATGGGGGGGGGTGCATTTTTTTGGGAGTAACTTGTACTGGGTTTGACTTTGACTTCATATTACTTTGGAATTTGGCACTTTGAACATGGGCTCAATCTACTTAGTGGCTTCATCTTTATATAAACAAGTAGTAGAACAAGTTTTGATAGTTTAAATTTTAAACATGTGATCTTTGTCATTTCTTCTGAGTCCTTGATGACAAATCTTTTGTCTCAGTTTACTTGTACACATATCTCAGTCCAAATCTCCCAAATGTAAAATTAAACAACCACACAGCCAGTTAACCCTGTCTTTACAATGCACTGGCAGTTTAAATGATTGGTTAAAAGCCCCTGAGATGGGCAGCCTTTAATGACTACATTGTGCATAGTTAGCTGATCTCTTGTGAAATGTCGGCACTCTCAGTTAGGAGCAGGTATCAAAACGAATTATATATATATATAAAGTAATAAGGAAAGCTAATGAAATGTTATATTTTATTACAAGGGAAATTAAATGCAACAGTAGGGTGGTTATACTTTTGATATACAGGACATTGGCAGGACTACATCTGGAGCTTTATGTATAGTACTGGTCACCATACTTACAGAAGGATGGTAATACATTAAAAACAGTTCTTAGAAGGGTTACCAGACCTGAAATAAGCAGATTGCCTCAGGAAGAATAGCTGGCCTGTATTCTCTGGTGTTTAGTACACTCAGAGTTGACTAATTGAAATACAAGATCCTGAAGGGATTTGCCAGGGTATATGTGGAAAGGATGCTTCCTCTTAAGGGAGAATCTAAAACTAGGAATCACAGATTGAAAATAAGGGGTTGCCCATTTAAGGCAGAAAATAAGAAACCAGGGTAAGGTTTTGCAGCAAGAGTAATTTAGGGCATGGAACAGGAGGCCTGAAAGAGAGAGATTTGGGGCCGTGAGCATGTGTCTGCATGTGTATTTGTGCACGCACACACGTGTATTTGCACATTTGCATGTGCATGCATGTCTGGTGTTAAGCAGTAGAAGATACAGAAAAAAAAATGCATTTGTTCCTAGGGCCAAATCCTGCATAATTATTTCCTTTCTTTTGAACTTGTTATCTACTTCCTGTTTTAATCTATTTGGATACAATGTTTTTATTCTCTTTGTTTTCAAAGACACTGAATTATTTTGACATGCCTAAATGATCCTGGTGAATGATATTCCAAATCTCAGCTCCACTCATTCAGGTTTCTCCAGCCAACTGTAGGATAAACTATTTTGCTGCTGTGTGGGGAAATGGTGAGTGGCCATGATGAATTACAAATTGCTGCTATTTAAAGTAGTAAAATTACAGCTCCATGCACATTTAGCTCACACTTGAAACTCTGGTCCTTGAACACTGGGGGGAGAACTGTGGGTCTTTAAAACAGCTCAAAGAACAGTCTCTACTGGTTGATTGACAATCTCATCTCCATCCAATCCCCATACCTCTCATTCCCCCAATGTCCACAAATCCTATATATCTCCCACCTTGAATATATTGATTGTTTTAACATTCTCTACACCCAAGAACTGAGGATGCTTAAGATTTACAATCTTCTTAATGAAGAAATTATGAAGTATGAAGACTTAGAGGTTGCATATACTATCTTGAGATGATGCCACAAAGTTGAGAGTCTCAGAAGTTCTCAGAATATTGTGCTGTTTTTGTGGTATTCCCTCTTTTCAGAAAAACACAGAACTAATTGAAGGCAGAGACAGAGGTTGAACAGTGAGCTTTAATGAAGCTTCAGCTTCCACATGCTAGCATGCACATGCAAAAGAAATGAATCACACAACAGTACATCACTTCCTTCAATATTAGAACATAGAACATTACAGCACAGTACAGGCCCTTCAGCCTTCGATGTTGTGCCGACCTGTCATACCAACCTGAAGTCCATCTAACCTACACTATTCCATGTACATCCATACGTTTGTCCAATTAGCATAAACATGTCTAAATATTACTCATACCAACACTATACATTATCTTGACATTGCTAATAAAATCCAATATGGTATAAACAATACATCCATTAATACGCAACCCCTAAGAGACATATGAAATCTGACAGTTATAGCACCTGTTAAATAAAATAGTACAAGAACACTTGGACCTCTTCTCATCAAGGTGGTGATTACATTTCATTGTTGAATGATTTTTTTTACTTTATTCGTTAATGGGAAGAGGATGTCACTGGCTAGGCAGCATTTAATTCCCATCCCTGACTCCCCAAGGGCAGGTCAGTCAACCACATTGCTGCAGGTCTGGAGTCACATGTAGGCCAGACCAGGTAAGGATGGCAGTGTCCTTCCCTAATGGACATTAGTGAACAGACGGGTTTTTCCTGTCAATTCGCAATGCATTCATGGTCATCATTTGACCAAACCTTGTGACATCAAAACATTAGTGTGTTCCAGTTATCCATCCCAATCTGACTGAAGATTGTCCTCAGCCGTCGGTGCACTGCTTATAATCTCTTCATTTGCAAAGTGAATCTGGGTACTCACAGGTGATGTTGATTGCTTGCCTTGGTTAACAGAGAATCCCCTGATATGGTGTCATCTCCTTTGAGATATCTCACCACTTGGCCTATCACCTCATTACAAGTGTGGGTCTTTACACACTGCTGCAGGAATCCCTACGTTGCTGCAGGTGTAGAACCCTCACCTTCTGGACAACTGCGGTGGCAGGAAATCTCCACCTGGATGCATATCATATACGGGTTTCATTTCAATCTTGTTTCTGGTGTTGACAGTCTGTCATCAAATACAACTTGTTAATGTGGTTCTCAATGGGTGACCAAATGAAACGTCAGCAGATGATTAAAACCTGGAGTCTGCTGGCATCACATGAAGAGATAACGACACAACTTTAGTATCTGCATGGTTTCCAACTGTCCTCACCATAAATTCAGTCACCCCATTTGAACAAGATTATCATAGTGATATGATGTAGCAATGGTCAATTGTTCATACATGCCCTAAAACTGTTTCCAACGTAGCAATTCCGTCTGGACGCTGAACTGTTTGGATATCATCTTTACAGACATTTCAGACCATCAGGCTGCAAGTACTGCCTCCCTCCCAGTCTTGTATCTGCACGTAGCTTGTAATATACTCTCGACATCATGTTCCTCGGGTTTTCCAAGAAATTGAGGCAATAGTAATTTCCATATTGTGTTCTATCACTTCAGCAGAGAAGTTCTCACTTCGTTGGTTAATAAAGTTGTCCAAGCTGTTGTTGGATTTCTCTCCATATTATGAGTTCCTCAGTGTACACAAATTTACTTCCATGAGAAACTGACTTTATGCTGCCCATAACTTTGGATTCTGCTGGTCAGCTTCTGATAATTGCATCAATTCTGCACAGACCTCTATTTCCTATATCGATCGCAACTTTTAAAGCCTCCTTCTCTGCATTCGCAACCTGGTCTTCTAGTAAGCATGGTGTGCACAATAAAGTATTTAAATTCACAGGCATCAGATACTTTCCAGTTCGTCCCTGAAAAGCTGATAGCACTAAGACTTCTCACGTAGAACAAAGCTTACTTTAAAAGATGCAGCAAGCTGTGATGTCTGCAGAGCTGTGCAGGAGCTGCAATGTGTGGCTGCAGTGCATGTTTCAAATTTGTGTGGCCTTATCACTGGGGTCAGCCAAAATCATCCAATGCAACAAAAGCAGGAAGGAATCCGCATCAAAAGAATAATGCTGAAGAAATCTCTAAATTTTTATTGTTAGCTCAGTGCAATACAAAAAGTGCATCCAGATTGCCTTCCACCAATGGTCAATGTTATCCTGATACAAGAGTTGTGATCGAGTCTCAGTACCTCAGGCAGGTCCTCTGCTTTGAATTGTCATTTTCTGCGGCTGATCAGTGCCCTCAAGTTACTTCACTACCACTATGTTGCATTCTCTCTTTCTACGTTCATACAAGGGAAGTTCAAGGGCAGGAAGACAGATTGAACACAGCACTTTAATGAAGGGTTGTTACTTCAGCTTGTATATGCGAGCTTTGCAAGAGAACTGAGTTGCATGGTATTATGCCACTTCGTGAAAACAGGTATATTAGTATAACCATATTTAAACGATAATATACATGTCATTACCTACCAATAAATGTACAACCAAAACACATAACGATTTCTGTATTACGCAGTTCGAGCATTTTATTCGATTACACTCTTTGCTCCTCTCTGTCGGGGAGGTACAAGGTAGATCAATAATGGTTGCCTGTTGCAAGTCCACACATTAATCTTTTCTCAGTGCAATACACAGAAAGATTGCAACAAGGTGGAGGTGGAATTTTCCTTTACTTGTTTTTTGAGAAATTGAGTGAAGAAAATAGAAGTTCCAAAAATATGTTACTAAGTTTGATTTTGAAGAGGTTTGAACTATTTGAAAGATTAGTTTCTGTGCACACAATCGGTCAGTATGTTACGTAAATAAACAAAATAGCAGTGAAGGCATTTTTGGGAACAATGGGAAATTCAACCCTTACAAAAAGAGGGTCAGTACAATTATAAAAGGCTCCACACCTGGCTGATGAATTGAATAGGTGCTTTGCATGTCTTCAGTCTAGACGATACAAGAAATATCCAAGAAGGAGCTATAAATCAGGAAATGGGAGGAAGGGCAGAACTCAGGAAAACTACAAATCGCTAGAGAAGTGGTACTAATTAAATTGTTTAAACTATGGGCTGACAAGTGTCTGGGTCCTGATGAACTTCATCCTCGGGTCGTAACGGAACTGGCTAGTGAGATAATCAATGCATTGGTTTCAAAACTCCTTTGATTCAAGGATGGTCGCTTCAGTATAGATAGCAAATAACTCCTGCACTAACAAAGACAGTGAGACAAAGTAGGAAACTACAGGTCAATCAGCTTAACATCTATGTGGTGAAAATGTTAGAATCTATTATTAAAGAAGTTACAACAAATATAAATTCAATGCAATCAGGCAGAGTCAACATGGCTTTCCAAAAGAGAAATCAGGGAATAATGGGCCTTTTCTGAGTTAGCAAGTGACGTGCCTTTGGAATTAGTGTTATGACCCCAACTATTCATAACTTATGTAAATGATAGAGATAAAGAAACTGAAGGTATGGTTGCCAAATTTGCTGACGACAAAAATAGGAAGGAATGTAAGCTGTGAAGAGGACACAAAGAGGTTACAAAAATATATTAATACGTTAATTGAGTGGCAAAAATGTGCAAATGCATTACAATTTGTGAAACTGTCAAGTTGTCCTTTTTGGCAGTGGCAGATAGTATTATTATCTAAATATTGCGAGACTGCAGAGTTCAGGGATTCAGAAGGATCTGGAGGCCCTTGTACATGGAATGCAGAAAAGAGTGATATGTAGGTACCGCAATTAATTAGGAAAGCTAACAGAAGGTTATCATTTATCAGGAGGGGAAGTGAATACAAAAGCAGGGCGCTGATGACAGCACATTTAGAGTGCTTTGCACAGTATTGATCACTTACTTAACAAAGGGTGCAAATTCATTGAAGACAATTCAAAAACAGAAACTGAAATAATGTAGAACTGGAGCTACTGTTTTAAAGTTACAGGCTGTCCTCTTAGGACAGAGATGAGTGGAAATGTTTTTTCTCCTGTTGCGCTACTTTGGAACTCTGACTTAGGTGGTAGTAGAGAAAGGGCACTGGATTTTTTTAAAGAGATGGACAGAATCTGGTTAGGTAGGGGAATGAAGGGTTATTGGAGAAAGATAGATAGATCAGCGAGGGTCTTATTGAATGGCAGAGCAGGTTTGAAGGGCTGTGTGGTGTACTTCTGCTCCTAGTTCATGTTTGTGTGACATGGATGATCACTACGACAGAGAAGGAACACAAAAGATGAACAAAGTCCAAGATCAACTTCAAGGACACAAACTGTTTTGACCCACTATAAGCCCAAGAAATGATTGGTTTAAGTATGTGATACCTCACTGTGGGAGTTTGATGTGGGATTCTCACAACGTCAGATGGTGTGGAGAGCCTTGTAGTATATGCTTTGTCAACTTGAACAAACACAGGGACTTGGTCATTTTTTTGAATAATTTTATCATCAACAATCGCATACTGTGCTCAGAGTTTGACAAATACTTTTGCAGAGCAAGCTCACCTTCTTAACTGACTATCAAACTCCCACAATCATTTGGTTCAGAGAAGGAAGCACATCCTTCCAAAATTATGGCCTCAGAAATGGGCATTGAATTTGACAGTCAATAAGTAAAAAACATTTAATATTAAAAGTCAGCAGATCAAATGTGGCTATCTTTTCAAATTTCCAATGAGACTTATTCATTCATAGCCATGGACTTACAATTGTCATCCCAGTGTCTTCCAGAAAAAGCTTGTAACAAAACTCACAAGGACACAGCTCAGTTAAGCATTCAATTATGTCATGTATCACCGGCCTAGAGTGTATGATGAGAAATTCCAGGAGTATTTCAAGAGTAAAAGTGAATTGAGCCGAGATTAAGGCTGTCTCCTACAGGGTGCAAGGTTTTGTACCACCAAGGCTTTGACAGAGATGAAGAACTTCACCAAAGACTACTTCAATAGTCCAGGAATGCACAAAGATTTTGCTAGTTATTCAGCAGGCAACAATTTCAAAAGGATATCAGGGAAATAACAGTGACTAACTGGTGGGATGACTTTTGGGACTGGGCTCAAACATGCGGACACACCCATGGAAGTGTCTCCTATCATACCTGGCTGTGCTGTTCATCCTATTTATTTCGATTACTTAACCGTCCTCAGTTAAATTCATCAGCTGGAAGAAGAAACTCATCCAGAAACTAACCACAGACTACGCTCCTACAATGGGAGCCAAGAAATTAATGAAGGGTGACTTCGTTGTGAAAGAACTATGTAAATTGTTGTGCAGAATGAATTTTCGTTTATCAAATGCTGCTGATTGCCAAGAGGCTCAAGGGTTAGCCAGTGTATGTAAACAATGTTTAATTCTCAATTTATGTATTAAATTACAATTAAGCTTATTGATATGCATAAAGAAGATAGTATATTGTAGTCTGTATACAATGGGGAATCCAGATATTCAGGGAGTTAGGCTATCCATCTGATACTTGATTACTTGCCTGTACAAGAGAGTGTGCTGAGCCTGTGATCCCACTTTCACTAGACACTTCAAGGGATCAACGGAGGGACCAGGGTCAAGTGACCATGGGCCCAAAATTGGACATTCTAAACTGACCGCACTGACAGAAAATTGGCCAAACTAAATTAAACTCCAGCAGCTAACGGCTACATGAGGACAGTGGAAGTCCAAAGAGGCACAAAGGTTCCGGGCAGCCAGTTAAACTAGCCCAAGGATTGTGTACTGGAGAAGCAACAATCAGACTTTCAGGCACCCTGACTTCCAGCCAGGCGTGACAACAATGAAGTGTCTTGGCATGATATCAGTAGATGATTCAATCCAGCTCAAAACCCCATCAGCCAAAGGCCACAGAACATTTTGTGGTCCAGGGCAAAATGTGATAAGAACACACACCTGGAAGCCACCCCCTTGGCAAAGACTTGCAGAGAAGACTCATAACAAGACTCATGACAGAAGACCACGTGACAAACAAGATAAGCCACAGGACGATCTGGCCAGACCCGCGAGATCCACTTTAGTGGAAGAGAGCCAGCCCTACGTTGGAGGGAAAGATTGCAACAGCCCAACTTAAACACATTGATCATTGCAGGTAATATTCTTTATCAGACAGGCAGAGCTAGTGTAATTATTATGTGAACTTGGGAAATGTTCACATGGTGTTTTCAATAGGAAATATTTTATTAATAGAGTTGAACTGCAAATCGAAGTCTGTGTCGCTTTGTCCACCTAACCAGGTGCTTGTCAGTGAAAGTGTATTTAATACATGAACTGGTCAAAGTGTGCATAGCTCAGATAATACCACTCTAGTGCCACCATATAAAGTCATAGAGTCACACAGCATGGAAACAGACTCTTTGGTCCACCTCATCCACGCCAACTGGACATCCCAATCTGACCTAGTCCCACTTGCCAGCACTTGGCCTGTACCCCTCTAAACCCTTGCTATTAAATTTTGTCATTTTGCCTGCCTCCACCACTTCCTCTGGCAGCTCGTTCCATACATGCACCACCCTCTGTGTGAAAAGGTTACCTCTCAGGTCCTTTTCAAATCTTTCCCCCCTGACCTTAAACCTGTGTCCCCTAACCAGATGCCTCCATCCAAGGACAAAGACCTTGGCTAATCACCCAACCACGCCCCTCATAATTTTATGAATCTCTAGAACGTCACCCCTCAGTCTCTGACACTCCAGGGAAGAAAGCACATCATATTCAGCCCCTCCTGATAACTCAAACCATCCAGTCCTGACAACAGCCTTCTAAATCTTTTCTGCATTCTCTCAAATTTAACAACAGCCATTCTTTAGAAGTGAGACCAGAACTGTACAGCATTCCAAAAAAAAAAGGGGCCTCACCAATATCCAGTACAGCCATAACATGACATCCCAAATCCTATGCTCAATGTTATGGCCAATGAAGGCAAACACGCCAAATGCCTTCTTCACCACCCCTGCCTCCCTGTAACTCCATTTTCAAGGAACAACATACCTGCAACCCTAGGTCTCTTTGTTCGGCAGCAGTCCCCAGGACCTGACCATTAACTGTATAACTCGTGCCCTGGTTTGCCTTACCGAAATGCAACATCTCACATTTAAGTAAATTAAACTCCATCTACCACTCCTTGGCTCATTGGCCCATCTGATCAAGGTCCTGTGGTACTCTGAGATAATCTTCTTTACTGATCACTACACCTCCAATTTTGATATAATCTGCAAACTGACTAACCATGCAGCATATATTCACAACCAAATCGTTTATAGAAAATGACAGGAACGGGCTGACCCAGGACTGATGCTCGTTTCATCTCGTTCTGTTTCTTGCTGCAGAAAGAAATGTACAAATTGTAAAACAGAATTATTTGCAAAGTGACAAGCCAGGCAGGCATGGCCACATTTCTCTTTGCCGCATGCTAGATGATTCTCTGTTCTCTTATAGATTAACTCCAGTCTCTTTAAAAAAATTGCTCATCTTACCTTATGAGTTAGTCATTAAACACATTCCTAGGACAAGGTTCAATTTGATTAAACCAATGTCAATAACAAGGTAAAAGGAAAGTAAGACAGAGTGAAAATGAGTCACAAGACACAAGCATGAAACTTAAATGATCAGAAGGTCATGATGAAAGACCACTGAGTTAAAAAGTAGTATGTGATTGGAGTTGTTGTAATAGGTGCATTCACTAATCCAGTGAGGACTGGTGAGAATCTGTCTGTTTCATGCAGATTGATCCCCTTGAAAGGGAAAATCTGACAAAGAGAAAGCAGGAGAAACCTCCTATATTCTAATACTTCCTTACAGCCCAAATAAGTGCCAGAAAGGAAGGCAAAAAGACAGTGGATGTCTTCTCAAATCACAGAATTCATAGGGAGAGCAAAGTAAGTCAATGCCGTTGAATAAAACTGAAAAAAAAAATCACTGAATCTCACAATCCTAACAATTATGTGCAGTCAAGCTAATGGAAACGGAAGGAAAAAACCAGAGAGAAACAGAAAGAAGCCAATTAGGTTAATTGAGAGTATGGAGGAAAGAGGAAATAAAATGTTTTTCTTTTTATTATTCCTTGTCAAATGATAGTATATTTGTTAAATACAACAAGAACAATTACTTTGGTAGTATCAGTTGTTTGTATTTTGGTGCAGTTACAGCTAAACAAGTATGCCATGACAAGCATTGCAGATGTTAGTTTAGTCATAAAATATCTTGGGAACATGTACCATTTTATATTTGTTTTAAGTGGGAAGTGTAATGCTGCAAGTCTGAGCATTTGATATTGCCTTCCTTGCCACCCTGTATTGGGGAGGTGTAAATAAACTTAGTTCAAAAATGGCTGCCTGGTCAACCCCACCTTAATTCTCAGTGTAATATACAATTCTGCCTTATGAAAACTCCTAAACTGGGAACAAATGCAGTGGTTCACCAAAGGTCACTACAGCAATGGATTAAATAATTTGATAAGGAGTCTGAATTGTAAATCATTAAATGGAGGAAAAAAGAATGCAGCCAAATTGATAGACAGGCACAGAGTGTTAATGGGTCCTGCAGTAGAGGCGAGCCTTGCATTCCAGCATAAACACTGAATGAAAAGGGGGAATCTATTGTCCTCGAAGTTTATAAATTGACTCCTCATTCCACAAGCAGAAAGAAGGCATGAATCTTGTAAAATGGAGTGGAAACAACCAACAAGGGTTTTGGTTGAACAGACATGGATCAAGTTCTTAATGTCAATATAGTCAGTAACCAGAGGAGAGAGATCTAAGTCAAATCAGTGAAAGAAACAGAAGGGAGATGAAGTTTTTATTTTTAGTTTATAAATTTGGACATGTAGCTAGTTTTGATCTGGAATGCACTGCCCCAATTTCCTTCAAATAGGAATTGGATAAATACTTGGGAGACAAAAAAAAGCAGGGCTGCAGCATATGTCTAAGAGAATGGGTATAATTAAATTGCTCTTTCAAAGAGTCGGCACAGGTATGATTAGGGCTGAACAACCACCTTACCTGCCATACAATCTTAGGTTTCTAATGCCTCATTTACTGTTTAAAATAAAACAGATTTTCCATTTCCACAATCATTTTGACTTCCATAAGCTCTTCCTAAGTAAACTGTTTAAAAAAAAACACTGCAAACATAAATAATACAAAGTCAACAAGCACAACTTACCCACACAGGTTCGGCCGTCGTCTGCAAACTGATAACCTGTGAAACATTCACATCGGAAAGTTCCTGGCTGATTGTTACAGACAGCATAATTTCCACAAATGGAAGGATCATCTCTGCATTCATCAACGTCTATAAAGGAATCATGAGACACGGAAATTTATCCAGCAGAAATCAAGAAGCTTACTTGCTTTTAAAAGTTGCAACAATTTTAAAGGTAGACATTCTTTCACATGTTAACAGTTCTATGCTATTTAATTTGGGCAATTTAATTATGCAAAATTTAAGGTCTTGGTTTGAGGGCTCTTGTTGTGCAATGGTAGTGTCCTATCTTTGGACTGGGAGGCCTAGATTCAAGTCCCAAGTCCCATCTGCTTCAGAGATGTTAGTAACATCTCTGGTTTGTGAACTTTTCTTCAAAAGGAAGAACTTAAATTTCTACAGCACCTTTTAAGCTTAGTGAAATATAAAAGAGCTCATCATGGATTGGTTATCAGACAAAGTGAGATACTGGGCCACAGAAGGAATTACTGTGACAGGAAGGCCATTGACTTAAAGAAGCACCCTGAAAGGAGGACATAAGCAAGAAGCGATAGGCTTAAATAAGAATATTCAAAGCAAACGGAGAAAACTATAATTTTAACTTCCCCATTTCAGTATTTCTTTAGGCTTCTCCACGAGGAGTCATTCCACATCAAAAGCAGTCTCGTGTTGTGGTTCTATAAACAACAACTAATATGCTTCACAGGATAACAAAGTTTGAAGCTGGATGAACACAGCAGGCCAAGCAGCATCTCAGGAACACAAAAGCTGACGTTTCGGGCCTAGACCCTTCATCAGAGCCTCTCGGTCTAGGCCCGAAACGTCAGCTTTTGTGCTCCCGAGATGCTGCTTGGCCTGCTGTGTTCATCCAGCTTCACACTTTATTATCTTGGATTCTCCAGCATCTGCAGTTCCCATTATTTCTGATGCTTTACAGGATATATGTGCCCATCTTTCAGCTAACACTCCTAACACATCTAGTATGTAAAGAATGTAAGCACTATAGAAACCAAACAAAACGCAGCCAAGTCAGCACTATTCTGAGTTATATACCCTTTGATCAGCGATTTCTGTACTTTGCTTTCGTCCCAAGCCCAAAACTCCTGATTCACCCTGCCCTGATCCTGAACTCATAGCTTCAGTTTTTTTCTTGCAATACCTCAGGCCCTCTCATTTGTTTTAGATGTTTACTGACTGATGTGCTTCTGCAACTGGGCAGGACTTGCTTAAGAATCCTGCCTGCATTAATAGAGACACTGGCAGCCATTTTAAAATAATTAGTCTCACCTATTTAGTAACACATTTATTTGCAGGAACTTGCTCTCTGAGGAAACAAGATTTTTTCAACACTTCCACCTTTTCTTGAAATACCTGGAATCTTGGAGAGTTTACAGTTTACTGTCATTTGACGTTCTTGTCATTCTTGTGTTTGCCCTCATGAATCAAAGCCAAATGCTTGAGCAGCATGTTGTCTTTCCAACAAGATAAATAGATTGTAGATTTCCCTGTCCCTGAAATTGACCAAAACTGAAGAGTCCCCATGAAATGTAAATACAGATATCTGCAACTATTCTGGTTTCAACTTGTGCAGATATTTACAAGTAACAGGAGAGACAGAAACCTCACCACCACTTCAGATTCTACAACTCCTTCAGGCTAAAAATCACAGATTTGTCAGAGTGCTGTGGGAGACACTTCAGAGCATTGCTTTTGTATCAGCTCTCCAAATGAGCAAATCCTTTAGTGCCATTTTTCTGCCTACTCGTGGTAACCCTGCAGTCGTCTTTTCCAGTTAATTTAATTCCCTTCTGAGTACTTCGATTGAATCTTCCACCACATTCAGGCAGAACATTCCTGACCTCAAAGATGAGGAGGGACAGTGCTTTAGCAGTAATATTGCTGCACTGATAATCCAGAGGTCCAGGCTAAAGCTCTGGGGTCACAGGTTAAAATCCCTCCATATTAGCTCGCAGAATTCAATTCCTTTTACAAACATGGAACATAAAACTAGTATCAGTAGTAGTGACCATGAAGCTATCAACAATTGCTGTAAAAGACACGTTTGGTTCACCAATGTCGTTCAGAGGAGGAAATCTGGCATCCTATTCTGCTCTAGCCTCCAATCCCACAGGCATCTGTTTGACTATTAAATACCCTCTGACTTCACCCATCAAGCCACTCAGCTCAAAGGCAATTAGGGATGGACAACAAATTTTGGCCTTTCCAGTGATGCCAACATCATGAATTCATAAATTTTAAAAGACACCCCCGACTGAAAAACAAACTTTCCTTTCCATAATTTTGTTAACTTATAGTGATGAGTACATGGTAATAGGGTAAAATAAATTCTGCTTAGAGGAGGCTCATGTACAACATAAACACTGGCTGGTTCAGAAGGACTTTGTGTGGTGTAAACTCAATGCAAAATGACCAGCAACAATTCAGGCTCCCAAACATGATCACATATGGGGGCAGGACAATAACATTGGTCCTATCCAACCTGAGAGAAGAACAAAGGACATAAAAAAGTGTTAAAGAAAAAAATGTAAACGTAAAATATTAAAGAAATTGCAGCCTGTTTCACCAGTTTCCATCTTACCATAGCAAGTCTGGCCATCTCCATAAAAACCTGCAGAACATTCACAAGTGAACCGATTCCCCTGCTCTGGGCGACATGCAGCATTGGTGTCACATCCATGAGTTCCTGTGTAGCATGGGTTCTGGTTTACCGAGCTTGAATCGGCTATCAAAACAGGAAAGAATTAGAATTCACCCCCACAAGCAACACTTTTTCTCAATCTTCTACCTTTTCCACAGTAAAATGGAAAAAGAGTATTACATTGCTTATTCCACCTGAAGCATTAACACTTACATGGCTTAAGCAGGCCTTCTGATGCATTGTTACATTTTAGCTTTCACAACAATTGATGTAGAATTACCCATTATTCAACTGTGCTTTTCCAGCCAATAAAAACTTGTTTTTATATAGCACCTTTAATGTAGGAAAATAACCAAAGGAACATTTCCAAACATTTAAAAACATTTGACACAGATCCACATAAGGACCCCTTGGGCAAATGAACAGGAGCTTGGTAAGAAGAGATAGATTTTGATGGTGTCTTAGAAAACAAGAAGGCAGAAGCATTTAGGAAATGCCAGAGCTTTGAGCCTTCACAGCTGAAGGTACATCCAATAAATTGTAAGATTGAAATTGGGATACACCAGAATGAGAACTGAAGGAGCACAGGAATCTATGCTATTCATTCAAACATTTTCATGAAAAAATTCTGCTGCTAAATGCAAGTTATCTTGTGATTTTTAATGTTTGGGTGCAAATCGATACCGTCTCCCAGTTTGGCGAGGTAGGTGATCAAATGAATGTTTAATCCCTAAATTTAAAAGCAAAGGAAAACAAAAAGCAGAGACTGAGTGAAATGCAATGTAACTAATTGCAATGAACAGCAATTTTGGGAGCACGTCAATGTGAAAGTGGCCAGATGACCTAGGATTGAGAACTTGATCCAAAATCACTGATGTCAAGCAGTGCAAGGTCCCTAGCAGAAACTCGCTCCCTCTCCTTCCCGCCTCCCTGTCCAACACCACCCACTCCCACACACATAGTTGTGGCTGAACTCTCATTTCAAATTAAAAGGTCATGGGTTCAAAGCTCTACTGAGTCAAATTGAACATACAATTGAGGCAGGACTAAAGGGGCTGCTACTGAGGTACCAGATGTACGTAAAAGGATTTCAGAAGCTTTTCAAAGACCTTCCTGGTGCGCTGACAAACATCTCTCTCTCAACCAACATTGTTAAAACAGACCACCTGACCATTGATCCGTTGCAGAGGTCGGGAAATACTTGTGACACAATTTAACTTATTTTATTCTGATCTCTCTTTTGCTTTTCCTATTTAATGAACCTTACTAATCATCAGCAGCTTCAACAACAAGATGACTGACTGTTCTGTTTACTGAAGTAACCAATATGGCGATACATGATAGCAGCTAGCAAACCAATTTCCAGGGTTATCAACCTCTGTGCAATTAAATGAATATCTGATAACAGACATGGCTCACCTCTAGCCTCTGATAGTGGAAAAACATACCCAAAAGGTACGTACTAGCAGCGGAGGAGATTGATAAATCAAACATGCAGATAAACCAGTTACTGGAAAATCTGGTGAATAAGTGTCTAAATTCTAATTATAGATGCATCAGTTTGTCTACAGTCACCATAATATAAAATACTTACTATTGATCTGTGCATTTCAGCAACTGATTCAATACCCAGGATTTTCATGAATAAGAACATCGACTTAAGAGTGGCCACAGAAATCATCTGACCATAGCCAGCCAAACCATATAGGGTAATCAGACAGTTACTTCAGGTGAAAGGCTTTAAAAAGGATTGTATTTTGAATCCCAATTACATAAAGATTAAGCCACAATCTAAAGTTCCAGGGACGGGGTGGGGGAGGTTGTCACAGTTCGCCAAGGGCGCCAAAAGGCCTTCACCTGACCACACGAGCTGGAGGAGTCATCTAAAATGTGGAATTGATTGAAGATTATCTTCTGCTAAAATTCACGTTTTCTTCAAGGCCAAGAAAATCGACAAGGCCATTTTGCTACGAGGCCATATTGACAACCTTTTGGTTTTGTTGCTATTTAGACAATCTACAACCTCCACCTTAACAAAGATTTCCATACAATGACCATTAGATTCATTGGTCAGTGTCACTACAGTAATGCAACAATCCCACAGAGTGTACAGAACTATCAGACAAAGTTTTGAGCTAGGGTCTTGAATGTAGCTTCAACCCCCAAGCTTCTGATTCCAGGCAAGAGCCCTACCAATTATGTCAAGTTGATGCAGCAGATAGCAGTAAAGAGCTTTGAGCAAATAAGATAGCTATCTTGTAGCTTTAACTCTTAAGCAATTTTTGGTACTCTTAATGTGCAGTACAGATTTCTTTCATTCATTCTCTAGCAGCATTCTTAGTCAAACAAAGCAGATAAGATTTTGGACAGATATGGAATCAAAGAAATCAGACACCTTCAGGAGAAAATGAACCACATTTGCTATTCACAAGATTTTTGACATATCAATTGTCAATGCAGACTGCAGGTTACAATGCTTCCATTATGAGATCAGTTCAGGTTTTGCACTGGATTTATTTCTCCACATTGCACTAGGTCAACTTTAAAACTACTACAATCCTGTAGCATAGGGAGGAACTTGATATTTCACAGAATCAAGGAGCTGAGTAGGAGGCTATTTGGTGCCTTGTCACAATTTTGCTTCTTTGAAAAGATATCCAATTAGTCTTCCCACTTTTTTCTTTTTCATTTCAATCTTGAGAGTTACCACCAAATTTACTTCCATCACCTTACCAGCTTTGCATTCCAGATAACTTCCTGACTAACAGTAATTCCCTTCACACCTCCTTCCCATTCTCATGCCAATTATCTAACATCTGCATCTTGTTGATCATCCCCTCCTGCCAACACAAACAGTGCTTCCTTACTTTAAAAAAACCTATCAAAATCATTAATCATTTTGAACAACTATCAAATCTTTTCTTGACCTTTCTGGTATATGCAGAACATGCCCATCTTGCCCACTCTATCCTCACATTTGAGGTCCCTCATGCCTGCTGCAAACCTAGTAAATCTCCTTTACACTTTCTCAAAGGCCTGAAAATCCTCCCTGAAGAGAGTGGTGCCCTGAATTGGCCATTACGCTCTAACAGGGGTCCAACCCTCATTTTATACAGATTTATCTTAACTTTTCTGCCCTGCACTCCTGTAGTTACAGGGCTAATAATTACAAGATCAGCAGCTGCACAAGAATCAAGTTCTACAGATTCTTTGGTTATTGGTCTTATATAGTGATCCAGGCATTCTAACAGCAATGAAAACACCAAATAGACTGTCCAAGAAGGCACTGTGCTGATAAAGCATGAACCTAAGCAGACAATTTAGCAGAGAGAAATTAACAATCCTGCCTCAGATCATTACTCCAGGAATACTTCCATTATGCTCAGGCATGCAAGAAGCTTAAATACTGATAACAGACCAATTAAAACTTCGAGACACATACACTGTAATTCTACTCATTACTATCTTGTTCAAGCTTAGAAATTTCAAGCCTGATGTTCAGTCCTTGGGTAAGCTACAGAAAGTTAACTACTGAAATACAAGCCATTCAACATTATCTTTACTGGCTGCTTTTGGAGTACATCAGTCTATTGAAGTGCAGCCAAACAGATCTCCTTCCCATCATCAAGTGAATAAAAAGCAGCAACTGGTGAAATATTTGTGGCTTCTTCATAAATAATTGGGCTGACTTGCTACATTTGGTCTCAACCCCCGAATTGTGCAGGTAAAAATGGCAAATTTAGAACAACCAAACTTCAGATCTAATTGTTCTCAACAGTGTTTAGTGCCTTTCTTTATAAAGAGCAACTTCCTCTTCCTTAATTACCATGGCCAGAAAAAACATCTCCCCTCAGGGCAACTTTGCAGGAAATCCCACTCCGGGCCCCCTAATGACTCAAAAACCAACAAATGCCTCTTAGAGTTTATATGCCTGTTGGAAACACACTATGGAACAAGAAAGGCTGCCTCAAAAAAAAGGCGAAGTTAACTTGTCTTCTGTGGAAGCTCACTGCAATTAATGGAACAGCACAGAAACAAGCATTTTGCACTAGCTGATTAAATGGCAATGAAGCAGTAATTACAATTTTAACTTTAAGTGAAAATTTTGCTGCACGATCAGACGCTTTAACCTTTAAAAATAAGATGCATCTGATCTGGTATTTCACAAATTCAGGACATACAAAAACCTTTGACAACAAAGTACTTTTTGAAGTGTGGACACTGCTGTAATGTAGGAAACGTGGCAGCGACTTTACAGAGAGCAGGCTCCCACAAACAGGAATGCAATAATGACCGCACAATCTGTTCGAGTGATATCGGTTGAAGGATAAATATGGAACAGCATAGAGGGTCGACCCGCTCTTCTTCAAAATAGCATCATGGGATCTATTTCACCTACCAAACAGTATAGACAGAACTTAGAGTTGTTGCATTTAAAGTTAACCCTAAAAGTGAAGCCCTCCCTCACTGTATTAAGAGGATTATTCAGGATTTTGCAGTCATGTTCGAGCGTGGGATTTGAGCTCACAAGCCCTGAATGACTAATGGGGAGATTTTTTTCTACCTTCTTCACAATGCTGGGAAGATTGTGCTTTTAACTTTTCTCCTCCAATACAAAAACTTGATAAACTGTCTGTTGAGCTAGAAATGCTGTAGCACTTCTAAAATAGATGGAACCATCCCAATAAATAGTTATCAGTTCTAAAAAGGAAAATGTAACATTTTGAATACTCAGGATTTGTGATATCTTTAATCAAGAATAAATGAAGAAAGCCAAGTGAATTAATGAAGGGTAAAGAAGAAGCATTTTTACAAGTTTTGAGTTAGTTATAAAGCCCCAAAACTGGTAGCACAGCTATTCTTGCTCTCTGTTCAGGTACCTTGCCTAAGAGGCCACTGGCTATCATGGACCTACTCTGGGTTTATGCCAGTCCATGATTATATTTGGCAAGATACTCCAGTGATTTGTCATGCCTTCTGGTGGATAGCTGACCAGGAAATCCTCCTGCTCTAACCACCTCTCTTCAGACATATTGTTTACGTTATGATTGCATCTCCCTTGACCATCAAGTCCTGTGGTAGGGCTTGAACAAAGTATACCAATGAAACTCATAGAAAGACAAAAAGAGGAAATGTTTTAAGTCTGCATAAGTATAAGAAACAAGCCGTGACCAAACTTCGTATGCAGTTGCACAGCACTAATTGTGAAATTAACTTACATTCTTTGCACTTTTCACATGATCAGAACATTCCAAAATTATTTATAGTCAATGAATACCTAAGGATTATTGCCATTATGTAAAACAGAAGATGTGGCAACCAATCTTCTCAACAGAAGCATTTCAAAACAATCCCACAAATGAAGAACTTTTGAAGTATACTTTTTGACCTTGCCGTATACAGAACAGATGGCCTAATTCCCCACGTAACAAGTTACTGTACTTCAAATCTACTTTCCTGGCTCTAACAATGCTTTGAGATCCCTGCAGATGGTGCAACATAAATTCAACTCATTCTTGGGCAAACAAAATTTGTGCCAGATAATAAAGCACCTTTCTTTAGAAGAGCACAGCCAGGCTGCAAGAGATCTCAACTCTCCTATATCTACACATTAATTTCAGCTGAGGTTGCTCAAAGGCAACCAGGAGTGGCAATCTTCATAAAATTGAAGTTTTAAATTGAATTCTAACTTACTACAATTTAGAACAATTAAAGATATTGCTCAAATATGAAGAGCCTTCTATGCAATAGTAGTCCTGGAAACTTTTGCACCCTCTGGAACTAAGAGAATCAGGATCCAACGAAGTGCTTGAAATGTATTTATGCTAGGAACTGTTTTGGGTTTGACTAAGCACTTTTCTTTTAAAAAAAAAGGACAAATGCTGATTTAGCTAGCAAAATGAAGCATTAACTGCCTTTGCTTACATAGTATTAACTACTGGAAGCCTACAGAGTGCAAGCTTTTCATTGGTATATTACTAGGAATGTAAACTGCTCAAGAGTTCCAGAACTTACTGGTGTATCAGTTTGGGGTCAGAGAGAGGCTGGCTCTGGTATGTTCCATTTTCAAGCATCAGTTATCTAACAGACCATCTACAACAAGCTTCTAAACTGATCCAATTTATATTTGTTTTTTTAAACTAAAATCCTATATTTTCCAAACAAACAGAAGATTACATTTTTACCCTGTATACCGTGACAGTGAATGGGAGAACAAATGTCAAATTTACATTTCCTGTTGGAGTGCACGTAACCACAAACAATTGACTCTGAAAAAAAGCTTCTCCTCATTACGCTTTCACTTCACAGAATCACAGAATCCCTACACAATGTGGAAGAAGGCCATTTGGCCCATCGAGTCTACACCAACTTTCCAAAACTATTCCGCCCAGACAAACCCCCACCCTCTTCCTGTAACCATGCATTTCCCATGGCTAATCCACCTAGCTTGCATGTTTGGACTGTTAGAGGAAACTGGAGCACCCAGAGGGAACCTCACATGATGAGAATGTACAAACTCCACACAGACAGTTGCCCGAGAATGAAATTGAACCCAGGTCCCTGGCTGTGAGGCAGCAATGCTTACCACTGAGCCACTTTTGTAAGGTGCTTTAAAACTTAGCAAGACATGAAAAGGGTTAAGCCATTTAGTCTCTTAAGCCTGTTCCACCATTCAATGAGATCATGGCTGATCTGTTGCCTAAGTCCATATATCTGCCTTTGTCTATATCCCTTAAATGACTTGGCTTAGCTAAAAAAGTTCTCAGATTTAAAATTAACAACTGATCTCACATCCACTGCCATTTCTGGAAAAGAGTTCCAAGCCTGTAACACCCTTTGCGTGTAGAAGTGCTTCCTAATATCTCTCCTGAATGCTCTGGCCCTAATTCTCATACTATGCCCCCTAGTTCTAGAATCTTCAAGTCAAGAAAGCAATTGATCATTATCTACCCTGTCTGTTGCTGCTAATACCTTGAAGACTTCAAATCAGATCAACCCTTAGCTTTCTGAATTGTAGAGAAATTGGGCCCAATTTGTATAATCTCTCCCAATAACCCCTGAAGTTCAGATATCATTCTTGTAACCCTGCATTGTATTCTCACCAACGCTAATACAGCCTTCCTATGGCGTGGTGTCCAGATCTGCTCACACAGTGCTCCAAGTGGGGACTGACCAGGATTTTGTATAACTGCAGTACAACTTCTCCATCCTTGTATTCTAGTCCTCTGGTTATAAAGACCAGCATTCCACTAGCTTTCTTGATTAGTTTCTGCACCTGTTTGTGAAACTTTAAAGATTTATGCACCTGAACCCTCAAGTTTCTTTGCGCATCATATGTATTCAACTTCATACCATCTAGGAAGTACCCTGATCTATCCCTTTTTTGGTCCAAAATGGAGAACCTCACACTGGCTTATACCGAATTCCACCTCCTATAGTTATGCCCATTCACTTAGTCTATTAATAACCTTTTGTAAGTTTATGCTATCATCTATACTATCTACAATGCTGCCTAGCTTTATTTCATCAGCAAGTTTAGATATGGGACTTCTGTGCTTTTATACAAGCGGCTAATAAATAACGTGAATAACAGAGTCTGACACAGATCCTTGTGGGACACCGCTGGTCACCTCCTACAAGTTGAGTACCTACCCATATGGTATCCCTGCTTTGTTGTCTGCCACTCAACCAATTTCCCAGCCATGACAGTAATCTACCCTTAATTCTGTGGGCTTCTACCTCTGTTAATAACCTTTTACATGGGACTTTTACATAATGCCTTCTGGAAGTCCATATAAACAACATTCATGGACATTTTCCTATCCTTAGTCACCGCTTCGAAAAATCCAATAAGGTTTGTCAAACATGACTTACCCATCATGAATCCATGCTAGCTACCTCTGATTAACTGAAAATTTAAAGGTGTTCAGTTATTTTGTCCTTGATTATAAACTTTAACAGTTTCCCCAGCATAGTTGTTAAGCTAACTGGTCCGCAATTCCTGGTTTTCCTCTTTCACCCATCTTAGAAACTGGATTGAAATGTGGAATTTTCCGATCAAGAGATCGGACTCCTGCATCTATGATTATATAGTTAGGAAATCTACAATGTGCTCTCCTACTTCCTTTAATACCCTCTAATAACTGATGAGATCTTGGGGATTTGATATTTTTAATTCCATTAATTTTTTCACAACCAAAGTTTTACTTATGTTAGTTTTATTCAGTCCCTGCCCTCAATCTAGTTAATTTCCTTGGGTTTTCTGGCAAGCTATCCTTCTTTCTTACTATAAATACTGAGACAAAGTAATAGTCAACATAAAAGGCCAAAGAACTGTGGATGTTGGAAATCAGAAACAAAAATTGCTGGAAAAACTCAAGAGGTCTGGCAGCATCTATGGAAAGAAAGCACAGTTAATGTTAGAACTAATTCTGAAGAAGAATCATTGGACCCGAATATTAACTCTGCTTTCTCAGAGATAGTAGGAACTGCTGATGCTGGAGTCTGAGATAACAAGGTGCGGAGCTGGATGAACACAGCAGACCAGGCAGCAGCAGAGGAGCAGGAAAGCTGACATTTGGGGTCTGGATCCTTCTTCAGAAATGGGGGAAGAGGGCTCTGAAATAAATAGAGATGGGCAGGCTGCGATAGAAGGTTGACAGAGGAAAAGACAGGTGGAGAGGAGACGGACAGGTCAAGGGGGCGGGGATGAAGCCAGTAAAGGTGAGTGTAGGTAGGGAGTTGGGATGGGGGTAGATCAGTGAGGAGGGAGGGGCAGGTAGGTGAGAGGGAAGACACACAGGTCAAGGAGGCAGGGATGAAGCTAGTAGGTGAGTGTAGATAGGTGAGTGGGGGTTGGTCAGTAAGGTAGGAGGAGCAGATAGGTGGGAGAGAAGATGGACAGGTTAAGGAGGCAGGGACGAGAGGTGGGGCAGCTGGTCTTGGGAGGAGGTTGGCGGTGGGGAAATTTTGAAGCTCATAAAGTCCACATTGAGGCCATTGGGTTGTAGGATTCCAAGGCGGAATATGAGGTGCTGTTCCTCCAGTTTTTGGGTGACACAGGAGGTGGCCCAGGATGGAAATTTTGTGCAGGGAGTGGGGGTTGAAGTCGTTCGCGACTGGGAGGTGTTGTCATTTGTAGCGAATCGAGCATAGGTTCGCCACAAAGTAGTCTCCGAGTTTCTGCTTGTTCTTCCCGATGTAGAGGGGGCCACATTGGGAACAGTTGACACAACAGACCACATTAGTGGATGTGCAGCTGAACAGCTGTTTAATGTGGAAGGTTTTCTTGGGGCCTGGGATGGAGGTGAGGGGAGAGGTGTAGGAGGAGGTGTAGCACCTCCTGTGGTTGCATGGAAAGGTGCCGCTGGTGGTGAGGCTAGGGGGGCATGTAGAGCGGATGAGGGAGTCACAGAGGGCGCGGTCCCTCTGGAAGGCAAATAAGGGTGGGGAGGGAAATATGTCCTTCGTAGTGGGGTCGGATTGCAGGTGGTGGAGAATGATATATTGAATCCAGAGGTTAATTAACACCTTCCAGTCGCGAACCACTTCAACTCCCCCTCCCACTCCCACTCCCTGGATGACATGTCCATCCTGGGTCTCCTCTTGTGTCACAATGATGCCACCCAAGAACTGGAGGAACAGTACCTCATATTCTGCCTTGGAACCCTACAACTCAATAGTCTCAATGTGGACTTTATAAGCTTCAAAATCTCCCCACCCCTGACCTCATCCCAAGACCAGCCCACACACCGCTCATCCCTGCCTCCTTGGCAAATCTGTCTTCTCTCCCACCTATCTGCTCCTCCCACCTCACTGACCAACTCCTACTCACTTACCCACACTCACCTTTACTAGCTTCATTCCCGCCCCCTTGACCGATCGGTCTTCTCTCCCATCTATCTGCTCCTCCCTCCTCACTGACCAAAACCCATCCTAACTCCCTACCTACACTCACCTTTACTGGCTTCATCCTGCCTCCTTGACCTATCCGTCTTCTCTCCACCTGTCTGCTCCTCTATCCACCTTCTATCTCCGCCTGCCCCTCTGTCTATTCATTTCAGAGCCCCCCCTTCCCCTCCCCCATTTCTGAAGAATGATCCAAACCCAAAACATCAGCTTTCCTGCTCCTCTGATGCTGCCTGGCCTGCTGTGCTCATCCAGCTCCACACCTTGTTAACTCTGCTATCTCACCACATATGCTGCCAGATCAGCTGAGATTTTCAAGCAATTTCTGTTATTGTTTCTAATTATTCCATGTCTGGTATTTTCCCCTTCCCATTGACAATATTTTCACTTTTAATCTTTAGTGGGCTGACACCATTACTAACCATCAGTCTTCCCTTTATATAATAACAAACTTTCCTCATTCATTTTGCAGTCTCTGGCAAGTTTTCTTTCATGATCTTTATCGTAACTCTTATAAGCTGCTCTCTGGCCCTTTGCTGACTAATGCATCTTTTCCATTCAGCAGGATCCCGGGGTTTTGTAAGCCCATTCTTTTAGTTTTATGCTGTCCCTTATCTCTTTAGCAGTCCATAGCTGTTTTTTTTTCCTTCTGAAGTGGAGCTATTCCCTTTCAGGGGTAGAAAAAACATTTCTGAAATAAGTTCCTAAGTGGGAACAATTTCTCCCCATCTACTCCGTTGAGTAATTCTACCTCTTTGCAAAGGTTCAGCTCATCCACAGTTCAACGGTCTGTATCCTAACCCATTCACCCTTCACATTGCAACATTTTCAGGTATTAAACACAATTTAAAATCATCCTTATTTTCAAATCCCTCTAAGGCTGACAAACCTTCTCAACTGTGCAATCTCCCCCTACATTACCAATGACTAAGAAGTCTGTGCTCATTTAAATCTGGCTTCTTGTGCACTTCAATTTGCTTTTCTCTAGCCATGCATTCAGCCGCTAAGCTCCAAAATGTCCTAAATCTTGCAGATTTTCTCTCCTCAAAATGCCTCCTAAAGCAATTTTCGACGGTGTCTTGACATCTCCCTACATATCACTGTAAAATTTTGTCCGACTGACTATGCTCCTATACTGCACTTAGATATTTTGTAACAGTGGGAATGCTGTACAAATGCATGTTACAGCTTTTCCAATCCAATCCAAAGCGGTCAACTGGGGGGGCAGAAAGTTAATCTTACAGAAGCAAGGATCAAATTATCATCATGCCTCAGAAATAAAAGAGTTCAAATCTGCACTGGCAAAGATTTGAGGATTGCAACCTGCTCTCTTAGCTGACAATGGACAAGGATAATGGAAAATAATGCCTTTAAAAGAACTCTCAAGAAGGGAAGGAAAATCTAGATGCATACACCATGTTTGTACCACGTAATGTAAAAACCACAATGAGTAGCTTCAGAGTATGACAGAATGTTTCAGAAATTTCTCAATCTAAGTTAATACTCTCATTCTCTTGATTTTCATTATCTAACGATTAGTCATTAGGCTGCTCTTTGTAAAACACACTAAAATACTTCAATAATTTTTGGAGAAATCATCAAAAACCTTAGCTTAAAGGGCAAAGGAGGTTTTGGGATACAAATTCCCGGCCTATATTTAGGCTACACGTGAGATCTTGACAACTGACACAGTCTTATCTACAACATTATTACAATCTCTGATCACATCTCAAAATACTCATCCACCTTTCAAGCTCAAATCCCAAATCCTGCTTAAGGACTCCCTGGGAAATAAAAACCCAATTCAACTATAACTACACTTTTTAAAACTCAACTGGCAGACCTCTGGCCACATTGCTGCAACTACTGATCTGCTCAAACACATCCTCACTTCCGCTTTTCATTTCCTAATCCCTACAAAAACTATTATTTGCTCTCTTGCCATGCCCATAACTCCTCGGTATGGCAGTCACCTAAGCTCCCTTTGGTCCAAGGGGCACAAGCTCGAAAGGAATTCATCCATCATTAGATTTGGTTAGATGACTTCAAACACTGGCCTCCCTGATCATCCTTGTGCTCTTTTACTGCTCACTGCTTCGGGATAATTCTAGAATGTAAAAATAATCCAGTTTCATTTCTTTACTGCAAACCATGTTCTTAAACTCCCTTCACTGTCCTTTACAGCTTCAACTCCAACAAGTGTAAAGTGTATAATGGTCACTAAGATTGAGATAATCTCATCAGCCGTCTCTTCCATATTAAGGAACAGGAAATAAGAAAAGGAGTAGGCCATTCAGCCTTTTGAGCTTTGTCTGCCAGCCAAAATGGTCATGGCTGATCATCCAACTCAGGACCGTGTTCCTGCTTTTGCCCCATACTTTTTCATCCCTTTAACCCCAAGAACTAATGTCTAACTCTTTCTTGAAAACAGTCAAGATTTGGCTTCAACCACTTTCTGCTGTAGAGAATTCCACATGCTGCACATTCTGGGTGAAGAACTTTCCCCTCATCCAAGTCTTAAATTGCCTACTCTGTATCCTCACCATGGTTCTGGCCTCCCTGATCATTTGGGGAGATCCTTCCTCAATCTACCACCAATTCCTGCTAGAATTTTATAGATCTCTCAGAGATTCCCCCCCTCATTCTTCTAAACACCAGCGAACATAGCTCGAACAAAGCTAGCATCTTTTAGTACATCAATAGACCTTCCTTATGCTTGCCTACCTTGTCAAACTTTCATTAATATTTGTCCCTGCTCTAGGCCTGAGCTTGAACCCTAATCTAATCTCATCTCATGTCTCTGCTCAACCCTTCTCAGATGTCTTCCCTTTCATGAGACCCTTCTGCTGCTCCCTTGATCATGTTCCCATTAAAGCAGTGAAGCCTTAAATACTCTAAGCTGAACTGTACCAAAAGGTATCTATTGATTGAGGAACACGGGAAATTACTCGATGCTATTTATCTGCTGGTAGGTCACCAGGAGGGGTGTAAGCACAATGGGCCAAGTGGCCCCCTTCTGCACTATGAAACTGCAATTTGACCTCTTGTGTTTCATTATAAAGTAGGCTTGAATATCTGCTTTCATGCTGTAAATTCCACACAACAGGATGAACAACAATATTTCTTAATATCTCCAACACAGCACATGATCAAAGGTCACAAGACATTTTTAAAGTGTCTGTAAATTGAAACAAGTCAACTCCATTGTCATAAGCATACAAAATAGTCTCTCTTCACTCTATGCTCAAAGTCAAATGTTGTACTGTAAAACTGGTAATTAGCTAACATTCATCATGCATGTCTCTTTATTCTGAAAGCAGAACAGACAAATACCTTGAACTGGCCCAATCTTGTTGCTCATCGCATATCGGAGTATCTGCTCATTTTTATCATATAGGACAAACGTGCGGTCAACAGACAGCTGCTGAGTGGCAGGCACAAGTCGAACATCATCGTCATAAATACAGCCCTGGAAGCTGATAGTTTGTTTCAATTGGAAGGAATAGCTCTGGGAGGCTCCACCAGGAAATTCTACTGTGTACTGTACGTTTGAAGAGGAAGTGATCGCTGTAGGAAGAAAATAAAGCTAAATCAATCAATCATTCTCAGATTTCAGGAATTAGTTACATTGTTAAAGTAGTAATTTTTAAAAAACTTGATTTCATACCACAGCTTTCACAACCTTATTAGGATGCCTCACGCTTGCTCCATCATTTTTAATATCATGGCTGATCGGATTACTGTATATCCCCAACTTATTATCTCCTCGCTTACTAAGAATACAGCCAGCTTTACCTTAAAAAAAAATTTAAGAGTCTCAAAGACTCATGATCCTCAGTAAAAATATCTCCTTACCTCTGTCTTAAATGGGAAATCCCCTTATTTTTAAACATTGATCCCTAGTTCTAGATAGTCCCAAAACAGTAAACATCCTTTCTATATCCATCCTGACCACGCCCCTCAAGGCCTTGCATGTTTCAATCAAGTCATCGTCTACTCCTCTAAAACTCCAGTGGACTCACCCCTACACAGTTCAACCTTTCCTCATTAAACAACGCACCCAATCCAATTATAATGTGGTAAACTTTCTTTGAACTGCCACCAATGCACTTCATCCTTCCTCAAATAAGGAGATCAAAACAGTATAGATAGGACTCCAGTTGTGCTGTCAATGTCAGAGAAGAGTAGAATCTCTACAATGCAGAAAGAGGCTATTCAGCTTATCAAGTCTGCACTGACTCTCCAGAGTAGCTGGCAGAACCCATGCAGACAGGGGGAGCATGTGCAGACTCCACACAGTCATTTGAAACCGAATTGAACTTGGGTCCCTGGCACTGTAAGTGGCACTTTAAGATGGTACTGTTAACATCTGTGCCATTGTGTTGCCCATGGGTAACTATATATCTTGTGTAACTGAGGCATAACCTGCCTACTTTAGTATTCAATTCTCCGTGTGATCACTTGATCAAACTATTCAGGACTTATTACACTGCAGTAAGGCACCCCTCGCTCTAAATTCCAATGGAAACAAATCCAGCGTGCCCAACCTTTCTGCATAAGATAACCTGCTTATTCCAGGCAATGAATCTACTAAACCCCCTCTGAACTACCTCCAAAGCAGAGGATCAAAACCACAAACCATATTAGAGATATGGTCTCACCAATGTCTTGTATAACTGAAACAACATCCTTACATTTAGGTTCAATACCCTTAGAAAGGATAGCGTTCCATTAGCATTCTAATTACTTGCTGTGTCTGCATATGAACTTTGTGATTTACGCACTAGAGAACCTAGAACCCTCTGCACCTCAGAATCCGGGAGTTGTTCTCCATTTGAGTAAGATTCTGCTTCTTATTCATCCTGCCTAAGTGAATTTAATCAAACCATCTTTATCAGTTTGCATCTTCCTAACATCCTCCTCACAACATGTTTTCTGACCTTTGTGTCATCCACAAATTTAGCTATCATACCTTTGTTCACTCCAACCAAGTCACTTATGCACTTTGCAAAATGTGAAGGAACATCAATTCACAAAGTACACCTTTTAATACATCTTGTCAAGATGAAGATGTCCTTTAGGCCATGCTATTTACTGTTAGCTTGCCAATCTTTCATTCTTACTGAAATGTCCTTCCTGACACCATGAGTTTTTAAATTATTCACAATAATCTTTGATTGAGGCACTTTATCAAATCCTTCTGGGAATCTAAGTTCAGCACATCCAACAGCTCCCCTTTATCTACAACATGTTACTTTTGTAAAGAACTTGAATAAAGTTATTTAAATATGATGCTCAAACAAACATCTGAGGAAAGGTCACCAGACCCGAAACGTTAACTCTGTTTTCTCCTTCACAGACGCTGCCAGACCTGCTGAGCTTTCCCAGCAACTGTGCTTTTGTTTCTGACGGAGTGCCACAAGAATCAGTGCTAGGGTCACAATTATTCATGACAATAATACTAAATGACTTGGATGATGGAAGTGAATGCACTGTCACCAAGTTTGCGGTTGACACAAAAAAAATGTGGAAAAGCAAGCAATAAGATTAGATTAGATTCCCTACAGTGTGGAAGCAGGCCCTTCAGCCTAACAAGTCCACACCGCCCCTTGCAGCATCCCACCCAGACCCATTCCCATACAACCCACACACCCCTGAACACTACGGGCGATTTAGCAGTCCAATCCACCTAGCCTGCACACCTTTGGATTGTGGAGGAAACCTGAGTACCCGGAGGAAACCAACGCAGACACGGGGAGAACGTGCAAACTCCACACAGACAGTCGCCTGAGGCTGGAATTGAACCCGGGTCCCCTGGGGCTGTGAGGCTGCAGTGCTAACCACTGAGCCACTGTGCCACCCCAAGGCACAAAGAGTCTACAGAGGGACAGGAACATGGGAAGATGTAAAGGCTATGCACTTAGGGAGGGAGAATAGATGAACTAAACATTACACAACTGAAGAATGATTGTAGAAAGCTGCAGCACAGTGGAGAATTTGTGTATCCTTGTGCATGAATGAGAAAATCCAAGTTCAGTAGGTAGGAGGGAAGGTAAATGGAATGTTGGCTTTTATTTCAAAGGGAATGGAATGTAAAAATATGGAAGTCTTGCTAAAACTATACAATGTACTAGTTAGACCACAACTAGAGTATGGAGAACAGTTTTAGATCGCTTATCCAAACGGTGATCCAGATACGGAGTATCTGTCTAATGAGGAGAGGTTGAGTAGATTAGGCCTGTATTCACTCAACTTTAGAAGAATGAAAAGTGACTTTATTAAAACATACAAGATTAGGGGACTTGAGGGTAAATGCATAAAAAAGTTATTTCCCTTTGTGGGATAGTCTAGAACCAGAGGGCAGAATCTCTAACCCTAACCCTAATCCTATTGTAGGGGTCACTCAATTAAGACAAAGATGAGGAGGAATTTCTTATGTTAAACATACAAAAGCTCTGATAGATTTTTAATTAGTAAACAACTGAGGGTTACAAGAAAAAAGGCTGGAAAGTGGAGTTGAGAATTATCAGATCCTCAATGATCTCACTGAATTGCAGAGCAGAATTGATGGGTTGAATGGCCTAACCTTGCTCTTCTCTTATGGTTTACGTATGGGCAACTGCACTGAGATCATTAATTAGTCCTGTTGAGTTGTACACTCAGGTCTAAGAAACTATATGAAATGCATTCTATAAGCACATGTACTTTACCATTCCCCAACAGAATCTGCCAGTCTATTTGTGGATTTAATCAACAACAAAAACAAAGTTGATGGAAAAGCTCAGTAGGTCTGGCAACATCTGTGAAGGAAGAAAACAAAGTTCTCATTGAGTCTGGTGACCTTTCATCTGAGGGATGGTCACCAGTCCTGAACCGTTAACTCTGTTTTATCTCTTCACAGACACTGCCAGACCTGCGGAGCTTTTCCAGCAACTTTGTTTTTGTTCCTGATTTACAGCATCCGCAGTTCTTTCGGTTTTTATATGTGGATTTAGTCTCCTATGATTATCAGATGACATTTATGAGAAGTGTTCATTACATCTTGCTTTACACTCCATCTTGCAGCAAGATTATTGTTAGAGGGCATGTACAACACTCCCACAAGTTACTTCTTGTCTTCATCATTTCTGACCTCCTCAAAACAACTTCTACATCCTGGTTTCTTATAGTTAGCTTATCTCTGTTTTTCTGCTGTGGTAATACAGTGGGTTCTGTAGGCACTGGTAAACAGTACTGCCCTCACTTTTCCTGTAATTAATTACAGGAGCCACACCTCCATCATTTCCTCATTCCTGTGCTTCCTAAATGTCATGCGGCCTTCAATATTCATGTCCAAGCTAGGTCACCCTGCAGACATGTTTCTGTAATGGCTGCTAGAACAAACACATTTATTTCTATTTGTGCTTTCAGTTCATCTTTTATTTTTGAATGCTATGTGAATACAGAGCATCTAGTTTTGTCTTTGTATTAATTTGCAAGGTCTTCATTCATCAGTTGACTTCCATTTATATTTGTTCTCTAAACCTACCTGCTTGTCATTTCCTGTATTAAATATTTTTCTCTCTTGCCTTGCATCTAGTTTTTTTAAAAACCATATCTTCTCAAATTTGATTCATTCCTCCCATTATTTAGTTTACAACTTGATCTACTTCCCTACTTATGCAGCTTATGGGAACACTGGTTCCAAAAACAGTTTGTATGAAGTATACCTTCACTTTCTCTGGTACAACTGCCACTGCCTCACACAACTGATTTGTCTATGAGACACATATCCATTTCTCTAATTTTATTTGCCTAATGGCAACCCAGAGATTATTACCTTTGGGGTCCTGTTGCTTCATTTGCTGCCTAGTTCCTCACATGGGGTATGCAGAACCTCTTCTTATTCTGTTTAGATTGTTAGGTCTAACCGCCTTATTCACCCAACATGTACTGCTGAGATACTTTTATTTTTATGCGCCAAATTAGATATTCTCATGTACAGAAGAAACAATTTCAGCTTGTTTCATTAATTAAAGAATCTTTTTCTTACTTTGCAAATGTAGATCGCTCTCATTAGTAAATTATTCCAATTTTCCTCATCATAAGTTATTATCAGAAGCAAGATCTTGGATAACTTTTCCCCTTCTTACTTCCTTGTTTGGGCATGGTAGAAGACTATTCAACAACACTAAGGAAGCTCAACACCACCCAGGTCAAAATAGCTGACTGATAACTCACCTACAGTCTCCATCACTGCTGCCATTTCTGCAAAATATATTGTCTATGTAAGGTACGCTACAGCAAGCATCAAAGCCTCTTGATAGAAAAATCTTTAACTTCTATTACCAAGAAAGAGAGGGACTTCAGGCACATGGGAACGCCACTTGCACATACACATTCAAACCACACACTGTCCTGATGTGGAAACAGATTACTGGCTTTTCATCATCACTGGGACAAAATCCTGGAATTCCTTCTGGATCAGCACTGTAACTTAATCTTCACTGCATGTAGCAGTTTAACAGAGATTCATCAACAATTTTACAATGGCAGTCAAGGATGGGTGATAACCAGACTAGAATTTAACAAGGATGGGTGATAACCAGGCTAGAATTTAACAAGCCCCACACCCAAAGACTTGTTTTAAAAATTGTAGCATCCATCCTGAAGTCAGGTAGACAATGAGGAGGAATCCGTGATTCGAGTCTGAATGGCTCAGCTATCCGATCACTTACCTAGCTGCACCAACAAGAAACAAACCCGATATTAATGTCACTGGAGTACTGATTTAAAAGACACTCACAACATTATTTGGGAAACTTGAATTTCACCAAGATTCTACATAGATCAAGCAGCTTTAATTAGCTTTTCACAAAGGTGTTGCTCTGGGCAGTAATAGTAAAAATAAAGCCACTGTCATCTCAGAGAGCCAGAGGGCTGCTCCCTCAGAGGGACACAATTGGTGTTGAGTTTAACTGGTGATGGACAAAGTTGAGAAGGTAAAACCTTCAGGGTCACCCCAGCTGTGCAGGAACTGATCCTGGGCTGTTGCCACCACTCTGTATCACAAACCAATAACACACTGTGTGGTCACAAAATGCCAGAATGGATTTGGAGGAAGAAAAGAAACTTAAAAGGAATTTCAACCCTCCAAGCTGATAGCTGATAGCTGATGTATCATTTTGACCTGCAGTGTGACTCTCATCAGAAGCACAAAACGCAGCACACTACATCATCTGCAGTCATAAAGAATCTACATTTAAAATGATTAAAAGAAGGAGTGGTTAGAGTACAGAGGGAAGATATTTCCTGTGGTGGACGGAGTTCAGAACAAAAGGAGCATAAATCATAAAACTGGAGCTGACTATTCAGGGAATGGTGTCGGAAAACACTTCAGATGAAAGGACAGAATATTCAAAGACACTGTGAAGCAAACCAAACTGAACAATTTGTTAGAAAAATAGTAAATGCCGGAGAAACGCAGCAGGTCAGGCAGCATTGGCGCGCGCGCGCACACACACACACACAGTTAACCTCCTGATTCTGATAAGACTCTTCAGAAGAAGAAAATTGTTGAGTGCCCAGAAATGTCACAGGGAATGCATTTTCTAAACGACCATCATTGATTGTTTAAAAAGAAACAATGTTTGTAATCCTGATGTGGCAGAAGGAAGCTAGTCTGTTGACTGCTGATTTTCTGAAAGAGCCATTGAATTAGTCCCACTTCCTGCATTTTACCCAAAGCCCTGCAAGTTTCTCCTTTTCAAGTTAATGTCAATGCAATGCATGTTGCTATTATGACGCCCATATTTGCAACATGCCACTTTCCCACACCCAATGGAAATCAAACGAGATTGTAAATGCTTGTTTGTACGATCTTCAACTCACAGACTGTTCAATCCCGTCCACAATGGAAATATCCAAAGGAATTACTTTTTAAATAAACAGTATCTTTTTCAGTGAACTGCCACAATAAATGATCAACTGGACTTTGTTTGCAGCAGCATCTTGGAGATTAATATTAAATTCTTACATTGTTTAACATGCTGGTGTGTGCAAAGTCATTATCAGGCCTGGTTATCATAATGGAAGCAAACTGTCAACATCTGTCAATCATTTGGTTAGGACCTTGCCAGTGAGCACTAGGAGACAAGTTAACAGAGTAAATCAGGCAGACTGAGCTGGGGGTCCTCTATGATGCCTGGAAGGGTGTTCCTGCATTTGTCAAACTATGAGAAAGTAAAAAGAAAAGAAAACTTTCCACACCATTTCTCCAGCAGCCAACAGCTGACACAGAACTGGTGGAGAGAAAAAGACAGGTCCTTACTTCAAAAGGTGACTCATCTGGAGAACTAGATAAAAAGGTTTCTACCTGACTTGTTGAGTTTTCTTCTTTGACCACCTACTGGCTAATTTCCAATCGATCTTAACTGGTCAGCGATTGGTTCAATGTTGACCTACATTGTTTGACTATAAATGATTAAGAATGTTCCTCTGCTTGCTTACCAGAGCTCGAGTAGTGATACAACTCATTGTATGGCTCTATATGCACAGTTGACCCTTGTGGAATTTCAGGCACTCGTCCTTGCAGGGAGGTGGTGATGGTGAGATGGTTATGCTCATCAATTCCACTGAAATGTTGAATGATAGAAAGCTTCTCATTACCAGGTACAAAAGTCACCTCCGCCCGACGGCTGAATTCACCACCTAGTGGGAAATACAAAACCAAGACCAGCCAATCAAAACCAACATCACAAGAATAACATACTACAATTTGCATTTATTAGAGCCTTTAATGTCCTAGGTCACTGCAGGGGAGTGTAAGCAGTCAAACACTTGATACTTAACTACATAAAGCTACATTAGGGGCAGGTTTGGTTAAAGAGGCTTTTTTTTGGGAGGGGTGTCCTAAAAGAGGGGGAGAAAAGACACCAGGGATTTGTAGACGGAATTCAAGAGTTTAGGGCCCAGGCAAATGAAGCTAATAGTAGCCCTGAAGGAAATCAGGGATTCACAAGAGACTAGAATGAGTGGAATGCAGCATGTTATATGCAATAGAGGAGGTTATGCAGAGAGGGAGGGTTGTGGGACTGGAGCAGGTTACAGAAAAAGCAAAGGTTGTGATGAAATGGCATCAGGAATTCTAATACTGGGCCCAAAACTCCAGCGCCTGACTTGTAGAGACAGCGCTGTAGTCAAGGACTAGATCAGAAATTGCACAGCACCAGGTTATGGTCCTGACAAGGGGGCAATGCTATGAAAGCTTGTGATTTCAAATAAACCTGTTAGACTTTGACCTAGTGTCATGTGACTTCTGACCTCATCCATCCCAGTCCAACACTGGCACCTCAACATTGTAATCAAGGACTGTTCATGGGTAAATAAAGGGTGACCTAAGGACAGGACACCAGCCGCTATGGACGACGAGCGTCAAGCATACTTCTGAAGAAACTTACTTGCAACATTTGTCTTTAAGTTGAGGTAAGCATTTCATACATCATTACAATTCCAAGCTTCCTCCAACTCTGAGATGCTATTGCTTTTCCTTGCAAATTCATGAACCAGGTATATCCGTACGAGGATTTTTGACTAGGTTAAGGTGACTGGTAGAAACCGGTGAACTTAGTTTAACACTTAATGAGATGCTTAAAGACTGTCTGGTATGTGGGATTAATGATGTAACTATGCAAAAAACACCTGCTACCTGAAGCTCAACTGGACTTCAAAAAGGGGCTACAACTGGTTTTATCATTGGAAAATGTAGCAAGCAGAGCATGTGAGGTGCAAGGTATTCTGATGGAAGTGGACATCCTTGCCAGGCCGACTGAGCTTGGGGAACACCATCTGGGTGCAGACAATTGCATAGCCTCACTCAGGAAATATCCTGATCAGATGGACTCTCCGCAACCCTAAATCAAAGCCAAACATTTTCTTCAAGATTCTAGCTGGCAATCCATGTAATTGCTGCCGCTGTACTGAGTCGAAGCAGCAAAAGAATCCTGCTAGACCTGAATTTAGTAAGATAGTAACATAGGCCTGTATCCAGGACGGCTTCCAGCAGAGTTCATATCCTGCAAAGTCCCCCTACTTCTGGTTTGGGCCAGTTAAATTGCTTAGCAATAATTAAATCCAAAGCAATGAAGATAAATGCCTGGTTAAAACAGTCATCCAGTTCTAATGGAGGTCAGTATTAGTGGGGCTGTATCAACGATCACAGAACCAGTTTTTAAACAAAATTCATTCTGGACTCCATCCCGTAACTTTGTGCAACACCTCAGCTAGGTTGAGGACCTATACCAGGGAAACTTTATAGATTAACGGTACAACTTCAGCAAAGCAACTGGTTCCAGTTGCCAATGACTGTAGTTAAAGGCTGAGATTCAAGTTTAATGAGGTGATATTGATTGCAAGGTGTTCACCAAGATTGGCTCAACATTATTCAGTCAGAAAATAGCTGCCCAAGTGAAGTCCTAATTAAATATCCAGAGGTATTCAGGAAGGTCTAGAGACTACCAGAGGAGCCAGAGCCACCTTGTACACTTCACAGAATGGGCAATACCGATTGGTCAGTCAACCTTTACGGGATTTTAAACAAAAAGAGTAAACCAATTTTTGCAGCTAGATAAATATCCAATCCCTTGGGTAGAGAATTTTATACGCAAAGCTAGTAGGGGGTGGGGCGCTGTCCTTCATGAAGTTAGTTATGAGCCATGATTACTTGCAATTCTGTTTAGGCCAGGATTCCCAGAAGTATAATATAATTATTAAACATAAGGGCATGTACTAATTTATGAGACTGCCATTTGGGATATCACCAGCCTCTTCTCTCTTTCGGCAGACGGTGGAGAACGTTTTGCAAGGTCTACCTCATGTCGCCATTTACCCAGGTGATGTCCTGATAACGGGAAAACTAACAAGGAACACTTAAGAGAACTTGGATATAATACTAAGGCATTTTTCCAAGACATGTGTATGCCTAAGGGGGGAAACAATGTGTGTTCCAGGTCACTCATAAGTGAGTGACTTTCTTAGGCTACAGAGTTGACAAGACCAGGTTAGACCCTGGACGATCAAAAGTGAGGGTGACCAAAAGTGCCCCAGCTCCTAAAGTCTGTCTAGGAGCTTAGGGCATATCTTAGTCTGGTAAATATTACAGTAAGTCCATACATAAGCTGGCATCCATCCTGGCACCTTTGCATCAATTCCTTAAAAAAAAAGGATCAGCCTTGAAAATGGTCTCACAGACAAGCTCAAACTTTCAATAAAGTAAAAGAAACAGCTAAAATCCTCTGAAGTGGTGGCATACTGTGATTCCATGGAGGATGTGGTATTGATGTGCAATGCCTCCCCACATGCCATTGGTGTGGTATTAGCTCATAGGTGGCCCATTGGAGTGTAACGCCCAATAGCTTACGCATTCGGGACCTTGGTTAATGCAGAGCATAAATATGCCCAGATAGTAAAAGGAGAAACACTGGTCATATTTGGAGCCAAGAAGTTCCACCAATAACCTGTATGGACAAATATTCATGTTTATCACAGAGCATAAACCCTTACTTGGTCTTCTTAAAAGAGGACCAGGCAGTGCTGCCCACAGCTTCGGGTCACATTCAGTGGTGGTCTCTGATACTAAGTGTTTATAAGTACGAATTGGAACACTGCCTGAATAGTGAATGCATATGCACCGAGCTGTCTCCCATTAGCAGGTACACCACCGGTGGTAACCACAATGGAAGAGCTTGTAATGAGGACATTTTCTGGTCACGCCCTCTGTCACAACTAACAACAGACTTTGGACACAAATTCATCCAGCCCTTTCCAAACTGAAACTATTGATATTACACAGGGGAAACCAGAGGCTGTCAAACTAGAATTAAAATCTTTTTGGGCCCAGAAAGACCACCTCAAGGCGGTGGATGGCATATTGTCATGGGAAACGAGACGGATTGCCGCGAGCAAAGGTAGTCACCAAATACTGGGCTAAACTCCATGTGGGTCATTCAGGGGACCCCAAAGTGAGGATGTTGATGAGTATCTGTATCGGCGCCGCCTCTTGCTCCCGGGAGGAGCTCGAACAGTTCATCCACTTCACCAACACCTTCCACCCCAACCTTCAGTTCACCTGGGCCATCTCCAGCACATCCCTCACCTTCCTGGACCTCTCAGTCTCCATCTCAGGCAACAAGCTTGTAACTGATGTCCATTTCAAGCCCACCGACTCCCACAGCTACCTAGAATACACCTCCTCCCACCCACCCTCCTGCAAAAATTCCATCCCCTATTCCCAATTCCTCCGCCTCCGCCGCATCTGCTCCCACGACAAGACATTCCACTCCCGCACATCCCAGATGTCCAAGTTCTTTAAGGACCGCAACTTTCCCCCCACGGTTATCAAGAACGGCCTTGACTGCGTCTCCCGCATTTCCCGCGACACATCCCTCACACCCCGCCCCCGCCACAACCGCCCCAAGAGGATCCCCCTCATTCTCACACACCACCCCACCAACCTCCGGATACAACGCATTATCCTCCGACACTTCCGCCATTTACAATCCGGCCCCACCACCCAAGGCATTTTTCCATCCCCTCCCCTGTCTGCTTTCCAGAGAGACCACTCTCTCCGTGACTCCCTTGTTCGCTCCACACTGCCCTCCAACCCCACCACACCCGGCACCTTCCCCTGCAACCGCAGGAAATGCTACACTTGTCCCCACACCTCCTCCCTCACCCCCATCCCAGGCCCCAAGATGACATTCCACATCAAGCAGAGGTTCACCTGCACATCTGCCAATGTGGTATACTGCATCCACTGTACCCGGTGCGGCTTCCTCTACATTGGGCAAACCAAGCGGAGGCTTGGGGACCGCTTTGCAGAACACCTCCGCTCAGTTCGCAAAAAACAACTGCACCTCCCAGTCGCAAACCATTTCCACTCCCCCTCCCATTCTCTTGATGACATGTCCATCATGGGCCTCCTGCACTGCCACAATGATGCCACCCGAAGGTTGCAGGAACAGCAACTCATATTCCGCCTGGGAACCCTGCAGCCATATGGTATCAATGTGGACTTCACCAGTTTCAAAATCTCCCCTTCCCCTACTGCATCCCTAAACCAGCCCAGTTCGTCCCCTCCCCCCACTGCACCACACAACCAGCCCAGCTCTTCCCCCCCACCCACTGCATCCCAAAACCAGTCCAACCTGTCTCTGCCTCCCTAACCGGTTCTTCCTCTCACCCATCCCTTCCTCCCACCCCAAGCCGCACCCCCCGCTACCTACTAACCTCATCCCACCTCCTTGACCTGTCCGTCTTCCCTGGACTGACCTATCCCCTCCCTACCTCCCCACCTACACCCTCTCCACCTATCTTCTTTACTCTCCATCTTCGGTCCGCCTCCCCCTCTCTCCCTATTTATTCCAGTTCCCTCCCCCCATCCCCCTCTCTGATGAAGGGTCTAGGCCCGAAACGTCAGCTTTTGTGCTCCTGAGATGCTGCTTGGCCTGCTGTGTTCGTCCAGCCTCACATTTTATTATGTTGATGAGAAGTTATGTTTATCAGCCAGGATTAGATGCAGACATAGCTGTATTAGTGGGGTAGTGCCCAGATTACCAACAAGGTCAAAAATTACCACCAGTAGCTCCTCCACATCGGTGGGAATGGCTAGGTAAACCTTGAACTCGGATGCAAGTCGACTATGCAGGTCCTTTCATTGATTCAAAGCTCTTTGTCATTATTGATACCCAACTCCTGACTGTACTTGCAGAGTCCATTTGTCAAACATGGAGATAGCGAAAGAAAAACTGCGCACATCTTTTACAAAACAGAGTTCCACAAGTGTTGGCTATAGATAATGGTCGTCATTTACTGACAGGGAATTTGGTTATTTCTTAAAATTGAATGGAATTTAACATAGAAGGCCAGCTCCATAGCACCCATTAACCAATGGTCTGGCAGAAAGAGCGGTCCAAACTTTGAAGGCTGCATTGAAGAAGCAGCCTACAGCCCTGCTGGATACCAAGATGTCACAGTTTTTATTTGATTATAGGACCACCCCTGCAGGGTCAGCACTGGCAAAGTTGCTAATGGGTAGAAGGCTTGCACCAGGTTAAGTCTGATCTTCCTGGACCCAAGACTCTGGTGCCTGGATCTGTACAAGGCAGTACTACAGTCAAGGACTGTTCACGTGTAAATAAACTTGGTGACGGGGTACTAGCGTCTGTAGAGTTGGAGAGATGAAGTAATGAAGGAATTTGAACACCAGTACTAAATGTTACAGGCAAGGCAGTGCAGTACTGGGATTTGATGTTTAGAACAGGAGATGATACAAAAACACAACATGTGCAAGACAGACTTGGAGTGACAGAATATTACTATTCTGCAAGTTCCCTCAAGGGCTCTGGACTCAATTAATATGGTAACCATATGGTGGAAGGCAGGTGTTAGAAGTTCCCAAATGGTTAGAGAACATCCAATAATCTGCTATTTTGCAAATGTTCCATTTTGGCCCAGTCAACAGGATTTCCACAAGGATTCTTAAATTTAATCACGAGGCCAAACTCTGCATATTTGGAGTCTCTACTGTAACCAAAGGGCATTTCCTGTATTCTGACAGAACTTGTTCAAAGTCAGTATCTACAAGTGGAAAACACAGCACTTTTTTTATTGTTGTATTGGATATGGGTGCCACTAGCAAGGACATCATTTATTGCCCATTCCTATTTGTCCTTTAGCTGAGAGGTCTTTCAGCCATTTCAAAAGGAAAGTTGAGAGTCAATCACATTGCTGTGGAGTCACATGTAAGCCAGAACAGGCAAGGATGACAGATTTCTTTCTTTTAAAAGAAGACAAGTGAAGCAGAAGGATTTTATTTTTAATAATAATTGATGTTAGTTACGTGGTTACCATCAGACTAGATTTTTTAAAACTGCAGATTTTACTGAATTCAAATTATACCATCTACTATGAGGAATCCATGTTTCTGGAACATTAGCCTAGCTCTCAAAAGTGTTGAAGAATAGAATTTTCCAAGTAACATACAAAGAACACAAGATGTCGGTTCTATAAATATGTAATAAAAGGTTAGAACAATCTGCAGAATGCTGAAATGGATTGCTGCAATCATCTTCAAAGCTCCTCCAAGCCAAATTATTCATGTGGCCTGATGACATAAACAATGTTGGTATTCTTGGAAAAGATCAGCTACTTCAACTACTCTCTCTGACAGTGAGGGCAAGGGTACCGTGCACATTCCAGCCAAATGATCTCCCAAAACTTGGGGTCATAACTACAAAAGAAAGTCACTGATAAATCGAACAAGGTGATCAGAAGAAACTATTTCACTTCAGAGTGAATAGAATGCAGAACTCACCACCCATATGACCAGTTACTGTGCTGTAAATTCTACGTAGTTATTTGTAAGAGACATGAAATATAGGAATTACGTTTAGCTCACAGCACACAGATCAAATTGGAGGAGGCATCTGATGTTTAAGATGACTCAAGTATAAAACAGGGTTGACATTTTCTCTGGCAGGGAGTTAAGAACAAACAGGTCTAATATTTAAATTTGAGGTAGGCCACTCAGCTGTGATGGCAGAAGGGTATTTTTATTCAAAACATGAACAGTAACGGTTTGGCAAAGCTAGCTGTCTGAAAAGCGGAGTTTGTGCCAGGTGTGCAATTTTCACAATCCAAGGGAATGTAGTCCCAGGGAAAGGAGGGTGATCAGGCAGAACATGAGCAGTTGTTGAGGCAGTCCATAATGAAGCAACATGAAGGAGGCTTAAAGTTCCATTGTACGATTTAAGGAAACAAATTGCTGGTCTCTAGCCGGATTGTATTTTATACTTGATGGTATAGTCAAGGATTATAACATGGACAATGCAAAAATTTGGCCAGGGAAGCAAATGCTAAAAACGTCAGCTCCAGAAAACAGAACATTACAGCGGTTGAAATTTTCTTAGCCCTTCACTTCCATTCCTCAAGTTTAAAGAAGCTAATAAATTACAGTAGAAAATGTACTTGTAGACTGTCACTGAAAGATTAATATTTCCATCTGTCTGTTCAACTCCTCGGCTTCTCGAGGAGCTGCTTTTCTCTAGTGGGATGACAGATCTAGGATTATTTCAGTACTCCTGGTTACACCATTGTAAAGAGAAAGATCAAGTGGTTTGCTATGTATGACACACTTGGTCATTTTTCTAGGGAATGCTGTAACACAGGTTCCACACAAAAAAAAATGACCAGAGTGATTTGTAGAGCTAGAGCGTCTATGTTAGATTTTACAAATAAGGTTTTTAAAACTATTCCCTCAATCTGTTATCAATTTAAATCTTACCATTACAGACATTAGGATCAATCTTCCACGTTGTTTACATTTCCAGTTAAAACCCAAACCTTCCTACTGTTATCATTTCTAGAAAATACATTACCCTGGCTTGTTGTGCAGCATTTTATCAAAATTCTCTCCCCGTTCCACCTATCAACTTAGTCAAATGTTAACTAGTTGTCTCATTTCTGCTTTAGACACTTGTCTGCAACAGGTTCTTCACCTTTCCATTATTACCTATACAAGCATTCAAAGTATTAAGCTGGGTGACAGCATCTTGGCAACTACCTGCAAAGCTGAATATGACCACCTTAAAACAATGGTTTCTTTTCCTCGTTGCTTTCCACTCAACAAGAAAAAAAAACATTTTTGTCACTGTAACACTAGTGGGGTTTTAAGAAGGGGACTTCAGAGCTTCAAACTGAAGTAGCTGAAGGCATGTCAGCCAGTGGTATAACAATTAAAGTCAGCCTCAATCCAGTTCCTGTATACGTAACACAGTATTTTGGAGTGAATGACACTACTTACCAACAATACTGAATCCATTTTCATAGTCAGGTTGCTCCAGAGCAAACATCCAACCAATGATACTTCCAACAGAAGATAGTGGCAAGAGAGACCAGCCTAGGGTTGTTGGGATTCGACTTACAGCTGTATATGATCGCCCATCATTTACCACCACATATGAATGCAGGTCAATGTTTTCAAACTGAATAGGTACTGGGTTGGTTCCTACAAAAATATTTGCATTCACCTTCCCATTAACACGCTGGGGAGATCCTGTTTAAAAATAAGAAGTCAAAGGATTTTTAAACTCACCTCTGGATTGAATTTAAAAACAAATTACTGTAGATGTTTGAAACATCAGTGAAAGAACAAAATGTTGGAGAAACTCAGCAGGGCTGGCACCACCTATGCAGAGAAAAACAGAGTTGACATTTTGAGTCCAATGTCATTTTCTCAGAACGCATTCAACCTGCTACCCCCATTCAATTAGATCATAGTTTATAATAAAGTGAAATGACCCTAAGGTGGATTACATCGCCATCCCCTGACATAATCATATTCTCCAAAATCTGTCAATTCTGTCTTGAAGATGTTCAGTGACTGAGCTGTCATTAACCTCTGGGGCAGAGAATTCCAAGGATTTACCACCTCCTGAATTAAGAAATCCTTCCTCACCCCAACCTCAAATGGCCCACCCCTTCCTTGTTTTGGAATCATGTCCCTAAATGAGTGAACTCAACAGTTCCAAAGAAGGATTATTTTGACTCAATGTTGGCATCAGCAGAGAGGGAAGCAGAGTTATCAGATTTACTGATTTTTTTTCTAATATGGTCTACTTAACTGAAGAATTAGTCAGCTAGGGCTTTCCACGCCTATCGCTATCCAATGATCTTGCTGGACAGTGTGAAATGGATAACAATTAAGGATGAGAATAAAGACTCGAAATACAATGTTTATTCTCTTGTCCCAGGCATGAGTATGAGAACACAGACTGTCAGCTAATAGTAAAAGGGAATCAAAGAAATTTTCTACAGCCATTAAGGATCGTAAAAGGGTAGAAGAGGAGAAGGTCAATGATGGATCAAAGAAAATCCAGAAATAGATGCTGAGGTACAAAATAAATACTTTGCATCTTTCTTCAACAAAAAAAATTGATACTGGCAAAGTCAAATTGAAAGAAGGGGTAGTTGATATACTGAAATGAGCTTAAAATTGTTAGAGATATTAGAAAGGCTGGCTATGCCTAAAGTTATGAAGTCACCAGGACTAATGGCATGCATTGGAGGATACTTAAAAGGAACACAAGTGAATTGTAGAAGTACTGGCCACAATTTCCAATTCTCCTTAGATATGGGAAGATGTCACAGAATTAGAGAATTGCAAATACTACACGATTGTACGAAAACTGGTGGTAGGACATTATGGAGGGAGCAATTACAGCCCAGCAGTGTAGCATTGGTGGAGAAACAGCTTTTCTAAACAATAACCTGGGATAAAATTAGCAATCATTTGAACAAATTGGATTAATAAACAACATGGGTGGTCACAGGCAAATCATGTTTAACCAACTTGTTTGAGTTTTTTGAGGAAATAACAGAGGGCCGATTAGAGAAAGTCAGTTGGTATGGCATACCTAGGCTTCTGAAAGGTCTTTGATAAAATGCCACGTAATAGGTTTGTGAACAGAACTGCAGCTCGTAAAAGGCAGAGTTGCAGTGTGGATATGAAGGTGGTGGACAAGTGATGGTGAACAGCTGGTTTTGGACTGAGGAATATGGGCGTTCCCAAGGGGTTGGTACGAGGACCACTGCTTCTCTTGATCTACATTAATGGCTTAGACTTAGATGGACAGAGCATGATTTCAAAAGTACTGTGGACTCACAAAGATGGTAATAGATTTCAAGAGGATATAGATTGGCTGATGGAATGCACAGACAAATGGCCGATAAAATATACTGCAGCAGAATTTAAAGTGATATAACTTGGCAGGAGGAACAAAGAGAGCAACATAAAATAAAAGGGTACAATTCTAAAGGGGTGGTGTAGGAAAAGACACCTGCGGGTAGATGTGCTCAAATTATTGACTGAGCTAGAGCAAGATGAGAAAGTAATTAAAACAAAAGGCATACAAATTTGTTTGTCAACAGAAGCAATATATCATGAAAGCAAGGAAGTTATAATAAAGATGTATAAAACACTGGTTCTGCCTTAACTAAAATATCCTGTCCAAATCCAGCACTGCACTTTAGGGAGGATGGGATTTTTTTTAAAAAAGAGATACAGAAATGATTTACAAGAATAGCTCCAGGGATGAGGGATATCAGTTACATGAACAGATTGGAGAAACTAGGGTTGTCCTCCATCATGATGCGGAAGTCAAGAGGAGATCTGACAAAGATTTTCAAGTTCATGAAAGGTCTAAACAAAATTAAATCGGGAGAAATTTTTCACACTGGTAGAAATTCCACACAGCAGATCACTGTACCAAAAGAAAAGGTAATATGAGAAAAATCATTTTTGTGCAGTAAGTGGTTAGGATTTGGAATGCACTGCCTGACAGTGTCATAGGTACAGATGCAACCATAGCTTACAAAAGGGAATTAGATTGACATGAAGGGCAAAACATTTCAAGGCAATGGGGGAAAAGGGCAAGGAAGAGACAGAAGTTAGTCTTAGAGGGAGGTGGTTCAGAAATGACAGGGCAATCGTTTACATTGGTGCTGTAACAATTCTAAGATTCAAGAATCTGTGGGAGCAGAGATCAATTAGAGCTTCAAGACTGATTACCCACTATTATTGATAAGGTAATGGTATCCAGAGATAGTATTTGAGATAAGGGAATAACTGTGGATAAAAGCAGCTGAGGTACAGATCAGCATGATCTCCTTTAAATAGGTTTGAAGGGACTGAGTGACTAACTCTTGGTGAATGCTCTATTATGGTTAAATGAACTGTGATACTCAACTGTTTTTGACTCATACAAAAGGAATTACTCAGATAAGTGCTGCAGATCACCCACAGAATAATCTCATTGGGTCGAACTCTCTCCCACTCACAATTGTCATAGTCCCCCAGTTCTCATGCAATGTGCAAACAGCCCAGACAACTTGAAACAGGCATCAAGAAATACATCATTATTGCAGGCTTTTAATGAGGGTAATAGGCAGATTTGTTAAATTACAGATCAGTCAATATATGAGCTTACTGAACAAAGAACACTTCCATTATTTTTTATTCTTGCCACTGTTTGTGTTCTGCCAGATGCCCACTTGCTAAGCTACCACTCTAAAAAGGGCCCAAAGACTGCTTTTTGTAAGGAATGTGCATTCAAATAACACATTCCATTTCTACAGTCTATTCTTTCACAAAAACAAGCTTTTTGGACTTGGAATAAAAAATGAAAGCAGACCAGACTTACCTTCTGCAACACATTGCTTGCCACTTCCATAATAACCAGGATTACAATGACAGCAAAAACCTGCCTCATAGTCTCTGCACTGGCCATGAATCGAACACACATGGCGACTGTTTGCACAGGTGAGCTGTCTTTCTGTATTGTAGGAGAAAACTGAGAAAGAGGGGGGGAAAAAATACCATGAACAAACTTGCAAAACAAAACAAATTTTCAACCTTAGCTACAATTTGGTTGCATTTGAGTGACACTGTCAACCTGTCAGAGGTTAGGTAGGGATGGGCAGATAAAATGGGTCTTCGTTGCTCTCATTTATTTACGCTTTTAACTTACAAGAAAAAGGCAGGCGGAAGTAGATGCTTTTAATAAAAACTTAATATCAAGAGTACTAGACCAATGAACACTTGCCATGGCATATAAGGCTACAGGCTAAGTGTTGGGAAGTGGGACTAGAATGGATGTATGCTTGATGATTGGTGAGGACACAATGGACCAAAGGACCTCTTTTCATGATGGAAAACTCCATGACTCTGATATAGATTGTAATAATGACTTGGATGAAGGGACCAAATCCATGATAGCTAAAACTGTTAATGATGCAAAGATAGGCAGTAAGTGGTCAACAGGACATTAAAAACTCTATAAAAGCGACTTACAGAGGTTAATTGAGTTAGAACAAATCAGGCACATGGAACAGATTGACAGTATCTGTGGATTTGTTCACTTTAGCAGGAAAGAATTGAAAAACCGTATACAATTTAAATGGATTCAACACTGCAGAACTCAAAAGGTACAGAGGGATCTGGATTCATAAGTCAAGTTTTCACATAGGGTACACCAGTTGATTAGAAAGGCAAATTGATGTTTATTGCAAGGGGAACTGAGTATAAAAGCAGTGACGTGTTGCTGCAGCTGTATAGGGCCTTTGTTAGGCTATACCTAGAATGCTGTGAACAGCTTTGTTCATCTTATTTAAGACAAGATACAACTGCATTGGAAAAATTCAGAGAATTAATTCACCTAATTCCTGTGATGAAACAGCAAGGTTATTGATGAAAGGCTGACCAGGCTAGGGCTATATCTATTGGAATTGAGAAGAATGAGAGGTGGTCTTATTGAAATTTAAAAAGGTCCTAAAGGGGTTTGACAAGGTGAGTGCCAGCAAGGAGTTGGGGGGGGGGGGGGGGGGGGCGGTGGTAGAGAAGAGAGAGTTTGACTAACTAGGAAAACAGGTTATAAAATTTTTGCCAAAACATCATATAAGGCTGATATCTTCATAGGAGAGCAGAGTACAGGAGTGTCACATGAAAACAATTTTCGTATCTACAGTATTGTAACTTCCCAAAGCCTGTCACAGCAACATAACTGGTCAAATTTTGACGCTTAGGTAGGTAAGGAGATATGGGAACAGCTAATCAAAATATTAAAGTGGTAGATTCTAAGAAAAAGTTTAAAATGATAGAGAAGTGGAGAGGTAAGGAAGTTTCAGATCTTAAAGTCTAGGCAGCTGAAGGCTTTGCTGCCATTTGCGGAGTGAAGGAATTTGGGGATGCACAAGACCAGAACAGAGGAACCGAAATTTGGGAGAACTTATAGGGCTTAGGGAAAGATGGGAGAGGCCATGGAGAGATTCGAACATATGGATGTCAATATTAACGCCAAGGTATCAGCTATCAAATACTACGGACTGGAAAAAGGTTCCGATCCAAAATTAAAACCATATATTTAAAATGGCACTCAGCCAACCATCGTCAGACGGGCAAGTTTTCATACAGAATAGGATTTTATCAGTGTAGGAACAAGGAGGTTTGAACATATTTTAAGGCAGAGATTACAAATCCAATAGCACTGTAGAAAATGCAACAAAAACTTACAAGAATTCTTCATCTTGTAAGACATTGTTGTAATTTATTCAGGAGACTGCTATATTTTCAGTTCATTAAAGCAGTGAGCAGATGAGTCAGATTGAAAGAATCAAATCTACTACCACTAGCATCCATGAGTCAGTTGATCTCAACTATAGCAGTATTGAGGGTACTAAATACTATTCCCATGCAACAAGACAGTGGGGGGGGGGGGGGGGGGGGGGGGGTTGGAAAAGAGTGAGAGAGCAAGCAAGCTGGCCAGGATTCCTGTCCCTAAACACCACCCAGCAGAAAAGTGGGTTTCTACCCTATTGGTTGCACTCAATGTAAACATAATGTATACCAAATAAATTTCACACAAGTCCCTGGCAACAGTGATTGCCGATGACATCAAAAACAAAATCTGATGGCATTCAATAGCATTTCCATCTCCAGATCACACTCATCGATTTTCTGTTGTGTTGGGATGTGGAAGGACTGTGTTGGCAGGGTGTAGTCCAAAGTGACCAGAGATTCTACTGGAGAAGCCACAAATTTTTTGGACAAGCAGAACAGCTCAGGCTGGGTATTCTGTGGCTCACTGAATGAATGCACACATGACTGCTCATGACTGCACACAGCATCTCCACCAAGTTACATGTTGGAGGTTTGATCCTCCATGTGGACTGCAATTTGTATTATCTACTACTCATAATGCTGCAACTGGGCAAGACATTTTTGGCAGCATCTCCATGCAAATTCTAACACGTAGAATCACAAGGACAGCAGTGTTCTGGGACACTAACACCTTCATTGCCATTTCTTCACTACTATTGGGAAAAATCCTGGAATTCCTTCCTTAACTACACTGTCAGAGGATCTATAGCATTTAGGCTACAAAAGTTCACGTTACCTTACTGCCAACTTTTCACGGATGATTCAGAATAAATGCCAGTCTTGCTGGCAATGCCTAAATCTTGAGAGCATTTTAAGCTTATTTTGAATATTCATCATAGGCGAGATCCTAGAAGGGCACTCCCATACTGAAATTACATTCCACAAAGGGGTCCTTTCAAGAAAGGTGAATAAGGGAAAAACAATTGCAAACAAAAAGGAAGATTAAAAAAGAGGAAGAACAGTCCACATTTCAGAAAGAAAAATTGAGTAATCAAGAAAGGAGGAAGTGGGATTGAAGAAAAATACAAGATACATTCAGAATCTTAAAATTGGATTGTGGCTTTTTCATTTTCGGAACTGTTTGGTGAAAATAGTGAAAATAACATCTGCGCACATTGCTAGCTTTAGATCAAACACCTCATTCATTGAACAGCTTTATAAGTAATTCAAACAAAAGAGAATTGATTAGGGGTATGCTTTGTGCCACAAGTTGGATTTCCTTTCCTCACCCTTTATATTGTAATATACTTGCACTATATTATGTGCTGAAGTATAAAATATTGATGTTATGGCAAGGAACACAGGGCAGCTGGGACCTCATGAATGTCAGGACCAACAGCATATTTATTAGCCAACTAAATTTAAAGGACTGAGATATACAGAATAGGAAAGAGTACAAATTATTGTAAATTGAATACGGAAAAATAAATATGGGGTTGGAGTGGCTTGGAAACAGTCAAAGCAATATTAAGATTTTTTGATAAAATTTCGCATTATAATTTCTCTAGGAATAATTTATTGCTTGGAGGAGTGAAAGCCCACAGTTTTATTGTTACCTTTCCAGGCCAAACCTCTTAACTTTCACGTCAGGCTCATAAACCACAACATGAACAAAGTTATTGTGGCATGAATCACCTGTTCTAAACTGCTGCTGAGACCTATTCATATTAACAGGACAAATCCAGTTATTTAAAGCCCCTAGTTGGGAGGTCCATGACTAGATAATTCCCTGCACTCCCCCCGGCCAGTTTCAGTGAGGCTAGCAGAAGAGTGACATTCAGCATCTGTGGTAACTCACAACGATATATAATTTGTTCATCACAAATTACTGGATTGTTTTGTGCACTCATCTAATTACAGCACTTTCGGATTATATACTGATCTAGTACTAGACCTTGAGCATTTTGTAAAATGTATTAAATACACGTATCAACAAGTCACTATACCATTTCCAGTCACATCCAACTCTGACTCTGTTAGTTCAACTCTGCGCTGAGGAAACTGTGAATGCTGGAACTGGACTGGCTTTACTTTGATATGTGTGTGAACCGGAAACTGCTCCACATAGTGAGGTTCTTCCACATTCCGTTCGGAAGCTACCTTGTAGACTACAGCATCTTCTGGTATGCCAATCCTTTCTTCTTCTTCAGGAAGACTGTATTCTGGGTCTGACCCATTCTCAGTTATATCTACCTTGGAGTTCCTCCGACGGTCAATGGTTGGAACCGTACTAAAAGAATTCTGTACATAATCGGTGTGCAACTTGCTTACACTGGCAGGAAAAACGGTCTGGTTAGAAGAACTACCAAGATGGAAGATCCAAACTCCTTGTTCTCCAGCATTACTGTCTCTGTGAAAATAATAAACGTGAGAACATGCAGTTTTATTTTTCCTTTATAGAATGCATTGAAGTTGCCAGGTCATAAAATAATCCTTTAAGCATAACAGTGTGGAGCTAGAGGAACACAGCAGGCCAGACAGCAACAGAGGAACAGGAAAGCTGGGTTGGGACCTTTTTTTAAAGCATGTAGTGGAGGAAGAGGTGGGGCGGGGGGAGTTAGTGCCAGTGTAGCAGTGGAAGAGGGACTGCTCCACGTATCCTATGAAGAGGCAGGCATAGCTTGGGCCCATGCAGGTGCCCACAGCCACCCCCTTAGCTATCCTGCTCGGCCTACTGTGTTCCTCCAGGTCCACACTTTGTTATCTGACTCCAGCATCTGCAGTTCTTGCGGCTTTTTTCACTAAATTCAATAGTTGGATTTATTAGAGGCTGCCTTATTTTAAGGTCCCTAGTTTATGAATCTCCTACAAAATAGAAACATCTTTAAAGATAATCTGATTACCACTTTAAAGGCCTCCTTCCGACCACCCCTTTCATGATAATAATCCTTTATAAATCACTTAGTTCTGGTATCATGCTTAAATGTTTCTAGCACTTTTTCCATTGACTCTACATGCATCTGTTGGCTGCACACACCTCTGAATCACAAAGTTCCTGATTCAAGTTCCATATCAGAGCTGGAGTACAAAAATTCTAAAAGAGCTGCAGAAGCTGGAAATCTGAAACAAACACAGAAATTGCTAAAAATCTCAGCAGATCTGGAGCATGTGTGGACAGAAATCAGTTAACAGTTCAGGTCCAGTTCAGAAGAAGGGGTACTGGACACAAAATGCTTACTGATTTTTGTCCACAGATGCTGCCAGATCTGCTGAGATTTTCCAGTGATTTCTATGTTGTTTGAGTACAAAAAGCAAGATTGACACTCCAGGGTAGTACTCAGGGAATATTAGACTGTTGGGAAGTAACACCTTTTGGGTGAGATTATAAACCAATGCCCCATCTGTCTCCTTCAGACTAAACGAAAGATCTTAATGGTATAATTTAAAACAAGAACATTGTAGTTACTCCTGGTGTCTTGGTCAATACTTATCCCTTAATGAATATCAAAAACAAACATTATTGGTCAAGATCACATTGCTGTTTCTGGTGGTTTACTGAGCATAAATTGGCTGCCATATTTTCTCCATTATAATCATTTCAAAAAGTATTCCATTAGCTGTCCAATGGTCACAAAAAAAAACCACTATATAAATGTAAGTAAGTCAGTCTGTCGTCTTTTCATTATATGTAGACTAGAAATGTACTCAAAATTCAAGACTGATCAAACCAAAGTTCAAGACAAGTTTAGCGGTACTTGCCTGCTTTTTAATTCCGAGATATACCAAGTCTAAATAACAATGCAACATTTCACTCCAAGTATCTGAGAGTTAAATTTGTGCATCCATTAGTGGCACTGTCCCCATTTTGATTTTTCTTTTGATATTTATACAGCCGTAAAACAATTTACATTGTTTCATATTCTAATATTGTTGTTCCACCTTGTTTTCCTTTAAGAAAATTTCTTTGCAATCTATTACTCGTAATCCTAATCGATATTGTTTTATTCTAATGGAAAATGAGAAAGAACTGTAGATGTTGGAGGTCTAAAACAAAAAGAGCAGAAATAGTTGGAGAAACTAAGCTGCTCTGGCAGCATCTACAGAGAGAAAATAGAGTTTTGAGTCATGTGTCTCTTCTGAGCTAATCACAGCTGGGAAAAAGATGGTGAACGTAAATACTACTTCCTGCATTTCTGCCTTTGTTTGTTATCATTTTTCACTCTCTTTTAATGTCCATGTATTTAGTGCGTGCCTTAAGTTTCAATTCATCCACACTCCTTGCTCTTCGACATCTCTTTTGGAACTGAGTGCAGAATTTAAACTGCATGATAATTTGTAACTGAAGACAGAGCTGACTAAATGAGAAATAATCAGATTACAAACTATAGTTAACCAAAAATCTCTGGGGACCTAAAAAACAGTAGTATGCGGTCACTAACTTGAAGATAGCCTACTGGATTTTAACGTCATGGAAGAACTTACAACTGTTGTCAGAATGGAGGAAAATGGTTTTGATAACAGGAACCCAAGCCTGAAGAAAACATGCCTTGTTGGCAGTGAAATGGTTTGAGCTATGTGTAATGTTGTTACATCGAAGGTTACAAAAATAGCACTGTAGTAGCAAGCACATTTTTCCACGAGGGAAGAAGGACCAAAAATCTTTTAATGCCAATAGAAAAACCTTAATATTGATTGGTTTGCTACAAATACAGAAGGGTAAGTTTCATCCTAATCTAATATATTAATCTTTGAATTCAATGCAATGGTTCTGGAAACAAACAACGGGGTGCCTGCCCTGCATATGCACAAATACTGTCAGTCCGTAACTGTTTAAAGTGAGCGATGCTTTAAATGCAGCTCTGTTTTCTGTCACTAAACAATGCTCCCTGTTGCATTTGGTATTTTGTAACTCTTTCCTTTTCAACATATTGCGGAGCTTTATTTATGATGGAAAGTTTTATTTTAAGGTAAACGCTTACAATTAGTGAGGCAATGCTGTTTTTTAACCAGATATTCCAGTAGTGAACTCAACAAGCCTGAAAAGTGACACCTGTTAAAAATTTAACTAAAATAAAACAATTCTTAAAAATAATTAGGACAATTATTATGAACCAAATGGAGTTCAAAACCCTGACCCTGGAATTGAGAGTTCCATGACTACCAAATGAGTGAGCCAGGTGGTGCAGGAAATTCCTGCACTTATCCAAATTGCTCTCTTGTTAAAATAAATGCATCTTTTAATAAAGTAGCTGTGGTTACACAAGGCCTGAAGACAGCATCACAAAATGACACCTCTTAATTATTTTAAAATCACTGCAACTCTTGCCATCCCATCAGCGGAAACGGCACCAGAAACAGTTGTGTGTGCACTAGTGATTTTGCTGTAAACTGAACAGACAACAGTTCCCGACCACTTTCTTGTTGTCAGTAGGAGTCTTCTCATTGAAAGAAAAGTCTGGTAAACGCATATCTAACTCTAAGTACTGTTCCTGCTTGAATAATGATTTAAACTGTTGAGAAGATCAGCACTGTCCTTCCCACATATCACAGCTGCATAAAGTATACATTTTATGCATATATGCTTATCACAACTCTCAATTCAAGTTTGGCCAAGCCATGAAAAGTCACCAACAAAATACGTCTATACACAAGATATGCAGATGTTCAATTGTAAAGATTCCAAACACACTACACATCAAATGTAAATTGTGTACCGAGGAACAGTTTGGTCATTTACCTCTTCATGTCTGTTCTGCTATTCAATTAGATCATGGTTTCTCAACTCCAATTACTAGCCTCGGCACGTTCTACTAACTAAAATATATTAGAAATTCCAGCTTCAAAATTTTCAACCAAACTTCAAGCCTGTGCAGTTTTTAGGTGACAGACTCTGAGGGGTTGAAAATGCCAGCCCCAAATTGCGAAGTTTTACGACTCCCATGTTCTGGGCTTTCCCAGTTGGGGCAAATAGTTTATATCTTCCCATTTAAATCCTCAGTCATCTTAAAATGTCTCCGTGAAATCATTTTCTAATCTTCTAACCACGAGGGAACAATGCTACATGTTCTTCAAATGGAAGTTGTCAGACACAGAAAACTAAAGTCAATAAGCTTCCCTGACCACAATAAACAGGATTTGATGGTTAGAACATATTTTCTCTAGAGATTATTATATATTCAAAAAAGTGCCAAAATATTCTACATGAGAACGCGGAACACCAAAAATTTTCTTCTCTCAGGACAGACACCACAACAGGAATAGAATCATGGAATTCTACAGCACCAAAAGAGCACATTCAGCCCATTATGTTATATCAACGAGCTATTTAATTCAGAACAATGTTCCTTCTCAAGGGCCTGGAAGTTTCTCCTTTACAAATATTTGTCCAATTTCTGGACGACAAGAGAAACAAAAGTTAAGAAACATTTCAGATTAAGAAGTGTTAAAATTTGCTTACTGGTAAAGGTTTTTAACAGATTGCTCACTGCTGGATGTAACAGCATACGATGGTCCCTCAAGCGTAAATAGCATGAAACTGCTTTCCCCTCTGCTGAAGCCGACTCGAGCTGGTAATTCTAAGTCAATGTTATTGGCCGATTTGGAACGTGTTCCATAAAACTGCAAGCCATCTTCAGGGTAGAGCAGAATAGCATAAGAGCTGGATTCATCAGAAGCCAATATCACTTGGAAGGTGTTTCTCTGATAACACAAAAAGCCATCAACAGATCATTCAACATGTAGAAATTTACAACATATGGATCAGCTATGGCTCAGTGTGAATACTCTGACCTGAGTCAGGTAGTCATTGTTTCAATCTACACCCCGGCAACTTGATACATTTACTCCAGACTGATAACACCAGACTCCGATGCATTGATGGAGGTGCTGAATTTTGGAGGAGACATTAAATCAAAGAGTCATAACGGATCCCATTGCAGTATTTCAAACACCTGTGAGTTGTCACTGGTGTCCTGATCAATTTATTCCATAATTAACAGTGATCCAGTGATTCCAATTTTGCTTTTTGTGGGAGATTCCACAAAAATCAAAGAGAAACAGGGAGAAAATTACTTCTGTTTCACCACTTGTTTTAAAGCCACACCTCCCACCACCAATGCGCAATGGCAGCAGTACATACGGGAAGCACTGCAACAACTCACCGAGGCACCTTGGATAATACTTTTCAAACCCAATATCTCTACCGTCATCAAGAAGGACAAGGGCAGCAGATACACAGGGACAACGTCACCTGCATGTTTCACTCCAACCGCCACACCATGTCACCTAGGAACTATATCACTGACTCAGTGACATAAAAGGAACCAAGTCTCTGAACTTCCTTCTCACATGGGCTGCAGCAGGTCAAAAAAGCTGCTCATCTCCACCTTCTCAAAGGCAATTAGAGATAGGAAATAAACATCATCCTAGCAAGTGACATCTACTACCACAGAATGAGTTTTACAGGCAAGAAGACAACAGGAGGAAGACAACAGGTGGAGTCAGTGATCGTTCCAAGCATACATCTTGAACAAACCTCATGGATGACTATGTTCGGACAGTTTATAGCACCATTTTCCAATATTTATCCCCAACATCCGCCCACCTCCCCCCATCACCCGAGCCCTCACAAAACCTTGTGACCAAATTTTATGGCTTGAAAATTGTCAATGACATGTCTGTGAGAAAAGTGTCAGAGTGGGCATGCAGGGGAAGAGATCAAGGAGAGCAGGAGGTAGGGAAGAAAGGCTTGAGAGAAGTCGAGGGGCTGCAGTGTAGAGCTATACAGCAACTATGGCTGTCTTTGAAGTCATGACTCAATAACTTCAGCTCTTTAATTCATTTGGGGTCCTGACCATTTCGGAATCCCTGGTTTATTGTCTGAAATGGTAAAAATAATGAGAATCTCGGATTGAAAATAGGAGTACTTTGTTTAATGCAGGAAACCGATTTCAGTAACATATAAAACGTATCAACATTTAGCTCTCACCCCCACAAAAACAACCTAATACTGGGAAAAAAAACACTTTTATAACGCAGGACAATTGACATATTTGCACAGAACTGTCAACAGGTACATTATCCTAATTTGTCACATGCCAGTACCAAACAGGCTGATCAGTGCAGAAGCAAATGCATGGCCCCGGATCATAATCAGAAACTGCTGGAAAAACTCAGCAAATCTGGCAGGGTCTGTGGACAGAAAGCAGAGTTAATTTTTCAGGTCCAGCGACCTTCTTCAGAATTGATTGTAACTAGGAACGGGTTGGTGTATATGCTACAGAAGGGGTGGGGGAGGAGGGATTAAAAACAGTAAACGGTAGATGGAAATAGAACCCTGACAGACAGAAAAACAGTTGAGCAGAGCAAGGAATGAGTAAAGGTCAGCCTGGGAGAATGAATAACTCCCAATAGGTTGTTTGTGGCTTATGATGACAGGGTCTGGTGTCTCAGGGTTGGGATAAGGACGCGAGAGAAGGTGCCCAGTCCCTAAAATTACCCAAGTCGATATGGAGTCCAGGAGGTTGCAGAGACCCCAAGTGGAAGATGAGATGCTGTTCTTCCAACTTGCGTGGAGCTTCAGTGGAGCACTGCAGCAAGCCTGAGATAGAGATGTTGGCCAGGGAAAACAATGGTGTGTTAAGTGGAAGCTTGGGGTCAGTCTTGGAGATAGGATGTAGGTGTTCTGTAAAGCAATCACCCAGTATGTGCTTTGTTTCACCAAAGTAGAAGAGACTACAGCGAGAACAGCAAATACAGTAGTCTAGATTGATGAAGTGCAGGTAAATCGCTATTTCACCAGGCTGACAAGGCAGGGGAGGAAGATGTATCTGCTGGTGGCATCCCGCTGGAGATGGCAGAAGTGGCTGCTAACATCCATTGGATGGGAATGCTGGTGGGACAGTAGGTGAAGACAAGGGGGACCCTATCATTGTTGAGAGAGGGAGGGCAGGGAGTGAGAACCAAAGTGCGGGAGGTGGTTGTACATGGCTGAGGGCACTCAACCACGGTGGTGCGGAATCCACAGTTGATGAAAAAGGTGGACACTTCAGAGGCCCCTTTGTCGAAGGTGGCATTATCGGAACAAATGTAAGGGAGACGGAGGAACTGGGAGAGTAGAACAGACTCTTTACAGGAGTCAGGGTGTAAGGATGTACAGTCAAGGTAACTGTGGAAGTCAGTGGGACTGTAGTGGATATTGGTGGCCAGCTGTCCCCAGAAATGGAAACAGAGATTTCAAGGAAGGGAGGAGACAGATGGACCAGGTGAAGGTGAAAGCATGGTGGAAATTAGAAGTGAAATTGATTAATTTTTCAAGTTTCAGATAAGAGAGTAGGCAGTACCGATAATGACATTGATTTACTGGAGAAACAGTTGTAGATAGGGGCCAGAATAGGACGGGAACAAGGAATGTTCCATGTACCCCGCAAACAGACAGGCATACCTGGGGTCAATGAGATGATCCATGGCCAGCCCTTGGACCTGATGAAAATGAGAGGAGATAAAAGAGAAGTTGCTCAAAGTGAGGGTGAAATTGGCCAGGCTGAAGAGAGTGGTGGTGGATGGGGACAATTCAGGCCTTTTCTCCAGGAAGTGGGCAGCTTTTGATGAGTGGGTAAGACTTTCCTGATGTAGGATGCAAGTGTAAAGGGATTAGACGTCTAAGGTGAAGGGTAGGCAGCTGGAGCCTGTAAACTAGAAATTCTGAAACTGCTGTAAATTGTTAGCAGAATCGCAGATATAAGTGGGAAAAGACTGGATAGGTGAGAGGAAAAAAAGAATCAAGTCAAAGTAAGACAAAGGGTGTTTTGTTGAGCAGGAGCAGGCAGACACAATGGATCTGCCTGGGCTGTGGATTTTAAGAAAGAGTTAGAAATGGGCTGCGCAAGATTAGGAGACTATGAGCTTGGAGGCAGTGGAGGTGGAATGGGGGAGAAATTACTGGATGAAGTGAGATTAATGAGCACTGAGGACACAATGGCCTGGTGTTTCATGGAAGGGTCATGGTCCAGAGGGAGCTGTTTGACAGCTAGCACTTCGCGTCCGCAATGTAGAGGTCAGACCACCAGACACCACCCTTGTCAGCAGGCTTGATTACAAATTCAGGGTTGGATTGGAGAGCACAGAGTGCAGTCAGCTCAGAAGGAGATGGGCTCAAATGGGTAAGGGGGGGGGGGGGGGGGTAGGCCAGAGAAATTGACCATGCCACGTTGATAGTTCTCAATGAACAGGTTGAGAGCAGGTAAACAACCAGAGGGAACGGTCCAAGTGGAGGGAGAGTGCTGGAGATGGACAAAGGGGTCTGTAGGACAGGAGAGGACATTTGTCCAAATAAGGAGGTGAAGGCAGTGGAAGGAGAGTTCAATATCATGTTGTGCCAAAAATTCATTGAGGTGGGGGCACAGAGGGGGCACAAAACAGAGAGTTTTGCTGTGTACAGAAAGTTCAGCATTGGAGAGTGGAAGGTCAGAAAGAATAGTAAATACTTGACAAGAGATGGAGTTGGGAGAGGGGATGGAGTCAGAGGGAAGGGGCGGGAAGGAAGTTTTTAAAGAGGGTGCAGTGTCTCGTGTTCCTTAATGCCTAAAAGGAAATGAAAATGTTAATTATCAGAATGTCGAGTTACCTAGAGGATGAAGTGGAACTAGGGAAGCAGGGCAGCTCTGAGCCAGTGTAAGGTGGTGTTGATCAAGAGCGCGACAGCAGGCGAGTGCAAGACAGTACGCGAAGTGGGCAAGGGAGTGAGAGGGTGCACGACAGCGGGCAGGCAAAGGGGCGATTGAAAGAGCGCGCGAGAGCGAACGTGAGAGACAGTGAGAGCAAAAGCGCAGGCTACAGTGAGCATATGGTGACACATGGCACTGAGTGTGGATCTCAATATCTGCTGAGAATAGCGGTCTAAGGAAAGTCTCTGGATTGTACACTAATTTGCTCCCCCTCTTCTGAAGTCAATTTTATCAGCAGTTACAAAAGCACTGGTACAGTATTCCAAGTGATCTCTGCTTTACCATAATCCAAATTCTGAACATTAGGGGTTCACCGTAGTAATAGATGGGAACTTGTTAAAGTGCAATGGTGACCTCGCCCAAGTATCAGCACATACGTACACCAGGAGCCAGTGGACATCCTCGGGGAATATGCCATATTGTTTTAACTTCCCCTCCCTAGCCTAGGGCATTTATTGCAAATGTGACCCTTTTCCTGGATCATTAGCTAACTCAGCAAAGGACAGATTTACTTCAAATATGAAACCCAGTAAATAACTTGTCACTCTGATTTCTCAGCTATTTCACTCTAAGATAGCACCAACCTTATTACCTTATTCTGAGGTTGGTCTCCTCGTCTGAGCTCCTCGTGAGCAGTCACATTGGTCCAAGTGGCAATGAAAACATTGCCTGGGCTGAAGCTTAGTTCAGTGAAGCCTTTGTTTATCATCAGTGCAGCACGGTTGAGGATTTGTGGTGATGAATCCTGCCTGTAGTAGATCTTCCCCACTTCATCAGAAGTGTCCAGATCAGCCAGAAATGCCGCAATTGCACCAAATCTTAGTGGGAAAGTATCAACATAATTCAGTTCTCTTGGAGGTTTGCTGATGGTCATGATTCCATTTGTGTTCACCTTAATACACACAACAGATAACAGGTATGATTTTAAAAAATTATATATATAGATAGATTTTAAAATCCAAAATAAAAACCAACTCTTTTTGTGCTCTACCAACCTAATCACAAGTGAGATCGCAGGCAGCTGAAACAAGAGATCGTTCAGCCCCTCCACCCAGTACTGTCACTCAAATGCAGTCTGACTGGTCTATATCTCAGGTCCACAGTATCTCCCGATATCCTTTCACACACGCAAAAAAAAGTGACTGGCAGCTCTTGTAAATTTTCTACTAATTCCTCTACATAGACCCTTTCTGACAAAATACGTCCCAGCTTGGTACAATCCGATTTCATTTTTGAACAAGTTATCTGGAAGATATGTCCCTAACGCTGATCTCCTCCACGCCAGTCACCCGTTCCCCCCCCCCCGCCCCAAGAGAAAATAAACCCCGCCAATACACCCTTTTTAGAAACATCGCAATTTTTAAAAAAAAATCACTCAATCTTATGAACTACAGGGTGGAACACAGAAGGTCAGGCAGCATCAGAGGAGCAGGAAGCAAAGTCGACGTGAGAGTAGATGCTGCTTGGCCTGCTGTGTTCATCCAGCTTCACACTTTGTTATCGAGGAAAGTCGACGTTTCGGGTTTACACCCTGCTCTGTTGATGCTGCCTAACCTGTTGTGTTCCACACTATATCGACTCTGACTCCAGCATCTGCAGTTCTTGCTATCTCCCGATTTCCCAACTGCTGGGCTGAAGGATACAGCCAGATTAAACCCGATTTTATCCAATCACCTGCAATATTCACAGCAATCACACACAAAAAGCCACTGGCGGGAGTCAAATTGCCTGACTTCAGTCTCGGGACGGAACTTTCCACTCAAACATGATCAACGGGCTGTTAAACCATGTCAAGAAAGCCAGATTGAAAAAGAAAACACACAAGACGCTGATGATCGAAGAAACACAAAAGCCGTTGAAACAAATTCCTCGGCCGATCATCTAAAATGTGGTACGGTTTAATTTCAGATTTTCCCGATTCACTTAATTTTCTCGCTGGCCATTTCAACATGTGCAGAACTGCACGAATATACGTCTGCCTTCACACAATTTAATCTGGTGTAGCATAAAAACCAAACCAAAGCAGATTATGTTTGTTGTTAACAGAAAAGTCTTCGAAAGTTAACGGGTGAAATTCCAATTTAAATTAACAAACTTATTAATCATTAGATGGTAGGAATAAGTAGCCTTTTTCACCCTCACCCTGGAACCACTGACAAAACAAATAATAAAACATTTGATCAACAGTTTCTCACAGGAATAAAATCCTTCCTCCCGCCCCCCATTAAAAAATTTCATCCCAGAAAATTTGTGAAGATGTTTGTTGTTAACTTTTCTCTGGATGACTAAGTTACCAGGTACTTACATAAATGTTTTTAACAGTTCGGTCGAATAGATGCAGCGTTTGGCCCAAACTGACCGACTCCGAAGTGACATCGTCCCCGGGGGTCAGCAGCTTGTCCCCAGCGCCCTCCCCATGAGGGTAAAGCTCCCCTAAGGACAGACCGCTCACAGCAGCCGCCTGAAGCAGGAGGGCCAGCAACCACACACTCCCCATCTGCAACAATGTCCACAATCCAGGCCGCTCCAGGACCCACTATCTACCCGCTCCCACTCCCCTCAACAAGCAGCTCCAGGACAGCCCCAGTAAATCTGTGCAGCGCCCAATCACCAACATTCACTCCGCCCAGCTCAGCCTGAACGACAGCTTAGCCCAGCCCAATCCAGCCCGTTTCCGCCTCAACCTCTCGGGAACCGCCTTTGGCTCATCGAAGACCTCATGGTCATTCACTCGCAAACTCTTAGCCCTTGGGACGTACAATCTCACACTTACTCTGTCGCGCATATAATCATATTAATTAAAATCATTCATAGACATATTTGCATATTTATATTTATTTTTAACCTGATTTATAAAGGTATTAGAACTTCAGAAGTCCACAAATATAACTTTTATATATCTTCGATACTGCCCTCCAGTTTAAAGAATAAACTAATATTAAATTGAAACATACAACAGCCAAGCAAACATAGTTTTAACTCTTTTCTGTCAAGCAGGAAGAGTGTCCTGCAGTCAGCATCACAGTGAAGACCGGAGAAAGTCAGTAAGCTGTAAGGTACTCAACTTTGTGCAGTGTCAGTATCATATGAGGTTTCACTGATGCATGAGTATTTCCTAAAGTATGTTTGTTATGTTTTTACCCTCCTTGTTGCAGATGCTCATGATGATAACAGTACCAAGCAGAAAATGTGAGGTGATCCACGTAAAGGGATGTAAATAACGCACAAACATCGTTATTGCCGTTTCAATTTGTGGTTGGTCAGGAAGCTTACCCATGAGATCTGGAGTCTGGCAAGAGCCACTTTCTGATGCCTTGTTTGTGTGTTGCATTGAATCTTTTGCCAAGTCCATCAGAAAGGATGCAAGCCTGAGAAGGGTAACTATTCCAGGCAGGGAGCCCTGCAGGTCAGAGCCTCCCTGAATGTGGATGACTTTGCTGTTTTCTGCTTGGATCTGTTGTCAATGCGCAGACTCAAGAGCAACTGCAACCAATTCACATTGGCCTCTGGAGCCAAGATAAACCAAGACAAGGGGGAGGCCATGTTCATAGGGAACTGGGCCAACTGATCCTCTATACCCTTCACTGTTCGGGGACAGATGATCTGAAGATGCTGGGAATACGGTTCAGAAGGGCTAGAGCCTACACAAAAACTTGGGAGCAGGGTATCACCAAGGTGAGGCAGACAATGAGCAAAAGGGAGCACTGCTCCCTCACCATTGCACATGAAAACCTGGTCATCAGTTGTGAGGTACTGTCAGTGTTGTTGTATTTGGGGCAGGTCTAGCCTGTTCCCCAGGCTTACACCACTCTGGTCACCTGAGCTATCTTCCACTTCACCTCGACATCAAAGATGGACTGTGTCCACAGGGACACCATATATAAAGCCCTAGATTAGAGGTGAAGAACACGCCAATGCTACTGTCATTCTGATGACCACCTTTGTGCGTGGCTGAAACAAACTGTAGACCTTCAGTGTGTAAACACCAAGTGTCACTACATACTGATGTTCTATTTACCCAGTGTATTGCAAAGGATGGGTCTGGCCATGTTGCTGCGGAATGCTACAACTAATATGACTATTGTGTGTCACCTGTCATTCATGGAAAAATTTGCAAAGTAAAACTCCTTTGACCACAAGTCCATCAGAAAGTGGTCAGCATGTAGTATCCTGAACACCCTGCAGGAAAAGGAGAGGGTCAATCCTGTCAGGCTGTTCCCTGAGCAGACTGTCAAAAGCATTTGGCAGAATGTCTCATCGCCAGAGTTAGAAATGGGCTGCGCAAGATTAGGAGACTATGAGCTTGGAGGCAGTGGAGGTGGAATGGGGGAGAAATTACTGGATGAAGTGAGATTAGTGAGCACTGAGGACACAATGGCCTGGTGTTTCATGGAAGGGTCATGGCCCAGAGGGAGCTGTTTGACAGCTAGCACTTCGCGTCCGCAATGTAGAGGTCAGACCACCAGACACCACCCTTGTCAGCAGGCTTGATTACAAATTCAGGGTTGGATTGGAGAGCATGGAGTGCAGTCAGCTCAGAAGGAGATGGGCTCAAATGGGTAAGGGGGGGGGGTAGGCCAGAGAAATTGACCATGCCACGTTGATAGTTCTCAATGAACAGGTTGAGAGCAGGTAAACAACCAGAGGGAACGGTCCAAGTGGAGGGAGAGTGCTGGAGATGGACAAAGGGGTCTGTGGGACAGGAGAGGACATTTGTCCAAATAAGGAGGTGAAGGCAGTGGAAGGAGAGTTCAATATCATGTTGTGCCCAAAATTCATTGAGGTGGGGGCACAGAGGGGGCACAAAACAGAGAGTTTTGCTGTGTACAGAAAGTTCAGCATTGGAGAGTGGAAGGTCAGAAAGAATAGTAAATACTTGACAAGAGATGGAGTTGGGAGAGGGGATGGAGTCAGAGGGAAGGAAGTTTTTAAAGCGGGGTGCAGTGTCTCGTGTTCCTTAATGCCTAAAAGGAAATGAAAATGTTAATTATCAGAATGTCGAGTTACCTAGAGGATGAAGTGGAACTAGGGAAGCAGGGCAGCTCTGAGCCAGTGTAAGGTGGTGTTGATCAAGAGCGCGAGAGCAGGCGAGTGCAAGACAGTACGCGAAGTGGGCAAGGGAGTGAGAGGGTGCACGACAGCGGGCAGGCAAAGGGGCGATTGAAAGAGCGCGCGAGAGCGAACATGAGAGACAGTGAGAGCAAAAGCGCAGGCTACAGTGAGCATATGGTGACACATGGCACTGAGTGTGGATCTCAACATCTGCTGAGAATAGTGGTCTAAGGAAAGTCTCTGGATTGTGCACTAATTTGCTCCCCCTCTTCTGAAGAAGTCAATTTTATCAGTAGTTACAAAAGCACTGGTACAGTATTCCAAGTGATCTCTGCTTTACCATAATCCAAATTCTGAACATTAGGTGTTCACCTTAGTAATAGACGGGAATTTGCTAAGGTGCAATGGTGACCTCGCCCAAGTATCAGCACATGCATACACCAGGAGCCAGTAGACATCCTCGGGGAATGTGCCATATTATCCAGGCCGTTCAATATTCTGTAAGTTTCAATTAGATCCCCCCGTCATCTTCTAAACTCCAATGAATATAGCCCCAGAGTCCTCAAACGTTCCTCATATGTTAAGCTTTTTATTCCTGGGTCCATTCTCGTGATACTCCTCTGATCCTGCCCCAGGGCCAGTGTATCCTTCCTGAGATGTGAGGCGCACAATACTCCAAATGTGGCCTGACCAGGGCCTTATAAAACCTCAGTTGTTCATCCCTGCTTTTATATTCAAGTTGCCTCCAAATAAACGCCAACATTGCATTTGCCTTCCTGCCTACTGATTCAACCTGCAAATTTTCCTTGAGAGAATCCTGCACGGGAACTCCCAAGTCTCTTTGCACTTCAGACTTCTGAATTTTCTCTCCATTTAGAAAATAGTCCATGCTTTTGTTGTTCTTACCAAAGTGCATGACCTCACACTTTCCCATGTTGTACTCCATCTACCACTTCTTTGCCCACTCTCCTAACCTGTCCAAATCCTTCTGCAGTCTCCCCACCTCCTCAATATGACCTGTCCCTCTACCTATCTTAGCATCATCTGCAAACTTAGCCAGAATGCCCATAATTCCTTCATCTAGATCATTAATGTATACAGTGAAAAGTTGTGGTCCCAACACTGACCTTTGCGGACACCATTTGTTACAGGCTACCATCCTGAGAAAGACACACTCTGCTTTCTGCCAGACAGCCAATCTTCTATCCATGCAAGCAGCTTGCCTCTAAAACCATGGTCCCTTATCTTACTCAGCAGCCTCCTGTGCGGCACCTTGTCAAAGGCCTTCTCGAAGTCCAAGTAGATAAAATCCATTGGCCCACTTCTTGCAACAAGCAAAACGAACGTCATCTACAAAATACCTTGCAAGAACTGTGACAAACACTACATTGGACAAACAGGCAGAAAGCTAGTCACCAGGGTACATGAACATCAACTAGCCACAAAACGACATGACCCACTATCACTTGTATCCTTACATACAGATGAGGAAGGACACCACTTTGATTGGGACAACACATCCATCCTAGGACAAGCCAAACAGAGACACGCACAAGAATTCCTAGAAGCATGGCATTCCAACCGGAACTCCATTGACAAACACATTGATTTGGAGCCAACCTACCATCCTCTGAGAAAAAGAACAGGAAATAACATCACCAATGCAGGAAATGACATCACCAACCAAGGAAACCTAAACAGATAAATAGAAAGCGGGACATAACACCAGCGCTTCATTGGAGGCTCATTGATGATGTTACCTAGAATGGTGACGAAAGGTCTGAAAACTAACCTTCCAGCTCAGCGAGCAAACTCACATCCAGGGGTGTCATGTTAGTGATTTTCCAGTGCTCTGTGACCTTCCCTGACTTTAGCGATTCCTGAAAGATCACCACTAACACTTCCACTTTCTCTTCAGCTATCTCCTTTAGAACTCTGGGGTGTAGCCCATCTGGTTCAGGTGATTTATCCACATTCAGGCCAATCAGTTTTACTAGCACCTTTTCCTTGGTGATGGCCAACATACTCAGCTCTGCCCCCCCGACTCTCTTGAATTTTTGGGAGATTACTCATGTCTTCCACTGTGAAGTCTGATGCGAAGTAATTATTCAGTTCCTCAGCCATTTTCTTGTTCCCCACTACTATCTCTCCACAGTCATTTTCCAGTGGCCCAATGTCCACTTTTGCCTCTCTTTTGTCCTATATATATCTAAAGAAACTCTTACAATCTTTGTTTATATTACTAGCTAGCTTACCCTCATGTTTAATCTTCTCCTTCCTTATTTCTTTTTTTGTTGCCCTCTGTTGGTCTTTGCAAGCCTCCCAATCCTCTGGTTTCCCACTACCCTTCGTCACATTATATGCTTTCTCTTTTGCATTTATGCTATCCCTGACTTCCTTAGTCAGCCATAATTGCCTCATCGTCCCTGTACCATGCTTCTTTTTTCCTAGGGATGAATTTTTGCTGCATCTCCTGAATTACTCCCAGAAGCTCCAGCCCTTGCTGTTCCACTGACTTCCCTGCTAGGCTCCACTTCCAGTCAATTCTGCCAAGCTCATCCCTCATTTCTCTGTAGTCGCCTTTATTCAGCTGTAATACCATTACCTCTGATTCCATCTTCTCCCTCTCAAATTGCAGAGTAAATTCTATCATATTATGATCACTACCTCCTAAGGGTTCCTTTACCTTAAGCTCCTTTATCAAGTCTGCCTCATTGCACAACACTAAATCCAGTATTAGAGATAATGGGAACTGCAGATGCTGGAGAAGCCAAGATAATAAAATGTGAGGCTGGATGAACACAGCAGGCCAAGCAGCATCTCTACTAAATCCAGTATTGCCTGTTCCCTTGTGGGCTCCAGCGTGAGCTGCTCCAAAAAGCCATCTCGTAGACATTCTACAAACTCCTTTTCTTGCAATCGATTACCAACCTGACTTTTCCCAGTGCACCTGCATGTTAAAATCCCCCATGATCACTGTGACGTTGCCTCTGTTACACACCTTTTCTGTCTCCTGGTGTACCTTGTGCCCCAGCTCCTGACTACTGTTTGGAGGCCTGTATACAACCCCAACTATAGTTTTTTCACCTTTGTGGTTCCTCAAATCTGCCCACACAGATTCGACATCATCTGACCCTACTTCATTTCTTCCTATTGATTTAATTTGATTTCTCACTAATAGGGCAAACCCACTCCCTCAGCCCACCTGCCTACCTTTTCAATGGGATGCATATCCTTGATATTCAGTTCCCAATCCTAATCCCCTTGCAGCCACGTCTCTGTGATGCCTACCATGTCAAACCTGCCAATTTTGATCTGCACCACAAGCTCAATTACCTTATTCATTATACTGTGTGCATTCAGATATAACACCTTCAGTCCTGTATTAATCCTCCCTCTTCTCAATGTCATTCGTTTTTCCAGTGTTTGATTGCTAGCCCTTCCCAAATGCTCTGTCCTATTTGTGTCTGTGCTGGAGACTTTAATAACCTCCCCTGTGTTTTCCTACCCTGTCTATTCTTTCATATTTTTCCATGTAGTTGAATCCACCACTACAGATGTTAACCTGCTGCTTTGTTTCCCACTGGGGCAAGTTTCACCGTTCTCTTGCCCCCACCCCCGCACTTTCTAGTTTAAAGTCCTGTTGACCAGCCTATTTACCCTTTTCGCTGGAACATTGATTCCAGCTCAGTTCAGGTGGAGACCGTCCCAATAGTACAGATCCCTCCTGTTCCAATACTAATGCCAGTGCCCCATGAAGAGGAACCCCTCTTTCCTGCACCACTCTTTTAGCCACCTGTTCGCTTCTCTTATTCTCATATCCCTGTGCCAATTTGCACGTGGCTAGGACAGTAATCCGGTGATTATAACCCTCAAGGACCTGTTCTTTCATTTCTTTCCTAGCTCCTGATAATCTCTGAATAGATCCTCTTTCCTAGTCTTGCCTATGTTGTTTATTCCAGCATGGACCACAGCAACTCGATCCACCCCCTCCCACTCCAATATCCTTTCAAGCCGGCCAGAGATATCCCTTACCCTGGCACTGGGCAGGCAACACACCATGCGGGACTCTCGATCCTGCTTACAAAGGATACTATCTGTTCCCTAATTATAGAATCCCCTACACTACCACCTGTCTTTTAGCTTCCTGGATCACTGGACATGTTTCTGGGGAAGGTGGGACCTGTGCACGTCTGAAGGGTTGCACCTGAAGTGGAACAGGAACAACATGCTTGAGGCTGGTAAGGATTTCAGTGAATTTGGCAGGAGAATGGTTTATGGAGTTGACATATTGTAGGGGGTGATGTACAAATATAGAAGGAGCAAGTCAGTCAACAAGGCCGTGTGAATACAGTGAGGTTAAGGCTCAAGGGGGAATTACAAGGCTGGATTTATCTTAATAGAAGGAGTCATGAGAGTAACAGATGAGTTGAGGGTGGTCATTTATGCGTAGGCTGTGATATCATTGCTGTAATGGTTGAGGGAGGGATAGCACTGACAGCTCAATATTCCAGGATGAAGAATCTTTATGTGAGACAGAATGGCTTTAAAAGCAGGGGAATTTCGATGTTGCAGTGTTAATCAAGGAGTCAGTCACTCCAGTGGGGAGGAATGTTATTTCAGAATGTTCCTCAAGTGAGGCTGTATTGGTAGAACTTAAAAACATAAAGGACCAAACATTCTGCTGGGAGTGCACCCCAAACAGTCAGGGAGGGATAGAAAGACAGATATATAGGCAAATCTCAGATGTGTGTTAGAATAATGGGGTAATGACAGTAGGAGTTTTCAACTTCCCAAATATTAACTGGGATAGACAAAATATGAAAGGCTAAAAGGAGGCAGATTTCTTAAAATGTGTCTAGGAGAGCCTTTTAAGACAGCATGCAGAAAATCCTATCAGCAAGAATTGCAGTGCTGGATATAATTTTAGGAAACAAAGCCAGTTTGGTGTTAGATGTGGCAGTGGGGAAGCATTTTGGTGATAGGAACCAGAATTTGGTAAGGTTGAAGGCAATTATAGATAAGGATAAAGATGGACCAGAAATAAAGGTTCTGACTTGGGGGAAAGCCAATTTTAATATGATAAGATACGACCTGGCCAAAGTGGACTGGGAGCAGCGACTTACAGGAAAATTCATATCAAAGCAGTCAGAGACATTCAAAAAGGTAATAGTGAGAGTGCAGGGCCAATATATTCCTGTAAAGAGGAAGGTGGAACCAAGAAGTCAAAAAAACTCTGGATATCAAAGGATGAACATCATTGGATGAGGAACAAAAAGGAAACAGGGTAGATTACAAAGGCTCAAAACAGTGATGACCGAAAGGAGTATAGAAAGGGCAAGAGGTTGCTTAAAAAAATTTAGGAGAGTGAAGAGGACTCATGAAAAAATGATCCTCGATAGCATATAACATCTTTGTGTTGTTCTGAAATCATATACTTGTTCCACTTCTGAAATTGTTAATATATTTCCTCTTTTGTTTTCTTCTTTCTCTGCTACTGTCAATTTTGTTAGTTGCTGCCAGATGTTTTGTTTTCTGTCTACAAGAATGTATGCAAAGAATTGTAGTTGGTGCTTGGTGAACTTCTACAAGTTTTCCTCTGTGCTTATTTTCAGCAAAACCTCATTAGTTGTGCATATGGTTTAACTAGCCCTCCTCATATATCAGAGACCATATTGCCATTGCCTTTCATTTATCTTCCATTGTATAGCTTATATTTCAACTTATGATTGATCAGATGTAACAATTAATAATCTCATTCTGGAGGTGTTCTTAATTCTAAGGAGGTCTAACTGTTTGCTTTGGTTTGTCCAAGTGTCTTAGAGGATTTTCCTCTATATCTGCTCACTGTGACATCTGGATACCTCACAATATTCATATTCTACCAGCTGCTAAAATTCCTGCAACTCTGATAGACGCTTCGTGATCATTTTACAGAAATTTCGAAAAAAATCCAGAGATAGAATACAATCATTTTGCACTTATTTTGAAGTGATCCATTTACTGAAATTGCTGTCAATCCAAGTATAAATTGTGATGCAGTCTTCAATTTTTCCCTTCTATATATCATTTCAAAAACATGTTTATGTCTTACTCTGTCAAATGCTTTTATGTAATCTAGGAAGCATTGGCATAAATTATTTTGTACTTCAATGGTTCTCTCTGTTATAGTTCTTACCACACATTTTGCATTTCTTTTTTCTTTCAATGAACCCATGTTGTTCTTCTGATATTGCTCTTCTAGTTGTGTTTTGTGCTGTCATCATGATGATTTTTGGCATCATTATGGAATAAATTATGCGTGATCAGTTTCATACTCAGACTGAACATAGTTGATAATGTGTATTAATATCTTGTGGAAAAATATTCATCCAGCACTGTGCTTCAAATTTAACACAAATTACAAAAATGCATCAGTCACAGTCTGTTACATCTTAGAATTCATCCAGTTCACTGCAAATTGTAGTATTTCATCTGAAGACAGGGTCAATTCATCTGAATGCCTCAGATAGACCTACACAGACTAAACATTGGTTGTTTTACACAGCAAAAGTAGAAAATACAATAGAAACTTTTGATAAACTATTCCAGATAATGAATTGTTACAAAGTTCAATCTAAATGCTTGCTCATAAAATAGGAACAGTGCCACAGAAATTAGGCTACATAAAATCACAGTAGAGTTAGTTCATTATAACAATGGGCATAATCACGGAGTAATAATGGAGATCTGCCTATCCTGAACTGAGAATTGAAGAAAACAGATCAAGTGTCAGTACAAGTAGCTGCCCATTATTGTTTGAGGCTGAAAGAAAATTCAAATAGAATAGTGTTGCTACAAATTATTACCCTTCTCTTTAGCTATGCACTGTGAATACAGAGCATATCATCTAGAAAATGTACTGCAGCAACTCTCCAACTTTGTCACTGTTAGATCAAAATCCTGAAATTCCTTATCTGATAATACTGTGGGATTTTCTTCAACAGTTAGATTACAGACATTAAAAAGTGGCTCACTGCATCTTTCTCAAGGGAAATCAGAAATGGGCACAAGGCTGGCCTTGCACATCCAGAAAATAAATAAAACATAATAAACTTTCCTCTAAATTATTTTCTCCAGCGAGTACTCTACATTTGATATCCATTTGAAGCCTTATGCGGGACTGGGCTTAGGAATAATGTGGAAGCCATTGCTTCCGCATAGCTTGTGTATTAAAAAAAATTCTGACTGCTCAATACGTATCAACTGGAATAAGTTAGTGTTCAGGACTACTTACAGCGCTACACGGGATAATTTTAAACAGCCCACAGACAACCCAGGAAATCTCTGTTAGCACAACACAGTTAAACATTTTTAATTCATTCTTGGGATGTAAGTGTCATTGGCTGGCCAACATTAATTGCAAATCCCTAGTTGCCCGAGAAGGTGATGCCTTCTCGAACTGCCGCTGTCCATTTTGCTGTAGGTTGACTCATAATGCCATTTGCTGTAGGTTGACTCATAATGCCATTTGGAAGGGAGTTCCAGGATTTTGACCTAGCAACAGTGAAGGAACAGTGATATATTTCTAAGTCAAGATGGTGAGTGTCTTAGAAGGGAACTCACACGCAGTAGTGTTCCCATCTTTCTGCTGCCTTTATCCTTCTAGATGGAAGTGGTCATGTGTTTGGAAAGTGTTGCTGAAGCAGCCTTAGTGAATTTCTGCAACGCATCTTGTAAATGGTACACACTACTACTACTGAGTATTGGTGGTGGAGGAAGTGATTGTTTTGTGGATGTGATCCCAATCAACAGGCTGCTTTGTCCTGGATGATGTCACATTTCTGAAGTGTTGTTGGAGCTGCACCCATCCAGGCAAGTGAGAAGTGTTCCATCACACTCCTGACTTGTGCCTTGTAGCTGGTGGACAGGCTTTAGGGAGTTAGAAGATGAGTTACTTTCTGCAGGATTCCTAGCCTCTGACCTGCTGTTGTAGCAATTGTTTTTATATATGGCTAGTCTAGTTCAATTTCTGGTCAATGGTAACTCCCTGATTGTTGATAGTGGATGATTCAGTTATAGTACTGCCATTGAATATCAAGGGGTGATGGTGAGATTCTCTTTTGTTGGAGATGCTCATTGCCTAACACATGTGTGATGCGAATGTTACTTGCCACTTGTCAGCCCAAATCTGGAGATCATCCAGATCTTGCTGCACTTGGACATGGACTGTTTCATGATCTGTGGTGTGCCAGAAGTGGTTTAGGCCCCAACTATTCATTAAAATGGAGTTAAAAGACTCATTGTATTATTTAAAGAAAAGCAATGCAATTTTCCCCAGTATCTTGACCAATATTTATTCTTTAACCAACATCACTAAAAACAGATAGCATGGTCATTATCACATTGTTGTTTGGGGGAGATGTGCGAGTTACAATTGGCTGCCATTTTTCTTACAACAATAATTATGACTCAAAAGTATTTTATTGGTTGTAAAGCATTTTGATACGTCCTGACATGAGGATACAAAGGTAGAAGGAAGTAAACAGAAACAGAAATTGCTGGAGAAAATCAGAAGGTGTGGCAGCATCCGTGGGGAGAAAACAGAGTTAATGCTTTGCGAATAGTTACCCTTCTTCACAACAGTCCTGGCAGACCTGCTGAACTTCTGCAATTTCTGATTTTGTTTCAGGTTTCTAGCATCCACAGTTCGATGTTTTCTTAAAGAAAGGAATAAGTTGTGAAGAAGTTTGCAAAGGCTGTAGGTAGATTATGTGGCCAGGCAAAATATTGACAGATGGAAAATAATGTAGAAAAATGTGAATTTACCCACTTTGGGAGAAAGAATTTAAAACCAGCATATTATTTAACTGGAGAGAGATTGCAGATAAGGTATAGAGGGATCTGTCTGTCCTTGTACATGAATCACAAAATATTACTATGCAGGTACTGCAAGTGATTAGGAAGACAATTGAAATCTTGTCATCTATTTCAGGAAAAAAATAGAATATAAAAATAAGTTCACAGATAGTAGGAACTGCCAATGCTGGGGAATCTGAGATAACAAAGTGTAAAGCTGGATGAACACAGCAGGCCAAGCAGTATCGGAGGAGAGGAAGGCTGATGTTTTGGGTCTGAACTGAAAACAACTCCTTGGACAAAATTCCTTTTCCATGGCCTTCCGAATTGAAACAGGTATCCTGGGCCTTTATCACATTGCTGCTTGTGGAACCATGCAGTAATCAAATCAGATGACACACTTCCTGCACTGCAATGGTGACACCATGAGGTTATTTCACTGGCTGTAAAGTGATTTAGGAATTCCTAAGGACATGAAAGATGCTAAATAAATGCAGGTCTTTACCTTTGCAGGTGGCACAAAACTTAGAAAAGCTGTGTAAACAGTGAGGAGGATAGTAGCAAATTCAGGATAATATATTTCGGTGAAATAAGCAAATATAAGGCAGAATTTTAACCTCCACAACTACAAAGTGAATCATATGTGAAACGGATAGATCACAGCTCTCTTCCTCTCTACATTAGGCCCTGTGGTGCAGCACTGAAAAATCCTGGTGCTGTTCTTCGTAATATTATACTTTTCCCACAATAAACTAATTTTTAGAATTACGTACACCAGCCAAAAGTAAAATGGGGCTACATGTAGCATTCCAGCTCAGAGCGCAGCAACTTAATGCTTGTCACATACATTTACTACATATACTGGAAACAGCAGCCTGTGAGCTAATTTTAGTCCTCATTTTTGGGTTCCTTTCTTCCTTTGTGATTCTCTTCTAGCAAGTCTGATCACAACACTTCTAGTATTTTCAATAATACCAAAGGGTCCATTTATCAGTCTGACAAACAATTTATTTGAGAAGTTTTGTTGTTACTTTTATGACCCAAATGTTTGCCAGACACATGATAAAATATCCATATTTGTAAGTACCCATGGACTGGATTTCTGTGGAATGGTGCACAGGATCCCAAAACACACTGAGGGTCTCTACTGAATTTATGTGAAACTGCAGGCCAGGACTCATTCTCAGTCAACTGCCCTCTGTAGGACATTTGCATTTAAAAATCTATTTTATTCACTTTCTGAAAGGTGGTTGTCAAGATGTGGTGAAACCCCTCCACTATTTCAACCAGCATGACGCCATCACAGAATATATCATCCCCATCCTTCCTTTTTGATATTCTAAAGAGTCTGTTATAGACCAGACCAAATCCCTTTCAAACATATCAAAGAGACACCCTAGACCCTAACATATCTTATTTCAGGGCAAGTGTCAGGTGCAGTATTTCAAATTCAATTGATTTAAGCTACTTGGCTTTAAGCAAAACACACTTTATTCTTCACCTACAGTTAAAATCAAAACAAAAGAAAGGAATTGATGTAACTTTAACTCTATTGGGAAACTTAACGGAATAATGGATTATTTAATTACTGAACAGCAATTGCTCCAATATAATAACATCACCTAAACACACCCTTGGCAAAGGCAAGTTCAGTAAAATAGATTGTCTCACATGCAGTGTTTCTCTGGTCCAGGAGGAATGAACAGCGAGAGAAAATTCTGGCAGGGAGAACTCAAGGATTTTTCTGTAGCAGGGAGAGATGTCGGGCAGCTTCAGAACCCCAACAATTACTGACAGCTAAATTAAAACCTGGGTTTGGTGGGAGCCTGACTCCACCCATTCAGGCTGTTTCTATTGTTCCAACTTAAAAAAAAAACCAAGGCATCACAAGCTGTTTACTTTATTGCCTTTGGATAGACTGTTCAGTACCTATGGCTCAAAACCTCTCTTTGAAAAAAAACCAGGACAAATTACACCTGTTAATGGCATAGTATCATCACAAGTCCATTTCGTGCATTACATCCTAGTCTTCTCAGTCATCTCTAACATCTCCTCTCCTTTCTATTGTACCATTCTATGCAAGACAGGGAGATGCAACATCTGCTGTTCCTCCCTTCTCAACATCCAAAGCCCTAAAAACACATTTCAAGTGAAACAACAATTCATCTGTTGTTCTTGCAATGTGAAACATTGAATTCATGGTTTACAGTGGGATCTCTGCTACCTTAGGGAAAGCAAATATAAACTGGTAACCACTTTGTGGAACACCTCTCTTTTGGTCAAAAGCATGATCTCAAGCTCCCTGATGCTTGGCACTCTATTCTTGTAACATGTCCCCTTCTGACCTTTCTGCTCATGGCTTGTCATAATATTTAAAGCTCAACATAACCTCACGATTATGAATACCTCACAGCCTGTTCGTATTCCTTTAATATGAATTCAGATATTGTTCTCAAAACAATCCTATGACAGTTCTTCCCTTGCGTTCTTCCTCCCCCTTCCTCTCTTACAGTTGCTCAAAACTTACCACATTGCAAACTTTCCTTAGTTCTGATGAAGGATCACAGACCTGAAACATTAATTCTGTTTTTCTCTTCTTAGATGCTGCTCAATCTGATGAGTATTTGCAGCATTTCAGATTTCCAGCATCCAGTATTTTGTTGTTGTAGGATGTGGATGATGCTCGGTATGTTTTACCATCCTGATCTGGAGATCTGCCATCATTGCAAACACAATCCATTATTGGTCTCCTGAAATGGAGACAGCTCAGGGTGACCGCTCCAGTCTGGCAACTAGGTATGGACAAGGTCTGTGTCACATGCAGAAACACTGGCAGTGCGTTATACCTGTTGAGCAGTTTCTTATTTGCAATGGAGAGTGAGAGTATCACTCCTACATGCCCAGTTTTGTTTGACCTTAGTTATATACTTCTCCCTGTTCTTGTTGCATTCCCTAACCCCACTGAACAATTTTTCTAAGACCTCAGGTAATCGGACCTAACAGCAAAAAGGCCAAAAGACTGGTCAGCCAAGTTTCTAAGGAAATAGCCTTTCTCCAACATAAGCTGTCTCTCCGAGGTTCTGTAGTGGGACAACCCACTGACTTGCAATTTTGGAAGTTGATATCACATATGGTCCTAGAGGTTCACATATCAGAAGAGGAATTAGAGAGAGTTTGCCTCTCTCTTCTGTTTGCTTTAAGTCCTGTGACCACTTTGAATTGGTTTGAATCACAGATGCTCATTAGTCTGAGCAGGAGATAATGACATTATCCACGTACAATGAGGCTTTGACCTGAGTATCTCCCTTTGATTTAATTTGATTTTGTTGTCACATGTATCTCAGTGCAGTGAAAATTTTTGTTTTGCGTACAGGCAGGCCATAACACATAAGGACATATGGATCATAGGGTGATTGAAAAGAGTGAGGTTATAACTGCAAGATCAATAGCATATCTTTAACTTTGAGAGGTCCATTCAGCAGTCTAACAACAGTGGGAAGAAGCATTTCTTGAACCTGCTGGCTGACAGAAGAGGTTGGAAGACATTATAACCAAAGTAAGAGGAGTCTTTAATAATATCGGCTGCTTTTCCGTGGAATCGAGAAGTGTAGTTGGGGTCAGGTTGGCTTGCGTGACGATCCAGGCTGTGTTCACAACTTTTTGTAGTTTCTTACAGTCCTGGGCAGAGTAGTTGGCCTACCAAGCCACAACGCACCTGGATAGAATGTTTTCTGTGGTGCATCAATAAAAGTTGGTGAGGATCCTTATGCACGTGAATTTCCTTAGCCGCCTTAGGAAGAGGAGGCATTGTTGTGCATTCTTGACTGTCACATCTGTGTGGGAGATCCAGGTCAGACTTGGTTATCATCACTCCCAGAACTTGACGCTCTTGACTCTCTCCACCTCAGCTTCATTGATGTAGATAGAGGCATGTCCTCCTCCTTTCTTCTTGAAGTCAATGATCAGCTCTTCTGTTTTGCTGACATTGAGGGGGATATTGTTATCTTTGCCCCATGATACCAAGCATTCTGTCTCTTTCCTGTATTCTGACTTGTCATATTTGATATCTGGCCGACAGTGGTGGTATCATTGTGAACTTGTCGATGCTGTTCGGACAAAATTTGGCCACACAGTCATAAGTGTACGGGGAGTACAGTAGGAGACTAGATATACATCCTTGTGGGGCACCAGTGTTGAGGATTATTTTGGAGTAGTTGTTGTTGTCTGATAGCGATCTATGGATCAGGAAGCTGAAGATCCAGTTGCAGAGGGCGGATCCGAGACATAGGACATGGAGTTGGGAGATTAGTATGTTTGGGATTGTAGTGTTGAAGGCGGAGCTGTAGTTGATAATTAGAAGCCTATCATTATTATCCAGGTGTTCCAGGGATGAGTGTAGGCCAGGGAAATGGCATCTGCTGTGGACCTGTTTTGCCGCCAGGTAAATTGCAAAGGATCAAGGCAGGCTGGAAGGCTGTAGCTGATGTGGGCCATGATTAACCGAAGCACCTCACAGTTATGGAGGTCAGAGCTGCTGGGTGGTAGTCATTAAGTCATTAATCACATCGCATGTGATTTCTTAAGTACAGGGATGATGGTGGTCTTCTTGAAGCAGGTGGGGACTTCAGATTGTAGCAAGGAGAGGTTAAAGATGCCAGTGAATACTCCCACCAGCTGGTCCATGCAGGAACTGACTGCTTGGTTGGGGACTCCATCTGGGCCAGTTGCTTTTCTTGGGTTTGCTCTCAGAAAGGGTGATGATCTGATGTCTGCAGCAGTGACTGAGGTAACAAGTGCAGCTGGAGCTGTTGGGGCAGGTGACACTGTGCCATTGACATTCTGCTTGAACTGAGTGTAAAAAGCATTGAGCGCATCAAGGAGGGATTTGTTTGTGTCTGCTATTCTGTTCTGCTTCATTTTACATCTTTATGATGTATCTAAGGCCTATATTGTATCATATAGGCCATGCAGGGGCAGCGGGTTTCTGTGTGGTTATTTTGGGTCTTTATCTTAGTCCAGTACTGCCTCTTGGCATCTCTAATGACCTTGCAGAGGTTGTTTCTGGATTTCCTGTAAAGGTCTGGGTCATCCAACTTGAATGCTGCATGCCTAGTCTTCAATAGGCAATAGATTTCCCAATTCATCCAACGTTCCTCTGCCGAGGCTTATGCCCACATCCCTCCTGATGGACTCAGCAAAATGATCAATTGAGCACACTAACAATCCAGAGAAGAAAAGCCTTGCTTGAGATAATGGGAACTGCAGATGCTGGAGAATCCAGATAACAAAGTGTGGAGCTGGATGAACACAACAGGCCAAGCAGCATCTTAGGAGCAGAAAAGCTGATGTTTCGGGCCTAGACCCTTAATTTCTGATGAAGGGTCTAGGCCCGAAACGTCAGCTTTTCTGCTCCTAAGATGCTGCTTGGCTGGCTGTGTTCATCCAGCTCCACACTTTGTTATAACAGGTTACCTCAACCAATTTTTGAAAGTTCCTGTCTCATACCATTAAAATTGGCCTTACTTCAACTACCATTGGTCTTAGTCAAAAGGCTGAGAAATATGTTGAATTTAAATTGGACCATAGGCACTTTCATGCCATATGCCTTTACCTGAAAAAGGACAAGGGGATGGGTTGGAACTGCTTCCATTATCATATTTCAGTAAAGATGCCTTTTCATCTTCATTAGGAATCCTAGCCAGAATATTCTGCTGCTCTAACTCTTGTTATTGACTCTTCACTACTCAGTCACAGATTGGCATGCAAGAGGCAGGCCCAGAAGACTGGAGCAGGAATTTATTGGTCTTTGCCACTTGGCCTTTTGGCTAAAATCACCTGTGATTTCTCTTTTTTTTATTCATTCATGGGATGTGGGCCAGCATTTATTGCTGATCCCTAATTACCCAGAGGGCAGTTAAGAGTCAACCATATTGCTGCTTGTCTGGAATCACATGTAGGCCAGACCAGGTCATTCCTATTCCTAATCTAAAGGGCTGTGGTTTCATGGTCATCAATAGACTCTTAATTCCAGATTTTTAATTCAATCCAAATTCCACCATCTGCCGTGGTGGAATTTAAAACCGGATCTCCCAGATTGTTACTGGGATCTATGGATTGATAGTATAGTGATAATACCACTAGGCCATTGCCTCCCAGCAATTCTTTTCTTCCTCGGAATTCTTAGAATCCCTACAGTGTGGAAACAGGCCTTTCGGCCCAACAAGTCCACACTGACCCCCAGACCCATCCCTCTAGAACCCACCTATTCTACACATTCATGAACACTATGAGCAATTTATCATCGCCAATCCACCTAGCCTGCACATCTTTGGACTATGGGAGGAAACTAGAGCACCTGGAGGAAACCCACGCAGACACAGGGAGAATGTGCAAACTCCACAGAGACAGTCGCCCGAGGGTGGAATCGAACCCAGGTCCCTGGCGCTGTGAGGCTGCAGTGCTAACCACTGAAGTGGATTAAATGGCATTCTCAAAATTGACTGGGACACCCAATCCCAAGCTTTCAATTTGAAAAGATTAAATCTCTGGAGGAGGGGCATGAGTAGGCATTCAATCAACTTGAGAATTTTTTTTATCATGAGTTACAATGCAGACAGCAATACCATACTGTCCAAATATATGCCGAGAGATGAAATCATGATCCCTTTCTCTCCAGAGCAAGCTACTGTGAGATGTGAACTTACAACAGTCCCATGATATAACAGAGGAGTAGCTAGCCATTTGTAATTTGAATCTCCAGAAATGTCAAAACTACAGCCTTGAAACTGAATTTGAAAACACTGGTTAGGTCTGGATTATTTTGACATTGTTTTGTGGAATGAGTCACACATCCTGTGCAGTGTGACATGCCCTTGAGAGGGGAATCCACTTTAAACTGACTCTTGTGAAACTCCAGCAATATACAGAAGGAAGTACCATTGTACTGGCAAATTGAATCGGATTAGTGGATTGAGTTCTTTGATGAAGCATTGAAAGGGTTGGTGATGATAATTGCATTGATGTATACATATGCAATCAAACCAATTGATTTGATTTGTTTTTTAGCAAATTTGTAGCCCATGGGGTTACAGCAACAGTGATAGCGTTGATATCAGAATGGAAAAGGGAAGGGAAGCATTCAGCCAGAGTTCCTTTACAAACAGGAAGGAAGTTGGAGTCAGCATTGCAACCATTGTTCTTCTTGATAATTATTGATAACTTAACCTCGGGTATACAGATAAATAGACCAGTAAAGTGCACAGAAATAGTGCAAACGATATTGAAAATAGAAGAGTATATAGTAATTTATTTTGGTATGAAAAATGAGGAGAGACAATATGTAAAAAATTATTTAATTTTATAAGAGATGCAGGAACAGAGAGGGTTTTGTACACAATACTTACAAGATGGTAGGAGAAAATTGTTAATCAAATCACATAAGAACTTTGACTTTATAAATAATGGACTAGAGTACAACAGAAAGGAGGTATGCTCAACTTCTATAAAACTCTGCTTAAGCATCCCCAGTGTACTGTGTTCAATTTTGTTTACCATACTTAAAGAAATCCCTAAACAGATTGGAGCAGATCTTTAGTAGAATAGTACCGGAAATGAAGGACTTTGATTACAAGAAGAGATTGAAGAAGTTGCTGTTGTACTTGGAGCAGTGAAGATGATATTTGACAGGTGTTCACAGTCAAAATTGGTTTAAATTGATTAAATCTTCAAAATTGGTCCTGTAGAATGTTTAAGATCCATCTGAGAGGATAAAATAACCTTTGGTTTAATGTCTCTGCTGAAAGACAGCTGACAATTATCAAGATAGAATTTGTTTCTGAGGCCAAATGCGCCAATAAATTTGGTGGTGAGAGTGTTTGTTACTGTAGATGGCTCTCTGTTCCTCAATAACCCATATCCTCCAATGCATTGTCACCTCCTCCCGTATATATTGACATTCTCCCTTCACAATTATTGTTGTCTTTCCATCAAGTGTGCTGCCTCGAATCTCCACAACTGATTTCTCCATCTTCCTCACCATGGCAGTGACTCCTGATAAAACGCCTTGACCTTCATTGCGGTGACCCTCAGGACTCACTGTGGCCCACACCCCTGACTGACAGACAGCCCCAACTGAAGACTGACGAAATGCCTGACTGATCCCTGCGCAACTCCCAAGCTATCTTACTACTCTCTGTCAATTGCTGTCTAGTGTTTTGTGCACCCTGGTGCTGTGCTGTAATATACCTTCCTGGTTCCCACAGCCCTGTAGAGTTAGATTAAACCATCTACAACCACACTGGCAAAATGTTCTGCAAGGATCTCAATCCCAGTTCTGTTCAGAAGCAACCCATCCAACTTTTACAGCTGCCAGCTCCCCCAGAGCCTGTCTCAAGGATCTAAAGACCTCCCTTCACAATCTTTCCAGACGTGCATTCATCTGTCTAATCCTATTTTTGTACTCACTTGCATGTGACACTGGAAGTAATCTAGAGATTACTACATTCAAGACCCTGTTTGCTAATATTCTGCTAAGCTCTGTAAATTCTACCTGCAAGACCACAGCCCGCTTCCAGTCTTTGTTATTGGAGGCTATGACCTCTAGCTGTTAACCTGCCCCCTCCAGAATTTTCTGCAACCAGTCCATGAGATCCTTGCCCTTACACCAGGGAGACAATGTAACATCATGGAGTGACATCTACAGCTGCAGAATTACCTCTACACTATCCTAAGCAGTGAATCCTCTATTATCACTGATCATCCACTCATCTTCCTTCCCTCCTTCACAGCCGGGGCAACCGTGCTGTTATGGGCTTGGCTTTTGCTGTACTCTTCTGAAGAACTATTACTCATTAGTACCCAGAATGAAAAGCTGACCAATGAGCAGGACTTCAGTGTCTTCTGAGCTACCTTCCTAGCTATAGTTTTTATGGCTAAAGGAATCAAAGGGTATGGGAAGAAAGCAGGAACAGATTGCAGAGTTGAATGATCAGCCATGACAGTATTGGAAGGCAGAGCATGCTCAAAAGGCTGAATGGCCTACTCTTGTTTCTGTGTTTCCTGGATCTCTTCGACAGCCTGGTGGTCACGCATCGGCCTGAATGCCCCTACACTGTGGATATATTGGGTTAGATGACCAAATGTTTATTTAATTAGCTAGATTTTAATGAGCACTATAATGAAGGATCGAGGGATAACAAGATGGAGATGTTGAAAGAGAAGATTCCAGTCTTCTGGCCAACTGAAAGCCTGGCTGCCTTTGGTAGGGTCACAAGATTAGGCTTGGAGGAATGCAGAGATCTTAGAGAATTGTACAGTTGGACAAAATTTCACTGACCATTGAGTGTATGAAGGGATTTGAACACAAGGTTGAGATTTTTTAATGGAAGGTACTGCCAAACTGGGAACCTTTGAGCTGCAGAGAGACAACATTAGTTAGGATAATGGGCAATGAACTTTAGAAAAAAGGTGTCAGTGCTCTGCTGGCTGTGCATGAACCCACCAAGCCACCAGAGAATCTGCATAGTCCTGCATTTCCCTGCCTTTTAGTTACAAACTACAAAGGAACAGACATCAGACAGAGGCATTCTCTCTGGGACTGACTCTTGCAGCTGGCAGGAGAGGAGGTCGGAGATTTTGGTACTTGGAAATATGAGTTTAAGCCTTTGTTTTGCAGAGTTTTATAGACTGACCACATTACTTGCAAGCCTGAATCAACCTCACTTGTTACTGTGCACAGTTTATATCTATTTCTGAATGTGAGCAGTTCCTTTTATTCTCTTCCACCGAAAATATTCAGCTTCCTCACTAAGTATCAATTTCACTTACACTTCAGCTATGTTAACTGATCTTCACTACTTCAGGTTACATTATTAAACTGGGAGGTGTGAAGTTACAAATTGAATACATGAAGGCCTGAACATAAATGTAAATCTTGCGATAGACGCACTGCTGCCAAGATTGGCATTTACTGTCCACCTCTAGGTTGCAAAACATGACCACATTGAAAGAGGCTGATATTTATATTGCACCTTTCAATACTTCGTAAAACTCCAAACTGTTTTACAGTCAATTTTGAGATGTAGCCATTATTGCCATGGAGAAAATTGTTACAGGACTGGAGTCATGCAGAGGCTCAGACTTGGTAGGATAGCATGTTTCCTTCTGTAAAGGAATATTTGTGAGCTGGTGAGGATTTTGTAACGATCCAACAGTTTCACACTCACTTGTACCAACACCAGCACAAAATTCTTATAAGTGCTATGGTAGAATTGCAACTCGCAATCTCAGATTAATAGACCACTCCTCTATGTTTCTTAGTGTCTTCTTTTTCTACTGTTCAGTTCCAAAAGGCATGTTCATTTACAGCTCTGATGAAAATGAGCAGTATTGAAAGTTTAGCAACTGTACCACATCCCTATAAGAATGATAAAAATATTTTAACCACCTCAGAAAATTTCAAGGAAGAAGAATTGTGTGAAGGCAGGTGATTTTATTACCTCCAAACTGCTGTAAGAAATTTATCGCATGGATTGATGGTTAAAAAAAACTTTAGGAAATGACTCCTTAGCAGTTTTGTTGGTGGAAAGAAGGTTTTTAAAATTAAAATGTGGTATTATTAAATAATAATAAACTACTCCGTTGTGCTGACATTGGCATCAGCACTGGGGAAGGAGGGAGCTGTTCTGATGGGTTCCACCTGAATCATACTGGGACCAGACTCCTTGCATAACTAAGCTTGTGGATAGGGCTTTAAATTACACAGTGGAGGGTTGGTTGAGTTGCGTGGAAAATATGGAAAGCGGTAAAGGGAAGGAGGGCTCAGCAGTTGTTAAAGTTTCCAGAACAAGTAATAGGTCAGAGAATATGGAAAGGAATGTAACTTCAGGCACAGTAGTCAAGGATACAACTATGAGAAGGAGGGCTGTCAATGCAGGACTGTGGGCACTGTACTTAAGCACATGCAGCCTGTGAAACAAGGTAACTTAACTTGTAGCGCAGATTGAAATTGGTGGGTACAACATTGTGGGTATCACAGCAACATGACTGAAGGGGATCAGGGGTGGGAACTATCCAAGGATATATGTTCTATCAAAAGGACAGGCAAATAGGTAAAGGGAGCAGGGTTCCCTTGTCAGTAAGAAATGGAATTAAATCAATAGCAAGAAGTGATACAGAGTCAAAAGGCATAGAATCAGTGTGGGTAAAGTTGAGGAACAGCAAAGAGAAAAAGGCCCTGATGGGAGCTATGTACAGACCTCCTAGTAGTAGTCAGAATATGGGGGGAAAAAGATAAATCAAGATGTAGAAAAGGCATGTAAAAATGATGTTACTGCAATAAGCATAGGGGACTTCGCTTTGCAGGTATACTGGGAAAATCAGGTAGGTAGTGGATCTCAAGAAAAGCAATTTATGGAATTGCTGCCATAGGTTCAGTTGTAGCCTCGGGCAATTTTCTCTTTGCACATTCTCCCTGTGTTTTTGTTGTTTTCCTTCTGGTGTTCCGGTTTCCTCCTGCAGTCTAAAGATGTTCATGGTAGGTGGGTTGGCCATGCTAAATTGCCCATAGTGTCCAGGGATGTGTAGGTTAGGTGAATTAGCCAGAGGAAATGCAGAGTTATGTGAACAGGGTGGGGGGTGAGTTTGGGTGGGATGCTCTTTGGAGGGTCTGTATGGACATGTTGGGCCAAATGGCTTGTTTCCACTCTGTAGGGATTCTATTCTATTCCAAACATGCTAAGGGAGGATGAGCCAACCATGGCAGACATGGGAAGTCAGGGACGTAAAAGCAGAGGAAATGTGTGAAGCCGGAGGATTGGTAAGTGTTTAAAAACCAACAGAAAATAACTAAAAAAATTAATGTGGGAGAAATTAAACATAGGAGTAATCTAGCTAGTAATATAAAATAAGATTACAAGAGGTAGTTTTTGGATGTATAAAAGGTGAGAGAGAGGCAAGAGTGGACACTGGACTTCTGAAAATTTCAGCTAGAGAAGTAGCAGTTGGGAACAAAGAAATGGTACAGGAGCAGAATAGGTATTCTGCGTCAGTTTTCACGGTGGAAGACACCAGCAACATATGAGAACTTCAAAAGGGTCGGGGGCAATGGTGCGTTTAGTGGCCATTCTGAAGGAGAAGTTGCAGGGGATGTTGAAAAGTCTGAAGGGGGATGAATCACTTGGACCAGATGGGCCACACCTCAGCGTTCTGAAGGCGTAAGCTACGGCGATTGTAGAGGCATTGGTGGTGATTTTTCAGGAATTAGTGGAGTCAGCAAGGGTCCCAGAGGACTGTAAAATGTATGAGATAACATCCCTGTTTAAGAAGGGAGGGAGGCAGAAGACAGGTTGATTAGCCTGACTTCAGTCATTGGTAAGATTATAGAGTCCATTATTAAGGATGAGATTGCAGAGTGCTGGAAGTGCATGGTAAAATAGGGCTGAGTCAGCATGGCTTCATCAAGGGGAGATCATGCCTGACAAATCTATTAGAATTCTTCCAGAAGGTAATGAGCAAGTTAGACAAATGAGAGCCAGTGAAAGTGGTCAATTTGAATTATGTAATCATATACAAACCTGAATTTAGATCAATCCTTAATGTTCAACAATCAAGGGAATGCAAGGATACTCTGAACAAGCTATCCTTGGGTTTCTAGGAATCACTGGACGCCCTGAGTACAGATGACATTGCTTGGACCCACTGCTAGTATTCACTTACATTGCAAACTAGGCTATTCTGCCTCTTTCCTCCAGGGGCAGCAGTGTTCAGGCCAAGGGACACAAACCCTCGGCCTCGGAGTTCCCACTGGCCCTCCGGACATAATAACACAAACTGAGGGTGATTGGAGCTTCCAGCCCAAATAATCTTTACAACATTGACCCACTTTCAGGTGAGACTTTCTGGCAGTGCTGTTTGGACTGTTTAACAACGTTACAGTTGCTACACAAATGTAAATCGTTATTGCCCATGATCCAAACTAATATTTTACACTGAGTGAGCCAGGAATCGGTGTCTTGAATGGATGTACACTTAGAAGATTCATCGGATAACTCCTGACCCCCATGCAAACAAACAAGTCTTTGCTCCCCATTTCTAGACTTGCCGTAACTGATAAATGAAATTACTGCAATAAAATTAATAGTGAAAACGCCATTTTTTAAACGCTTCTAAGGTTATTGCCCTGGCATTGCTTGCAGCAATGTCTAGGGCATTAAACTTTAAATCTGGGAGACTCCCCAAAGTTGCTAGAGAATGGATGAGAAATCGATTGAATTGACTGTGATATCACGTCCTGCTGCTTAGTTGATCTACACGCAATCACGTCAGTGGGAAATTCTGCACTCATTGGAAATCAGAAATGCGGATTAAAGTAGCTAAAAATACTCAGCAGGTCAGACAGCATCTGTGTGAGGAGGATTCTCCCCTCCTTAGTATGTCGAGAATAATAAGTAAGATGGTTTAATCAGCCAAGAATAAAAAGAAATCAGATTCTTAACGTTGGGAAAAGCTTGCCTGAGTTAATCCTCAAGTCTTAGGTAGGAAGTTTAGAATCATGTCCTGTGATAGACATATTGCCACACATTTGCATTTCATTAACATATCAACATGCCCTATTCACATCAGACTTCCAATTCTCCTCTCTACTATTGAGAAACTAGAATCTGCAAAATCTCAAAAAGTAACACAAGAAAGGATACCTGGCAATTTATCTTGACAGTGTCCATTGCTGCTCATAAAATGGCTGAGCCAACCATCTAGCTTCTCTTTACATGCAACTAGTTCTTCTTCACAAGTTCCCTGTATGGTCCATGGCCATAATCCTCCTCCCAACAACCAGGCATTGGCAAAACACAATGCTCACAACATTTTCATGCCTGCTGTTAGACCAACTCCGGGCTTCAACCGTCTCCTGTGGAGCTGAAGGGGAGCCAGGACCTGTATGCTTCCGCCTGGCCACTTCACGCTCAAAGGTAGCCAAGCATCTCATGTTTCTGTATGAGGTTTTTCTGCATTGACAGGAAGGTAGACATCTTCTAGGTCTCTGGTATAAATGTAGTAGTATTTTAACTAGAGAAACTAAACAGAAAGAGAGTAATTTAAGGCTAAGACATGGCAGGGCAGTTCAGCCGGGTGGAATGCTCCTTCTGTGCAACATGGTAAGTCGATACTTCCAGTGTCCAGGATGACCACATCTGCAGGAAGTGTCTCCTAATACAATCTGTGGAAATCTGCATTTAAGATCTGGAGCAGTGGCTGGAGTCACTGTGGAGTAAAAACAAAGTTGAGACCTTCATTGTAAGCACAGACGGTAAAATGGTGACACTGGAGGCAAAAGAGTGTACAGTCAGAAAGTGAATGGGTTACCGCCAGGCAAGGTGTCTCCCTGTGTGTAACTGTCTTGCAAACAGATTTTCTAGTTTGGATATTGCTGGGTGCGTTGGTTTGCCAAGGGAATGCAGTGAGAACCAAGTCCATGGCACCAGGAGTGGCCCATCTGCATCAGATATGGGGAAAACAAAAGAGAGCAAAAGCAGCAGTGATAGGGGATTTCATCACAATGGGAGCAGACAAATGTTTCTGCAGCCACAGAGGTGACACCAGGACAGTGTGTTGCCTCCTTGGTTGACCCCTCCAGGGCTAAGCATGTAACTGAACAGCTGCAAGGCATTCTGAAGGAGTTGAGAGAACAGCCAGAGGTTGTGGTCCACGCTGGTAGCAATAATAATGTAAAAAGAGGGATGAAGTCTTACAAGCAGAATATAGGGAACTGAGAAGTAAATTACAAAGCAGTACCTTAACAGCAGTAATCTCAGGATTACTCCCATCATCATATGCTAATGAAATCAGCTGTAGGAGAATAGACTGAATTAATGTGTGGCTGGAGGAATGGTGTAAAAGGCAGGGATTTGAATTCTTGAGGCATTGGGTGCATTTCTGAGGAAGATGAGACCTTTACAAGCCAGACAGATGGCATCCCAACAGTACCTGGAGCAATAGCCTCATTGTCATGCTCCACTGTTTGCTAATACAGCAGGGGAAAGTTTAAACTAAAGTGGTAGGGCAGGGAAATGGGAACCCAAGTGTTGGGACAAGAATGAGCTAAACAAAGGTGGAAATGAAAGCTAGAAAAGTAGAAAGTATAAACAGAAGGCAGAGGAAACAAGAGATAGCAGCAAATACATCTGTAGTACAAATGAAATAAATAAAAATCAAAAAGATATGTCTGAAAGGTACTTAATCTGAATACATGAAGTATTTCCCACGACGAAGGCAATAGCGGAGTGGTATTATCTTTAGACTATTAATCCAAAGACCCAGGCAATGTTTTGGGAAGCTGGCTTTGAATCCTGCCATGGCAGATGGTGGAATTTGAATCAATAAAAAAATTTGGAATGAAGAGTGAAGCTGTTGTTGACTGTTGGAAAAATCTGGTTCACTAATATCCTTTAGGGAAGGAAAATGCATCCTTACTTGGTCTGGCCTACACATAACTCCAGATCCATTGTAATGTGGTCAACTCTTAACAGCTCTCTGTGCAGTTAGGGATGTGCAATAAATGCTGGCCTAGAGACACCTACATCGCATGAACAAATAAATATAATTTTAATAAGGTAGATGAATTAACAGCACAGAGTTGTATGTGAATACAATATGATTGCCATAACAGAGACATGGCTGTGGGGAGACCAAGTCTGGAAACTGAACATCCAAAGGTATTCAACCTTTAGTAAGGACAGTCAAAATAGGACAGGATGTAGAGTGACATTAAACATAGAAATATAAAATTAGTGCAATAGTGAAAAAGGACATTGGTGCAGGGAATATAGATGTGGAATCAGTCTGCATGGATTCAAGAAGCAAAAATAGTCAGAAAACATTAGTGGGAATTGTCTAGAGATAGTAAGATCTGCTGATGCTGGAGAATCTGAGATAACGAGGTGCAGAGCTGTATGAACACAGCAGGCCAAGCAGCATCAGAGGAGCAGGAAAGCTGATGTTTTGGGTGACCCAAAATGTCGGCTTTCCTGTTCCTTTGATCTGCTTGGCCTGCTGTGTTCGTCCAGCTCCACACCTTGTTATCTGGGAGTTGTCTAAAAGTCTCCAAACAGTAATAGTGAGGCAGGTGATGGCATTAAACAGGAAATTAGAAATGTATGCAACAAGGATGCTACAATAATCATGGTTAATTTTAATCTATATATAGACCGGCAAACCGTATTTGCATTAATGCTGTGCCTGATGAATTTCTGAAGTGCTTATAAGATGGATTTTAGACCAATATATCCTGAAACTAACTTGGCAGATAGCCATCTTAGAGCTAGTTTTGTGCAATAAGAAAGGGTTAATTAATAATCTTGTTTTGAGAAGCCCTTTAGGAAAAAGTAACCAAAACTAAATGGAGTTCTTCACTGAGATTGAAAGTGAAATAGTCCAGTACTAATTTAAGAACAAAGAAAACTACAATGGTACGACAGGTGCTGTGACAAACTGGGTTACTTCATCAAAAGATATGACAATGGACAGGCAATGTGTAATATTTAAAAACAAGTACATGCATTGCAGCAGTTACATTTTCCTTTTGAGTGAAAGAGCACAATAGCAAAAATAGCCCAACTGTAGTTAACCAATTCTCAATCTATGCCAGGATATTACCACCAATCCCATGTCCTTCAATTTTACACAATGACTTTTTATGTAGGACCTAATCAAAAGCTTTCTGAAAATCCAAATACATCACATCTTCTGGTTCTCTGACCTCTGTTCTACCACTTACGTTCTGAAAAAATCCCCAGTAGGTTTGTCAAACATGATTTGCCATTCATAAATCCTTCTTGATTTTGGTAATCTTGTTTTTTTTTAAGAGTCCTGTTAACGTCCTTTATAATAGAGTCCAGCAATTTCCCTACGCCAGATATTAAGCTAACTGGTCTGTAACTTCCAGCTTTCTCTCCCCTTTTTTAAACAATGGGGTTATGTTCATGACAACTCAATCTCCCAGGCTGTTACTCAATCTACACTGTTTTGGAAGGTGACAAACAATACATCTATTATTTCCATGGCCACTTCCTTTAGGACGGAAGGATATGGATTTTAAGCTTGCAGACCTAGTACTTTCATTTTGCCAGTACTTTTGCTTTGCTAATACTAATTTTCTTTAGATATTTTCTTCCCAAGGGACCCTTGCTTCCTGAGCACTTCACAGAATCACAGAATATTTTGCGCATAAGCAGGCCATTCAGCCCATCTTGCCTGCACCAGCTTATTTAACGAGCATCATTACCTAGTGTCAATCTCCTGACTTTTCCCCATATCCTTGCATATTATTGTTATTCAACTAATTCATTTCTGGGAAGATTTTTGTGCCTTCTTCTGTGAAAACAAAACAAAAATAATTGTTTTATTACTGTGTAATTTCCTTGCTCTCCATGATCAATTCTCCTACTCTAGACTGTAAGGGGCTTACATTTATCTTTACTTTTTCGTCTTTTTATGTACAAACAAAGGCAGAAACAGCATCATTTCAATGGTGATAGATTGGGAAAGGTTGATATACAAACGTGGTTACCTCGCACATCACTGGTGTACACAACTGGTCTTGTATACCTGAAAGGACTGAGAATGTTGTCAATCAGGAACAAAAACAGAAGTTGCTGGAACTGAGGAGCTGAGGAAGGGTCAACTGGACCCAAAACATTAACTCTGATATTTTTCTTCACAGATGCTGCTAGACCTGCTGAGCTTTTCCAGCAACTTCTGTTTTTGCCCTTGTACACCAGTCACTGAAAACAGCAGGCAGGGGCAGTAAGCAGAGATACTAGGAGGGTCCAGGCCCAAAATGTCAGCCTTTCCTGCACCTCTGATGCTGCTTGGCCTGCTGTGTTCATCCAGCTCTACACCTTGGTAGGGCAGTAATCAGTTAGGAAGGCAAATGATATGTTGGCCTTCATTGCAAGAGAATTTGATTACTTGAGCAAAAAAGTCTAAATGCCACTGTACACAACACAGTTTCCTCTACATTGGGGAAACGAAGCATAGACGGGTGACAGCTTTGCAGAACATCTATGTTCTGCCGGCAAAAAAGACCCTGAGCTCCGAGTTGCCTGCCACTTTTAACACGCCACCTTGGTCAACTTCTCCATCTCAGGCTTGCTGCAGTGTTGCAGCAAAACTCAGTGCATGCTGGAAGAACAGCACCTCATTTTCCTCTTGGGGACCCTGCAACCCTCTAGACTCAAAATCAAGTTCAGCAATTTTAGTCTGAACTTTTCCCATGTCCTAGAACCCTACCCCACACACACCAGGCCTTGTTATCCCGTAGTCCGCCATTACACACCCCCTTGTTGTTAGTCACTAATGGTCCCCATTAACAACTATTCATTCTCCTAGCCAGATCATTACCAACTCCTTTGTCTCCCAAATGCTTTTCTCTCCATTTGGACTCTATCCCCACCTATGTTTTGCTCCTTACACCCTCTCCCCACCCTATCTTCTGCACATAAACCAACACTTCCCTCGCTACCATCAGTTCTGAAACATTAACTCTGACATTTCTTAGCAGATCCTGCGAGACCTGCTAAGCTTTTCCAGAAACTTCTGTTTTTTCAGCTGTGCAGAGTTTTGGTGAAATCACACCTAGAGTATTGTGTGCAGTTTCAGTCTTCTTACGTAAGAAAATATACACTTGTCACAGAAGGAGTGCAGCAAAAGTTCATCAGACTGACTTTTCAGATGGCAGATTTGTCGACTGAGGAGAGATTGGCTCAGCTAGGCCTGTAATCTCTGAAGTTTAGAAGATGAGAGGGGATCCAATTGAAATGTTTAAAATTCTGACAGCGCTGGACAGATTGGATGCAGGGATGCAGAGGGCTGCAGGGTCCCCAAGAGGAAAATGAGGTGTTGTTTATGCAACTTGCACTAAGTTTTGCTGGAACATGGCAAGGGCGGTCCACACAACTCGCCATGGTCTCAGCACATGAGATAGGCCATTTCAAACTGAGATGAAGAGATTCTTTTCACTCAAAGGATGATGCACCTGAGGCAAAAGTAGATATTGGGCCGCTCCAAATTGATGCTGGAAGGCTAGTGATGGGAGATAAGGAAATAGCTGAAGAACTTAATAAGTACTTTGCGTCAGTCTTCATAGTGGAAGACATGAGTAGTATGCCAACAATTGGGGAGAACCAGGGGGCAGAATTGAGTATGGTAGGCATTACAAAAGAGAAAGTGCTAGAAAAGCTAAAGGATCTAAAAATTGAAACATCTCCTGGCCCCGATGGGCTACATTCTAGAGTTCTGAGGGAGGTGGCTGAGGAAATAGCGGAGGCTTTGGTCATGATCTTTCAAAAGTCACTGGAGTCAGGGAAAGTCCCAGATGATTTGAAAATTGCTGTTGTAACTCCCTTGTTTAAGAAAGGATCAAGGCAAAAGATGGAAAATTATAGGCCGATTAGCTTAACCTTGATAGTTGGTAAAATTCTAGAATCCATTGTTAAGGATGAGATTTCTAAATTTCTGGAAGTGCAGGGTCAGATTAAAACAAGTCAGCATGGTTTTAGTAAGGGGAGATTGTGCCTGACAAACCTGTTAGAATTCTTTGAAGAGGTAACAAGTATGTTAGACCAAGGATGTTATCTATCTGGGCTTCCAAAAGGCCTTTGATACAGTGCTTCATGGGAGGCTGCTGAGCAAGTTGAGGGCCCATGGTGTTTGAGGTGAGCTACTGGCTTGGATTGAGGATTGGCTGTCTGACAGAAGGCAGACAGTTGGGATAAAAGGCTCTTTTTCGGAATGGCAACCGGTGACGAGTGGTGTCCCGCAGGGTTCAGTGTTGGGGCCACAGCTGTTCACCTTGTATGTTAATGATCTGGATGAAGGGACTGGGGGCATTCTGGTGAAGTTTGCTGATGATAAGAAGATAGGTGAACAGGCAGGTAGTACTGAGGAGGTGGGGAAGCTGCAGAAAGATTTAGACAGTTTAGGAGAGTGGTCCAGGAAATGGCTGATGAAATTCAATGTGAGTAAATGTGAGGTTTTGCACTTTGGAAAAAAGAATACAGGCATGGACTATTTTTTAAACGGTGAGAAAATTCACAAATCAGAAGTGCAAAGGGATCTGGGAGTGTTGGTCCAGGATTCTCTAAAGGTTAACTTGCAGGTAGAGTTCGTGATTGAGAAAGCGAATGAAATGTTGTCGTTTATGTCACGAGGGTTGAAATATAAAAGCAGCGATGTGCTTCTGAGGCTTTATAAGGCTCTAGTTAGGCCCCATTTAGAATGCTGTGTCCAATTTTGGGCCCCACACCTCAGGAAGGACATACTAGCCCTGGAGCATGTCCAGTGGAGATTCACACGGATGATCCCTGGAATGGTAGGTGTAACGTATGACAAACGGCTAAGGATGCTGGGATTGTACTCATTAGAGTTTAGAAGGTTGAGGGGAGATCAAATAGAAACTTACAAGATAATGTATGGTTTAGAAGGGGTGGACTCTAGGAAGTTGTTTCCGTTAGGCGGGGAGACTAGAACCTGTGGGCACAGCCTTAAAATTAGAGGGGGTAAATTTAAAACTGACATGAGACAACATTTCTTCAGCCAGAGAGTGGTGGGCCTGTGGAATTCATTGCCACAGAATGCAACGGAGGCCGGGACATTGGATGCCTTCAAGGCAGACATCGACAAATTCTTGATCTCAAAAGGAATCAAGGGCTACGGGGCGAGTGCAGGGAAGTGGTGTTGAATTGTCCATCGGCCATGATTTAAATGGTGCCGTGGACTTGATGGGCCGAATGGCCTTACTTCCACTCCTATGTCTTATGGTCTTATGGTCTTATGGAATTCTCTACTACAGGTGGACGTGGAGGCAAAGTCACTGAATATATTTAAGAAAGAAATAAGTGGATTTCTAGAAGTAAAAGTTGTCAAAGGATATGAGGAAAGATTGGGGGCTAGCATTGGGATGGAGGTCATGATCGTGTTAAATAACGGAGTGGAATCAATCAACCAGACGGCCTACTTCTGCTCCTATTTTTTAAGTTTATTATGTCTTAGCCTGTTTTTTTAAGTGCATTAGGTCTTTAGTGCCTATTTAAGGGCAGCCACCCTTTGCATCTTAGCCTGCTTTTTTAGTGCATAGGCAGTTTAGCACTGAGTTACACGCAGCCAACCTTTGTGGACTGAGATGACAAAGTGTGGATCTGGATGAACACAGCAGGCCAAGCAGCATCTTAGGAGCACAAAGGCTGACGTTTCGGGCCTAGACACTTCATCAGAAAGGACATAGCTTTTTATACAGATGAAGAGGCAGCTAGTTTGTGGTGGTGGGAGCACTGAAGAGTACATATATGTTAGACAGTGGAAGGACATGTCACTATACGGCACCATGCTGTGTCAAGGTCATACTGAAGCTGAGGCAGCATACATGCTGCATAAGCTTTAAGTAAGGAGCGATGTGTGGTAACAGGAGCTTGGGGTCACGCTTAAGGATTGAGCACGTGTTTATGGATCTTTGGCCCATCAGTACTCAAGTGAGAATGGGAAAATAGGCAGAAAAGTTATATTTAAATTGTTTCTCTTGAAGCTATTGAGATAAAACAGTGTTTGTATCTTAATTTGACAGACAGCGCAGCGATTACACTTAGATTTGATAGTGACACGTTTATTAACTTGAATTAGCATGTATTTCCTCTCACTTCACATCCAGGATATTTGACTGGGAGAAACTGAATTATATCTTTACAGTTGAACCAAAGTGAAAACCTCGGTATAAACATTTTTCAAAATTTAATCTAAATTATTCTCAGGTCTCTATTCCAAACAGGCAATTGTTAGAAGGTTTGTTGTGCAAAGATTGAAGATTTTTCATCTTGGATTGAATGGAACTTACGTTGTTGTCATATTTGAACTGTTAGTGGATGCCCAGCCTGTGTGGCCCTGCCAAAAATGAATACATTCTAAGTGCAGGCGCAGAAAATGGACAGCTTTGAGTTTCCTGCCAAGTGCCGACAAAACCTCAGATTTAATGAATCATTCTGGTTTGGTCATGTGCTTCTGGAGGCTGTCTCCAGTTGCAGAAGCAGGAAGTTGAGAGGGTTGTTTGATTCAGCCGATCAAAAAAAACAGATCTATGGCTGGAGAGACTATAAAGAACGAAGAACAAATTTATGGATGTAGAAATGCCCCTTCCGACTCTGTCGCCTGCTGTCCCTGCCTTTGTGAAGCTGGGGTTGACTGTTGCTTACACTGCCTTTTACTCTTTGCTTTTTATTTTTGTGTATGCACAGCTCTGGCTTATTCTGCGCTACAAACACAAGAGGTTTAGTTACCAGACGGTGTTCCTCTTTCTCTGCCTGCTCTGGGCTGCTCTGAGAACCATCCTTTTTTCATTTTATTTCAAAGATTTTGTGCTAGCTAACTCATTTGGTCCCTTTGTTTTCTGGTTACTTTACTGTTTCCCAGTTTGCCTCCAGTTCTTCACCTTAAGTCTGATGAATCTATACTTCACTCAGGTGAGTAATGATGTATTTGTTTTCTTGCTCCAGAAGGTTGCCAGTTGTTAAAATGAGTGGCTATCAATTTTCAGTTGAAATATGTTTTTAAAGGATTGTTTTCTGAAGTTGGCCTGTTAAGTGGGAAGAAATTAAATTTGTTTTTCAAATACATTCTCTCCCTTTCTCATGACATTTCAAAAGCTGCCTTGCTCCTGTGAATCAATTTGTGACAAGATTTGTAACTGATCAAGAGATAATAGGCTTGCAGTATAACTGTGGTCCCACTGTGCTGGAGGGAGGCCCGCAAATTTTGTGCAAGATGAGTTTGTGTCTGAAAGAAGTTTGCATTTCTGTAGTGCCTTTCACCACATCAGGCTATTCCAAAACACTCTGCAGTCAATGAAGCTCTTTTGAAGTGTGGTCTCCATAGTGATGTGAGAAATAAGGAAGCCAATTTATGCACAGCAAGCTCCCACAAACAGCAATGAAATAAATGACTGGATCCTGACTGAGTGCCACCAGGAGAGTTATCCTCCTGACTGCAAATAATTCCATGGGATCTTTCGCCTGACAGGACCATTAACACCCCTTCTTAAATATGGAGATTCCATAGTAGTGCAGTGGAATGACAGTCTGGATTATACACTGAAGTTTTTGAAATAGGTTTTTAACGATTTTCTGACTCAGAAGCCTGAGTAATGCCATGAGCTGCAACTGCTATCTTTCATCAATTGACTTTTTCCAAGACTAGATACAGAAGAGAAATGGGGCAGGGAAAGGTGCAAGGTAACCAAGAAGACAAATCCAGAAGACAATTTTCCCAGATCGTTCTCTGAATATGAAACATCGTCTGTAAATTTGTCAAGAAATATTTCCAGTCCTTCACCTGTGCTTCTTTCTAAGTTGGTGTCAGATAAAGGTTACCTTGCACTATATTCCACCGACTCCACATTTTTGCATGGTGCCTTCAACCGGAAGCTGCCCTCGTTAGCAGGATAGTGAACGGTGATTCAAATGCCCAACAACATACCATTTCAGTCTGCTTTCATACCAACCTAACCCTGCTGGGTATTAACTCTCCAGTTTATTAGTTTCGTCAGTTGTTATGATGAAAGTATGAGTGTCCAAAAAGTAAGCAGACAGATTTGCATTTATGACGTCCCTGGTTACTGAAGGTAGTAAATGGAGAGAATATGTGATATAACTGTGGCTTGCAGGATTATAACATATTTCACACTGACACTGGGACGCAAAATGACAAGTACTTTGTGGTTTTTGAAGGATTGCATGTAATCAACTGCAAACTGTTCCCAGTTTTTAAAAAATTTTAAAACTGGATTTTCTTTTAATTGGAAAGATAAAGAAATGCAGAATGTGAAATTGACAAAGGTGAGGGAGACAATACAATAATAAATCATGTTTAAAAACCATTTTAAATTAAGAAAACATCCTGAGGCATTGTCACAGGAGCATAATTGACAGGAAATGGTCAAAAACTTGGTCAGAAAGAGATAGGCTTTAAGGTAAATCATAAAAACCAAAAAAGAATCTGACAGGCTTAGGAAGGGAACTCTAGAGCTTAGGGCTTAGGCAGCTAAGAAATGGCACAAATGGCGAAGTGAAGGAAGTACAGACTATGCTATATAAACCCGAACTGAAGAAGCACATGTATTTCAGAGAAATGTGGGAAGCAGAGTTGTCGGGGTTTGGGGGGACAGTAGTGGGATTTAGAGAGTTTTAGTTTGTGGCGGGTGGTGGATTGGGGGCGTGGTGGTGGGTACTGGCCTCAACAGCATTAATTACAAAAGTATGGTTGAGTGTTTCAAACACCATATGAGTTGAAGCAGGGTGAAAGAGGAATGCTGTTACAATTCTAATGGTCTTAGTGGTCTAGGGGATATGGGATTGGAACTTTAGATCAGGGTCAATAGGATGCTGAAATTGCTGAAGAGACAGTAACTGGGGATGGAGCTGACCACAGAATTCTTGTGGAGGGGACGCTAAATTGCCAAAAGAATAGAGTGTAAAACTATGGTAATGTTGCTCCAACTGTTCAAGGCATTAGTGAGGGCACACTTGGAGTACTGTGTACAGTTTTGGTCCCTTTACTTGAGGAGGGATGTAGTTGCATTGGAGGCAGATCAGAAGAGCTTGACTAGACTGATTCCAGAGATGTGGAGTTTGTTTTATGAAGAGAAATTAGGTTGTTTGGGCCTACACTGTGCATAGTTTACAAGAATGAGAGGCGATCCAGTTGAGGTATGTAAGATTTAAAGGGAATTTACAAAGTATATGTAGACGAAATGTTTCCCTTATTTGAGCAATCTAAACCGAGAGGCCAGATTCTGGGGTAGCAGATTTAAAACAGAAGTGAGGAGGGATTAAATTCTCTCTAAGGGATGTGATTCTGTGTGAAATTCATTATGCCGGGCTGGTGGATGCCAGAACACTGAAAAAATTTAAGGAGAAGATAGACCCATTTTTAGTCGGTAACAGGTTAAAGGGTTCGGGGGAGTGGACCGGAAAATGGAGTTGAGGCCAACATGAGATCAACCATGATTGTATCAAATTACAGAGCAACGTTGAGGGGCTGAATTGCCTGTTCCTGCTCCTAGACCTGAAACAACAGCTTTGACCTTTCCAGTGTTGAAGTGACTCAGTGATTCGGTGAAGGGAAGAATATTAATCTCTCATAGCCAGGATAACTGTCACTTATAACAAATTTTCACAGTTCTTGAAATCGCTGCAACACTTCTCTATTTCAAAGGATGTAAACGTGCAGATTGTACTTGCTGCAGTAACATAATCTCAAACTTCCTGTTGTTTAGATTGTGACTTACACTGTACACTGAGAATGATGTTAGACTGGTATTGGGAATTAGGTACTAACAATGCCATCAATAGTAAACATAAATCTATTTGTTGAACTATTTGGTTAACTGGAGGGAAGCACACTTTGTTAAGGGCATTTGTATGCTTGGGAAGAAGGACCACCGAATTTAGAGACAAAAAAAATGATTAATTTGTGCAGGCACAATGTTAAAGAATTTTCAAAGCTCAGCAGCTAAATAAAACCAGTCTTTATTGGCTAAAGCAAATCCATGGGAGGAGACAATATCACAAGAAAGTTATGGCAGGGTGACAATGTTGTTCAGATTCAACCTTCCCACATTGGCTGTCATTACTGCTAATGAATTGGCAATTGCTGCAACAAGGATTGATAACAGAGAAAATGCAAGCTAGGGTCTGCAGTATTGTAAAGGGTCGGTTAGCTGGAACGGCCAGTTTGCAATGTACAGTAAGACCAACAGAGCAGGTTCAATTCCTGCACCAGCTGAGGTTACCATCAAGGACTCTCATTCTCAACCTCTCCCCTAACGTGAAGCATGGTGACCCTTAGGTTAAACCATCACTGGTCATCTCTCTTTATTGAGGGAACAGTGCCATGGTCTGCTAGGACTCTGGTGACTTTACTTTTACAAGTACATCAATAAATTCAGAAGACCTGAAAGTATGTGTATGAAACAGGTTGAGAAAGTTTGTGAAAAGCATTAAAGAGCCTTGGTTTTATAAATAAAGGCATGTGGTATAAAGGGTTTAAAAAAACGCTGGCTGCGCCTCTGTTGGATTATTGTGATCAGTTAGGCAACTGCACTTTGGGAAGGATGACAAAACTTGGAGAATGTGCAGAGGAGATTTATTCGAATCATAGGGAGCATGCTCGACTTTAGTTATGTGAAGACTCTAGTGATTTTCCTCATTATGGCAAAAAATGTTGGGGTAAATTGAGTAGAAAGTCACATTTGGTTTTAAAAAGGAAGCTTGATAAGAGAATGGATTTAATGTCATTGTATTCTGATAGAATATCACTAGGGGAACGAAAGCAGAAGTTTAAACTAGGTTTTGGCATTTCTCCAATGGCTGGTGATTTCGGTTCTGTTTTGTGCCTTCTGTAGCCTGTGGTGGGTCTGTCTTGCTGCTTAATATTGAAAATCATCTGCAGCTTGAGGACTTCACTGCCTCCGCTAAAGCCACTTGAGCTGGCTGTTAATTCCAGACAGCACACAAAGGTCTGCATGGTCAATTTGTTGTTCTTAGAATGAAATATTGAAAGCTTCAATTGGATAAAAATTTGACTACCCTATGGCACTTTTTGAAAAGGAGAGCTTCTGATAACCTGACCAACATTGCTCCCTCAACAAACACCAGATGCAAATTAATTGAACATTTTTCTTGTTACTTTATGCTACACATGTAAGACTATCTCAGCAATATCATTCATTCCACTTGAAATGCTTCTGGGGATTTTCCAAGTTACATAATTGTTAGCAGATATTCTTGGGGAATTCCGCTTTCATTGTATTCCACTTTAAAACAGTGGTTCTGGTAAATGATAGCATTTAATAGTGTTGATTACATACCTATATATAACTATGGCAAAGGGATTACCGGAATTTTGGTCTGACATTTCCATTGACAGCAGACACAGGAACCCGAACTAAATCCCTGTCAGAGCCTCATGAAAGCCTATGTAGCTCCTAAACATAGCCATGTGACCCTGCGTGCCTGTGTGCTAGCCTGAATTTCACAATTACCCTTCACACTTGATTAGATGAGCCTGACAAAGTAGACGACCCTCCACAGGCAGCATGTCTTGATGTGAAACCCTTCTTATTCCCATCCCATGCCAACACAACATGTACGTGAGATGGTAAAACCGTGAATTTATTGGTAAAGCCTTGACACAAACATTGAGATCACATAACCCACCAGACAAACTCTGATAGTGGTCTAATTTATTTTGTGAATCAAATGTGAATACCAAGCTTTTTGGTTCAGTAGATTGTCCCCTCTGAGTCAGAAAGTTTGAGCTTAAGGATCATTCTAAAGATTTGTCTACATTATCCAGGCTGTCACTTACAATGGACTAGATGAGTACAGGAAGAGTGGTTTGCTATTTTTCCACTCATCTGACTGCAGTAGATTTTTTTGCATTATTTTCTTCAATAAAAAGGCTATATTTATGATTCAGTGAATACTTAATTGTTGACATGACTATAAAAGACACAGGCAGATTTTTTTGAGTTTCGTAGAAGGAAGAGAATAACATTTTATTGTAATTAGCAAGACTTAGGAAATTAAGAAAATGTTCCAACTTTCACAGATATAATCAGAGTTCACACAAAAGGAAATGACTGTGTCAGGAAAGGTTAAGCAACATAAAGTCTGGTAAAATAAAATGGTATATAAAGAACGTCAACAATAATTAACAGATCTTGAAGATCAGTGGCTTGGTTCAAGTTGAGCTCGGAGGTCCACCTGAAGTCAGCATCAGGGTGGCTTAGACAAGATGTAGTCAAATGACTTATTTGGACTTTTACAGAAAGCAGCTGCTGGAGTGAGCTTTTTTTAAAAACCTGTTGAGAGTCAAAAAACAGCAGGCAGGGTTCAAAATTTGCAAGTTATAGGGAGAAAGAAATGCCCACACAAGGATCTCGCTCTCTTGTGCAGAGAAAGTACGTGTTGAAACAAAGGAGTAACTAATTTGTTGCATGACCCTCTCTCCAACTACTCAGCTACCCCAAATATGACAGTTCACAGTGGATTCCAGCTGTCTGGTTTACATGATTCGATGAAAAGTTGATAAATTCCTTCCATAGCAAGAGTCCCATTGTCCAATTCGTTACATCTAATGTAGAGGTAAAATACATTTGATCCTGGAGTTCTGAAATAGTAGCAGAAAGCTCTGGAGAAAACTCAGCAAATTTGGCAGCATCTGTGGAGAAAGAAACAGAGTTAATGTTTGGATTCTGGTATGACTTTTCTTCAGAACTGTGTCTGATAATTTGGCTTCACCCAGTTGAGTTTCCATGTGACTTTCTGGATGTTTTGCTGATGGGTTAAGAGATGGCTCCCATTCATATGCCTTCAAGGCTGTTTTTCCTGGTGAGACTATGCAGATACATGGGACTGAATCTTAAGGCTTTCTTTGGCTAAGTGCAAGGTACATGGAGTTTTATTTTTGAGAGATTCTTACCACAAGGTGCAGCGAGCTTTCTTGCTATATCTTACCAAACCCTCCTCATTAAATACTTAACTCTCCACCAGTGGCATCCCTCATAGCTGATTCCAGCTCCATCTTATCATGTGCCAGACCTGGAACAATTCCTTATCAGAGCATATCCATTGAAAGACTGGCCTCACTTGTGACTGTGCCATCTTTAAAAGCCCACTGTGCACCTAGTCAAACACTGTCAGACCAGCCAAGTCCTGCATGGCTCTTGACATTTGCCCTCGATGTGGCAAAATTGTCCGCTTTACAGGCAGGGAGCCGGAGGTCCTACTGGGTGAGGTAGTGCAGAGGCAGGACTTCCTCTTCCCTGAGGACCAGCAATGGAGGCCACACACCAGAATATGCCAGCCTGGTCTGAGGTTACCACCCGGATCATGGCTGATCCAACACTCCTCATGTCCAATTTCCCACCTTTTTTCCATAACCCTTGATTCCCCATTGAACAGGAATCTCTCTACCTCAGCCTTAAATATGTACAAGAACTCTGCTCACACAGATTTCTGTGGCACAGAGATCCAAAGATATTCAATCCTTTGACAGAAGAAATTCCTCCTTACCTCAGTCTCAAATTGGCACCCCTAAATCCTGAGGCTATGCCCTCTTATTCCCATGAGGGGAAATATCCTGTCAGCATTTAACCCGTGAAGCCCTTAAGAATCCTATATGATGCAATGAAATCACCTCTCATTCTTCTAAATTCCAGTGAGTAGACCTGTTTAATCTGTGCTCATAAAACAATTCCCCCATACCAGGAAATTATCTTAGTGAATTTTTCTGAACTGCCCCCACAAAATAATATCTTTTCCTTAAATAAGGTGACTAAAACTGCTCACTGTACCCCAGACGTGGTCTCACGAGCACCTTGTACAGTTGCAGTGAGACTTACCTAATTTGATAGCCCAACCCTTTTGAAATAAGGGCCAACGTTCCATTCACTTTCCCGATTATCTGCTGCACTTGTGTCCTAGATTTCCATGTTTCATGTACAAATACCTTCAATTCACCCTGTGTTACAACTTTCTGCAGTTTTTCTCTAGTTAAATGATACTCCGTTCCTTTTGTTCACCCTTCCAAAATGAACAACTTTACATTTTTCCACATTACACTCCATTTGCCAACTTTTTGCCTAGATACATAATCCATCAATATCTGTCTGTAGATTGCTTCTATCCCTCTCGCAACCTGCCTTTTCACCTATTCTTGTGTTGTCTTCAAATTTGGTGACAGCACTTTCGCTTCCTTCCTCAAAGTATATTGGAGACAGTTGATGTTTCAGCACTAATCCTTGTTGAATCCCACTGGTTACAGGACGCCAGCCTGTAAAGAAACCTCTTATCCCCACTTGCTCTTTCATGATCATTAGTCAATCCTCTATCCACGCCAATATAATACCTCCACCATTATGGAATCTTTATCTTATTACTTAACATTTTGTGAGGAACCATGTCCAATGCCGTCTGAAAATCCAATGCAACTTCCTCAAAATCTCTAATAAATTAGTCAGACATGATTTCCCTTTGATGAAGCCATGCTGAATCTATTTGACTAGATTATGATTCTCTAAATGTTCAGCTCATGTTTCCTTACTAATTGATTCCAAAACTTTTCCAACAATAGATGTTAGGCTAATCAGCTTATAATTATCCACTTTTCAGCTCCGTCCCTTTTTGAATAGGGGTGAGAATCCAAGGATTTTTAAAATATTACAACTAATGCATCCTTTATCACTGTAGCTACTTCTTTTGGGATCCTAGGATGCAAGCATCATTGCGAGGCTATCTGCCTTTAGCTCCGTTAGCCTGTCCAGTATGGTGATGGTGACGGTACTTGATTCCTCACCCATATTTTTTAACATTAATCGGACGTTCAAAGTACCTTCAACCAGAAAGACTGATTTTTAAATAATTTTTAACTCCTGTACCATTTCCTTGTTCCCCATTAAGTGTCTCCACAGATTCATTTTTAAGGGCCTACGTTCACTTTGATCTCTCTCATCCTTTTTATATATTTAAGGAAGCTCTTACTGTCAGTTTCTATATTCCTCATAACTTTGCACTCATAGTCTATTTTTCTCTGTTTATTATCTTTTTAGTCCCCTTTGTTGGCTTCTGAATTCATCCCAATCTTTGGGGCTTTTACTGACTTTTGCCTCTACATATGCATTTTCTTACAACTTAATACTCCCTTTACTATCTTTGTTTAGCCATGTTTAGGTTTATGCCTCTCTTAGAATCTTACTGGGATGTACTTTTGCTGAGAGTCATGAATGACCTCCTTAAATATTTGCCGCTGCTTGCTTACTGTCAATATTGCTAATCTATCCACTTTAGCTAACTGTATCACTTTCATTGTAATTCTCCTTATTTCAGTGGAACACAGTTGTTTTCAACACAACTTTATCACTCTTAAGATGAATATCAAAGTATATCATGTTATGATTGCTGTTTCTTAGGGGACTTTTTTTTTACTCTGAGGTCATTTAATAAACTTGCCACTTTAGCCATTACCAGATCCAAGATAGCCTGTTCCCTGGTTGGCTCCATGATATATTGCTCTATAAAACTAGCCGTATTGCACTCAATGAATTTGTTGTTTTAGCTGTCCTTTCTAATTTTATTACCCCATTCAACGTGATGGTTGAAAAATACAAAGGTCACCCATAATTATTATTCAGCACTTTTACATGCTCCTACTATTTGTTGTTTTATAGATTTTCCTACAGAGTGGCTACTGTTTGGGGTGCTGTATGTTATTGCTACCAATGTCTTCTTTCCTTTGCTGTTCTATATCTGCCTAAATCTACATCATCTGAGCCTAGATTGTCTCCCGCAACTCATTTCATTTCTTATTAACAGTGTTATCCCACCACCTTTTCTATCTGTCCTGTCTTTCCAAAAGGTTAAATGTCTGCGAATGTTACGTTCCTAGTTTTGATCTGCTTGTAATCATGTTTCCATAACGACTATGAGATCAAATTCATTTACTTCAATTTGGACCGTCAGTTCATCTACCATATTCTGAATTCTGTTTGAGGTCTGCTGACAACTATGGCAACCTTTATGTCTGCACTGATTGGCAAAGTGAGACTAAAGTAATGTGAGCCCAGTATCTCAGGCTGAGGGGTAAAGTACCCAAAGGCAAGGCAATGTGAAGCAGGGATGCTGTGAACATCCAGGCAAACTCAGTTTGATTGACATCTATGACAGCAAGTGAAGAGCCTCAGGATTCAGCTTGGTCCAGTCTGTGAGCTGGGTGCCTATCCCTGAGCACACAGTGCCCTTGCTTCACCATTAGAATGATAGTTCCTGATACAGCACTGAAGTGCAAAAGTATACTGTAAGTGGATCAGAGATGTGCAGTGATGCTTCTTGGAGGCTAGCATATGTCAGGTGAAAATGTCTATGAACGTTGTGCACATATAGCCAGTGGCCAAGGAATGTGCTCTGAGCCGGATGTCCAACGTGGAGATCCTTTGGAGTAATTGGTAAGCTAAAGTCACCAGGTACCCATTACAACTTTCAGGTCATTATTTCCTGACATCTAGCTTGTTTGATGTATTGGGAAGATCGTATGCTGAATATTAATTAATTGAGTCGTGACTCTAATAGGCTATAATTCCCTTAAATGACAACTTGTTGCTGCCTAATGAGAAACTCATCGTGCCGCACAGCAAAAGCATAAAAGATGAAGCAAATGCCCCTGACACTGAGATAGGTCTTTGCTGGATTCTCATCTGATTCTGCCCCAGATCTCAACATTGCCTACATTGCTTACATCTCTTTAAGATTCCATCTGTGGATTCCATGGATTTGTAATATAGAAGGTGTACCAGTGCTTAATGCATGGCTGTCTTTGAGCAAGATTCAAAGTCATCAAAATGAGGTTTGGTCTTTCTAAAAGTTCAGTTGTTGGTTTCCAGGTACCTGTATTAAAAATCCATAAATTAATTTTTCACAAAGCACGGCTTCATAGCACCATACAATGCTGAGGTAATCATTAGCAACAACAGTCCCTCACAGAAGAGGATGACTCTCTTCCACTCTCAGGGTGGCTGTACAGATCAATCTAGCTACCGCAAGCTCTGTTACATTTGGGGCAGAAGGTGGTCGAGGAAAGGAGTGCGTGGGGCATTAGTGTGGCAACGAGGTCCTTTCGCTGTTTTCGTCTGGCTCCCGCTTTTTCTTGATTGCAAGTCTCGAGGTGCTCGATACTGTTCCTCCACTTGCGACAGTCTTGGGCCAGGTGTCTGTGGGAATGCTGCACTTTGCCAGTGTGGTCTTGAAAATGTCACCGAAGTCCTTCTTCTGTTCACCTGGACCTCGCCTGGCATTTCGAAGGAATGTTGACGGAATACTGCACAGTTGCAGGGACTGTCTTTTGGGTGAAACGTTAAACTGAAGTCCTGACTACCCTCTCAGCTGAATGCAAAATGGATTATCTGTTCATTTATCGAATCAGCTAGTTTGTGGAACTTTGTACAAAATTTGTTCCCCATGTTTCAGTATTGGCTATAATTCAAATGTGTAAAAAATGTTTGCAAAGAGCTTTGGGATGCTTTGTCATGAAAGGTACTATACAAACAACAGTCTTTCTTCACAGCCTGATAAAAGATTGAAGTCTTGTTTCAGTATTTCCTGGTTAAACATGAACTGAAATTATTCAAGTGACTGGAATTAACCTGTTCAAACTGCTTCGTGCTAATCCTACTGTTACAAAGGATATTTTGTATTCCTTGCCACACTAATTCGGATCAGGCAAATCAAATCGTTGAAAAAAAGTTAAATGGAAAACTGAAATGAAAGAACATAAGGATGAGTTCTTTGGAAGTGTTCCTGCACAGTATCTCCAGAACAGGAGCATATGCCAGGAAAAGGGCAGAAAATTGTGGGTAGTATAGAGATGATTTCTTGATGCTCAGAAAAAATAAAATATTTGCATTTCTAAGGCACCTTTCACAACCACAAGACATCTCAAGCTACATTCTCTCTAATTTTTGCTGGCACTGCGCAGACCGAGGTCTGTGTGGGGCAGCTTCTTCTGGGATGGGCAGTCGAAGTGCTGGCATGCACACAAACTCAGAGCGGCCACACAGCCATGCAATATGAAGGGGACATTGATTTCAACGTGCTTTGCAGTCACTTTCAGTTCTTCTGAAATACAGTCACTGTCTTACTGAAGGGAAACCAATTTATAATGAGTGCCCGCAAACAGCAAACTGATATTGATCAAATAGGATTTTCTCAGTGCTACTGCTTGAAAGAATAAATTTTGACGAGGAAATGAGGAAGAATTGAGCTCAGTGGTTAGCACTCATGCTTCACAGTGCTGGGGATGGGGTTTGACTCCAGTCTTGGGTGACTCTCTTTGTGGAGTTTGCACATTCTCCCCATGTCTGTGTGGGTTTTCACCAAGTACTGTGGTTTCCTCCCACAGTCCAAAGATGTGCAGGTTCAGGGGTTAGCCATGGTACATGCAGGTTACATGGATAGGGTAGAAAGCTGTTTGAAGGGTTGGTCCATACTCGAAGGGCTGAATGGCCTCCTTCCACATTGTAGGGATTTTAAGAACTCCACCGTTTTTCATCAAAATTATGCCATTTGCATCTTTTACATTTACCAGAGAGGGCAGATGAGACCCTGGCTTCCTGTCTCATGCAGAGAAATAGTTTCACACAGATTGTAGTAGATGAGATTTAGACTTGTGATTGAACACACACAGGCTTTATTGGACATAACTATATATAGAGATGTTAAGAAAAGGCATTTTACTTGAAGCCGTGCAAACCCAGGCTCCACTTTCATATGATTTGACATCTCTATGCCTGCACCTTTTGTGCATCACAGCATTGATAACTATATTCAGAGTAGAGATGTAATTCTCTTTACTGTGTGTAATTAAGATCTGCAGTTTTTTTTTCTTTATTCATTCATAGGATGAGGGCATCACTGGCCAGGCAGCATTTATTACCCATCCCTAATTGCCCAGAGGTCAGTTAAGAGTCAACCACATTGCTGTGGGTTTGGTCACATATAAGCCAGACCAGGTAAGGATGGCAGTTTCCTTCCCTAAAGGACATTAGTGAATCAGATGGTTTTTTCTGACAATCAACAATGGATTTACGGTCATCATTAGGTTCTTAATTCCAGATATTTATTGAATTCACAGTCTACCATCTGCCACAGCAGGGTTCAAAACCAGATCGCCAGAACATTTTCTGGTTCTCTGCATTCGCAGTCCATTGCCTCCCCTGCCTAAGACTGTGATGGAGACAGAGTCAATCATTCGCTCAAGGGGAACTGGCTAATTACCTGAAGGGAAATGATGCTGGACTACAGGGAAGAGGTAGTGAAGTGGGACTAGCTGAGCTGTTGCAACTCAAGAGCTGTTCTTGGGTTTAGGGGATTGAATAGCTTTCTTCTGTGTTTTACTCACTCCATAGTTGTAAATATGACATCTGCAAAGTGGAGGAAGGGACACCAGCCGAGATTCTGAGCTCAAGTAAGTGAAGTGGGATTTGAAAATTCTGATTCCAGTCACAAGAATGCTGACCATAAAGCCAATACTGACCATCATTAGTAAGGCTTTGGAAAACTACCCATAACACGGAACACCGTTTTACTAAAATGGTTGCGGTGTCAAGGCAGTTTGGAGAGGCCATTCATTATCTTAATGGAAATATATTGCCATTCCTTCAGGTCAAAATCCGGGAAATTTTGAGAAGTTCAAATAGGCAGCTTATCACTACCTTCTCCAAGGTAACTAGAGATGAGCAATAAGTGTTGTCTCAGCCTGTTACACCCACTCCTATGATAATCCAGAAAAATGTGAGCTAATACATTTCGGAAGGTCTAATCCGGATGGAAAATATACAGTTGATCGCAGAGCCCCTAAGATAGGCAGAGGGATCTGGGTATATAGGTACATGGGTCACTGAAAGTGGCAACGCAGGTGGAGAAGGTAGTCAATGAGGCATACGGCAAGCTTGCCTTCATCAGCTGGGGCATGGAGTTTAAAAATTCACAAGTAATGTTGCAGCTTTATAGAACCTTGGTTAGGCTGCATTTGGAATATTGTGTTCGATTCTGGTCGCTACACTACCAAGAGGATATGGTGGCTTTGGAGAGGGTACAGAAAAGATTTACCAGGATATTGTCTGGTATGGAGGGCATTAGCTATGAGGAGAGGTTGCAGAAACTTGGGCTGTTCTCACTGGAACTGTGGAGGTTGAGGGGCAACCTGATAGAGGTCTACAGGGTTATGAAGGGCATGGACAGAGTGGACAGTCAGAAACCTTTCCCAGATGGAAGAGTCAGTTACCAAGGGCCATGGGTTTAAGGTGAGAGGGGCAAGGTTTAAAGGTGATGTACGAGGCAAGTTTTTTATACAGATGGTGGTGGGCACCTGGAACTCACTGCCGGGAAAAGTAGTGTTAACAGGTAAGATAGTGACTTTTAAAGGGCGTCTTGACAAATATCTGAATAGGATAGGAATAGAGGGATATGGTCCCCAGAAGGGTAGGGAGTTTTAGTTGTGATGGGCAGCACTGGAGGGCCAAAAGGCCTGTTCCTGTACTATAATTTTATTTGTTTGTTTTCTATTCTAAATTTTGTTAAAAAAGTAAGTACTCAACAGCAGCTAGAAATGCCCATCAGTAACATGGCTGGACTTGAGTAGGAATTCCCCCCTTAGTTTATGTACGGCAGTTCTTGATTAGACTATCCATCCTGAGAGCTGCTGGTCCAATCAGAGTGGCAGCAGCTTAGTAGGAATATCAGCAGTTCTAATAGGACCCCTGAAGAGAGAGGGGCCTTGGAGTCTGTACCAGGTATGTCAAAGGAAATGAAGAAAAATAAAATTATGGAGGGAGAACGCTTTGAGCTCAGCACAGGCTCCACAGAAGCTGCCTCCCAGCCCTTTTTGAATAAAAAGATGTTTCCCCTGGGAAGCCACCTGCATGCAGCTGGTATCCCTGCCCAGGCAGTGAGGAGAGTTGATCTGCTGACAGCAAAATGCCAAGAGCCCGGTGAAGTGACCCTTAATTGGGGCATTTCAGCACTGAGATTTGTTTCATGCCCCCTCGTGACAGCAGGCCTTTTTGGAAGCAAGATCTTAAATCATTCCTTGCTGCAAGATTTGGTCAGGGTGAAATTCCTTCATAGCTTGTTAAACTGCTGACAGCCAGTTAGTGAATTCAAAGACCAGATGTCAATCTTTAGTTTTTAAAATGTATTTACAGAGTGAAGCACCACAAATGTATCACTTCTAACTCTATTTCCACACAAGTGTCTATAAGTGTCTCCTTGGATGTGCTCATGTTTGCCCTTATTCTCAGTCTCCCTCACCCTGGTCTCCTCGTCCTCGCTCTCCCTTGCTCTAGCACCCTCATTTTTGCTTTACCACCCTTGCTCTCACTGTGGCCCCCTCATCTGAGCTCTCGCTCACCCGCTGTCTGGTCCTCTCGATCTCGCTTTCCATCTGTCTTCTTAGCTGTCCCACAAAATGCATGGGTTTAGGAGCACTGCCCCACCATCCTCTCTGAAATTCTTTTGAGAGATGATGCTTTTGTAGGAAAGAGTCAGTCTAGTTTTTCCCTGATCTGTTCCTTCACTTGGAGTTTTTTCCCTTCACTTGTTTGGGCAGGTCAACTCCACCCCCAACTTGCTTCCTGATTGAATGCCAGTTCACTTGCTAAGTTATTGCCACCTCCCATACCCAACAATTACTGCCATCAGCCCAACAGGCGTCACATCTCTTGCAATCTCCTGTAATCGTTCCGTCTGTCCAAGCTTTGGGCTAAATGGTGGGAGGGACATTCAAACTACTTACTGCTCCTCCAATTAGAGGACATTTCTGTTCCTAGTAGCACTAAAGGAGGGAGTAGAATTGCGTCTGGTTTGAGGAGTAGCTCCTTGGAAAACTTTCCATTTGTATTTGTATTTGGAGCCCTGGTCATCTACCAGTTAGAATTCCTCATTGGGCTGCATTCTGGCTCATTGACCCTGTCTTGGACAGACCTGTGAGAGATGATCATATGCCTGTCTCTTCTGGTGAGGAAGTTGTCAGCCTAGCAACAGCTCAGATTTGTTCCTATTAAGACACTGTTCATTAGGGAGTGACTACCTTCTTTGGAGAGAGCTGAAGAGGAATCTTTGAGGTTGAGTCAGCTTGAAGCCTGAATATCTATTCCTCTCTGGCAAAGTGAATGGACCTTTAATTGGTTGTTAAGTGGTCAGTGGACAGATAGGCCTAAGCTTGATCTTCCTGCCAGAATGTAATTCAGGCAGAAGTATGAATATGCCAGGGTTCTGGGTTTTGAATCCTGTTCCTTTGAAAGAGAGGCCTGTAGTGTGGCAACTTTTGCGGTGAGGCCACTTTTGGAGTACTGTGTACAATTCTGGTTCCCCTGCTATAGTAAGGTGTTATTAAATTGGAAAGGATGCAGAAAAGACTTACAACAATGTTACCAGGACTGCAGGATCTGAGTTATAAGGTGAGGCTGAATAAACTGGGACTTTTTTCCTGGAGCATTGGTGGCTGACAGGGGACCTTATACAGGTTTATAAAATCATGATGGGCATGGATAGGGTGAAGATATGAAAGTCTTTTCCTGAGGGTGGGAGTGGCCAGAGCTAGCGGGCATAGGTTTAAGGTGAGAGGAGAAAGATTTAAAAGGCACTTGGAGGAATTTTTTCACACAGAGGGTGGTGCATGTATGAAATAAACTACAGAGGAAGTAGTAAATGCATTTACAGTTACAACATTTTAAAAAACATTTGGACAGGTACTTGAATAGGAAAGCTTTAGGGGGTAATGGGCCAACTGCACGCAAATGGGAATAATTTAGTATGGGAAATCTATTGGGCATGGATAAGTTGGACCAAAGGGTCTGTTTCCATGCTGCATGACTCTAAGTAATCATCCAATTACTTTTCAAACCCAGAACCACTACCACCTGGAACAACTAGGGCAGCAGATATATTGGACTGCCACCACCTACAAGCTCTCCTCGAAGGGACTCACCATCCTGACTTGGAATTATATTGCCAATCCTTTATTCTGAACATTCCCCACCAGCAGCACTGTGTAGTTGCCTACACCAATGGTCTGCACTAGTTCAAGAAGACTGCTCAATATCATGTCCCCAAGGGCAACTAGTGATGGGAACTTGATGTTGACCCAGCCAGCGGTGCCCACATCCTTTGAACAAATCAAGCAATGCCCTCCACTTGAAAGCATTTATTTAACCTCAATTTGTGCAATTACCATTTTACCTCCTGTTTCAATACCTCCACTTCTGCTGTGATCCCACCTTGTGTAGCTGACTGACTTTTGAATCACAGAAATAGCAGCATCATGTCTCTTATCAAAGCAAATTCTTTCATCAGAGTTGTTTACTATAATACTAGTGTCTTGGTTTTCCTCCACATTCTTTATATGCTTCCTTTTCAAATGCTTATCCAATTCCGTGCTAAATTTCATTTGAGTTTCTGCATCAATAGCCACTTATGTGTTCAACAATTCAATATTCTAATAACTCTGTCTAAAGAGCACAAGATGACCAGGTAATTATATAAACCCTTTTGACTCATCAGAGGTAATTCATCCAAAAAGATATTACAGCTGGAAGATCTGTTACCATGTCCAGTCAGTATCTATCGATCCTGTCTTCAATTCTCTCCAGGAGAATTTGGAGATCTGAATAAATTGTGGATCATCTCTCTCTTTGGATTGATGCTGCATCCTAATGCCATACATGTACAAATAATACAAAGAATGAAACACTAATCTCTTGAGCACCTCAAACTTTTGGTATAGTATTCTACCATTAGTAGCCATGCTTTCAGTTGTCTAGCCCTAAGCAATAGAATTTCCTCACAAATGTCTTTACATCTTGATTCCTTTTCTTACTCTTAAAGTATTCCTTAACATCTTGCTTTTGGTTATCTGTTCATAAACCTTATTTTATTCTTTCATGGGATTGGGTTCACCATGCTGACATGGAATTTCAGGTAGTTAAGAGATGACACGCTGTTGTGGATCTGGAGTCACAAATAGGCAAGCTAGGTAAAGATTTCCTTCTTTAAAAAGGTCTTTAGTGAGCCAGATGGGTATTTATAACAGGCTGGTTTCCGAGACTAACTTTCTTTTTAGATATTTTGAATTAATTAATTCTACTTACATTTCACCAGTTGTCATGGTAGAATTTGAACACATAACCTCAAAAAATTAGCCTAAACCGCTGGATTACTAGTCCAGCAATGTTATAACTCCCCCTTATGTGGATTCCTATCGCATTTTGTTTTATAATATTTTTTTACATTAAACTTACTGTATGATTACAAGTTGTTTCTCTTCCATTATATGCTTACATTCCAGTCTGCCACTGAAATGCTAAACTGTCGAAATAATTGCACAGAGATTTCTCTGGTCCTTCAGATGCTTTAAACCAGTTTTATAGCAATGGAGAGCATAAAGTGACAGAACAGAATTCTCCCCCTAGAGGTCACTGGTGGATGCAGCATGTTTTAAAAATAGTTTCCGAATTTTTTTTTAAATGATGCAAAGATGTACATTACGTTGACGGTCAGGGACAAAAACCTTTTTTCTAAACAGTTGAGTTAGATTGCCAGATCATGAGGGGTGCATGTCAGGAGTTGCACTGGTGGAATGTGAGGATGGGAGATGTTGGACCAGGGCAAGGGTTGGGTGTCAGGCCAGTGGATTTGGGTTATAACAGCTGATGTCAGCCCAGTGGGGTCAGATCCAGCAGTGTTGGGTCAGGAGCTGTCATGCCAGCAGTGAGTGGGTATGTTGCGTTTGGTGGGCAGGGTTATTGGGTCTGGTAATATCAGGGATCTGGTTGGATGGTGTTGTAGGGTGCCAGTGGTGAGTTGGGGTCTTACTGAAACTTTAGGGATGCTTTTTGGGGATCCCAGATGCAAGTCATTGTCTATCAGAACTTTCCACCTACCAGTCAATTCCCTTGGATTCAGGAGTCAGGATTTTCACATGGATTCTGGATTTCCAAAAGGCAACTCCAGTTTATGTTGCTGCCAACTACTGCCTAGTCATTGGAATTTCTGGGTCAGCACATAGGTTCTAGGACTTTAGCTTGTTTATGAAGCATATTTTTAGAAACAAAATATAGATGACTCCTTAAAGATTCAAGGAGTTGACAGGGTAGATAACGAGAAGTTGCACATTGCAGTAACTAAATTTTAATGGCCATATGGAGACATGATTGCAGATGCCAAGGATTTGGACCTGAGTATTGAGGGGTATATGACATTCAAGAAAAGTAGGAAGGATGGCAGCAGAGGGATTAATCCAGGATGGCATTTGTGCAATGGTTAGAAAAGATCTAGGTTCAGGAGGTGAGGATATAGAATCAGTTTGAATGGTGATAAGGAACAGTACAGGCAAGAAGTTTGTAGTGCAATGGTCTACAGGCCTTTTGACAGTAACCACAATATGGGGTAAATAACATAAGCAGAAATAGTGGATGCTTGGGATAATGAGATAATAATCATATAATCATGGGCTGGAAACATTGGATTGGCTATCGAAGCTTGGATGAGGAGATTATATATGCTTTTGAGATAGTTTCTTAGAGAAGCATGTTTAAGAACTGACCAGAGAGCAGATTATATTGGACTTGGTAATGTCTAAAGTGTCAGGATTAATGAATTACTTCGGAGTTAAGGTACCTCTAGATGGCCGCAATAAAACAAACTTAATTTTACATGGAGTTTGAAAGGGAGACGTTTGGGGCTAAGATTAGTATTTTCAATGTAAATAGCGGTAACAATGTGGGCATAAAGATGAGATAGCTGATGTGAATTGGGATACCAGACTAGGGATAGATCAACTGAGTCACAGTGACAGATACTCAAGGGATATAGACAATAGAAAATATTCTAAAAGAATGACTTAATGTCTGTGGGTAACTAGATAACTGGGGAAAAGCATCAAACTAAAGGAAAATTCATATAACAGCACAAAGACAGGTAGCAGGTCAAGTGATTGGTCAGAATATATAGCATGGCAAAATATGACTGACCAGGAGGAAGAAATGAGAGAAAGAGAGGAAGATAGCTGGTAATGTAAAACCAAGTAGAATGAGTTTCCACAGATTTTTAAAAAGGAAATGTGTAAGTGAAGTATGTGGGTCCTTTAGAAATTGAGAATGATGAGTTAACAGTAGATAATGAGGAAATGGACATACAGACAGGCGATTCTGTGATTGTCAATCTGCTGATGGTCAGGATGGTGTGTTGCCTTCCTGGTGCCAAGGTCAGGAATGTCTCTGAGTGGTTATTGAGAACTGTTAAAGGGAAGCAGCCAGAGTTGTACACATCAGTGCAAATGACATAGGTAGGAAAATAGATGAGGTTTTGCAGAGAGAATATAAGAAGTTAGATAGGAGGATAAAAAGCAGAATCTCAAAAGGACCTCAAATCTCTGGATTATCCAGTGCCATCTGCCAGTGAGATAGGAATAGGAAGAATGGCACTGGATAAGTGGCCGAAGATATAGTGCAGGGAACAAGGATTCAGAATTTTGAATCATTGGGATTTCTTCTGGAGCAGAAGAGACTTGTTCAAAAGGAATGGGTTTCACCTGAACTAAAGGGGAACCAATATCCGAGTGGGGAGCTATGCTAGTGCTACTCAGAGGCTTAAAACTAATATGGAGGGAGGTTCAGGGTATCCCAATTAGTGCCGAGAATAGAGAGAAGCCTGAGGATGATACAGATGTTAAAGAGAGAAAGTTAATTAGACAAGGCAGGCAAGAGCGTGGCAGAGAATAAGGTAGCTCTGAAGAATTAAACTGCATTTATTTAATGCACAAGGTCTGATAGGTAAGGTGGATGAACTCAGGGCAGACATGGGAACACGGGAGTGGGATATCATAGCTATTATAGAAACATGTCTGAGGAAGGGACAGGACTGGCAGCTCAATGTTCTGGGATTTAGACGCTATAGGAAGGATAGAAATGGAGGTAAGAGATGAGGGACAGTGGTGGTTTTGATTAGGGAAAATATTACTGCTATACTTGGTGAGGATATTCCTGGGCGATTGTCCAAATGAAGCTATATGGTGGAGCTCAGAATACGAAGAGGATGATTGCCTCAATGAATTTGTACTATAGGCTCCGCCCCCACCCCAACAATAGTCAGCAGGAAACTGAGGGACAAATATGTTCAGAGATCTCAGGTAAATGTTAGAATAATAGGGTTGTTATAATGGGGGATTTCAACTTCCCAAACATAGACTGGGATTGCCATAGTCTTAAAGGCTTGGATGGGGAGGAATTTGATCAATATGTTCAAGAAAATTCTATTTATCAATATGTAGACATACCTACTAGAGCAGGAGAAAGACGACTTCTCTTGTGAAATAAGGCAGGGCAAGAGACTGAAGTGTTAAATGGGGGAGCTCTTTGGGACCAATAATAATCAGAATTAGTTTTAAAATGGTTATGGAAGAGGATAGATCTTGTACAAAAGTTAAAGTTCTAAATTGGAGTAAGGCCAATTTTAATGGTATGAGACAGGAACTTGCAAAAATTAGTTGAGCTAAACTGTTTGCAGGTAAAGAAATGACTGAAAAGTGGGAGGCTTTCAGAAGTGAGATAATGAGAGTTCAGAGGCATTATATTCAAGTTACAGTGAAGGGTAAGGCAGGTAGGTGTAGAGAACAATGGATGAGTAGAGATATTGAGACTCTGGTCAAGAATTTGAAGGAGGCATGTGTCCGGGATCAAGGGAATTACTTGAAAAGTATAAAAGGAGTAGGGGCATTCTTAAGAAGGAAATCAGATTGGCAAGAAAAAGGAAATGAGATAGCCTTGGTAGATAATGTTAAGGATAATCCAAAGAGATTTTACAAGTACATTAAGAGCAAAAGAGCAACTAGGAGGAGAATAGGGCCCCTCAAAGATCAAAGTGGTTGTCTATGCGTGGAACCACAGGAGGAGGGAGAGATAATGAACATTTCAGTATTTACTGTGGAGAAAGATATGGAAGCTAGGGAACTCAGGGGAGTAAATATTGATGTCTTGAAAACAGTCCATGTTACAGAAGAAGAAATGCTGGACATCTTAAAAAAAACATAAAGATAGATAAATCTCCGGGAACTGATCAAGTGTGCCCTAGGATGTTTTGGGAAGCTCGGGAAGAAATTATGGGGCCCTTAGTGGAGATGCTTGTATCATCTGTAGCCACCAGTGAGGTGCCAGAAAACTGGAAGGTCACTAATGTTGTGCCTTTATTTAAGAAAGGCTGCAGAAGAAGCCTGGGAACAATAGACCAGTGAGTGTGGCGTGAGTAGTGGGTAGGTGGTTGGAGGGGATTCCGAGAGATAGGATTTACATACATTTAAAGAGGCAGGGACTGATTAGGGATTGTCCACGTAGCTTTGTGCATGGGAAATTGTGTCTCACAAGCTTGATTGGGTTTTTGAGGACATGACCAAAAAAGATAGATGAGGGCAGAGCAGTAGACGTTGTTTACGTGGACTTTAGTAAGGCCTTTGACAAGGTTCTACATGGTACATTGGTTAGTACAGTTAGATCACATGAGATTCAGGGAGAGCTGACTTGGCTTGATGATAGGAGACAGAGGGTGCTGATGGAGGGTTGTTTTTAGACTGGACGCTTGTGAACAGCGGTGTTCAGCAGGGATTGGTGCTGGGTCCACTTTTGTTTATCATTTATATGAACAATTTGGATGAGAATTTAGGAAGCATAGTTACTAAATTTGCAGATGGTGCCAAAATTCCTAATATTGTAGATAGTGAGGAAGCTTATCCTAGATTACAAAGTGATCTTGATGAATTGGGCCAATGGACAGATAGAGTTTAATTTCGATCAATATGAGATGTTGCATTTTGGTAAGATGAACATGGGTAGAACTTACACAGCAAATGGTAGGGCCCTGGAGAGTGTTATCGAACAGAGAGACCTAGGGGTTCGGGTACATAGTTCTTTGAAAGTTGCAGCATAGGTAGACAGGGTGGTTAAGAAGGCATTAGTATGCTTGCTTTCATTGCTCAGATCACTGAGTATAGGATTTTGGATGTCATATTGTGGTTGTACAGAACATTGTTGAGGCCTCTTTTAGAATTCTGGTTGCCCTGCTATAGAAAGGATATTATTAAATTGGAGGGGGTGTAAAGATTTACAAGCATATTACTAGGACTGGAGTGTTTGAGTTATAAGGAGAGGCTAATTAGACTTTTTTCACTGGAGCATAGGAGGTTGTGGGGTGACCTTTTAGAGGTTTATGAAATCAGGAGGGCCATTGATAAGGTGAACAGCAAAAGTCTTCCCTAGATTGGGGAGATCAAAACGAGGGGAATATTTTTTGATTGAGCGGGAAAAGATTCACACATAAGGTGGTTCGTATGTTGAATGAACAGCTAGATGAAGTACTAGATGCAACTACAGACAACATTTAAAAGACATTTGGATAGGTACATGAATAGGAAGGGTTTAGAAAGATATAAGTCAAGTGCAGGCAAGTAGGACTAGTTTAGTTTGGGAAACCTGGTTGGCATGGGTTGAAGGGTCTGTTTCTGGGATTTATAACTGTGAATGATGGATGAAATAGCTATAAATCAGGATGTTGAAGAGATAGAGGAACTTATCAAAATTACAATCCTACAGGAAGTGGTGCAAGACAAACTGGTGGGATCCATGCCCTGGGGGTCCAGATGGACTTCATCCTAGGGTTTGGAAGGAGTTTGCTCAAGAGGTAATATATCCATTGGTGTTGACTTTCCAAAATTTCCTAGATTCAGGAAAGAATGCATTGGAGTGAAAAGTAGCAAATTCTAATCGAGTGAGGGACACAGAAGACAGGAAGCCATAAGCCAGTTAGCTTAACATCTGTCATGAGAGTATGTTGGAATTGATCATTACAGACATTATAACTGCGCATTTAGAAAATCTTAAGGTAATTGGGAACAGGGTTTTATCAAAGGGAACTTGTGTTTAACCCATTTACTGGAGTTCTTTGAAGGAGTAATATGTACTGTGAATAAAGGGGTGCCTGTAGATGTATTGTAATTTGATTTCCACAAGGCATGTCAGATGGTGCCACATCAAAGATTATTATGGATAATAAAAGCTCCCGGTGTGGGTGTAACATATTGGCATGCTGGCAGAAAGTATTTGTAAATTACTCTGTCTGACTAGCATGACACTTGGAGTATCTCAGAGTGTGCTGAGTCTAAACCATTTCACAATTTATATCAATTACTCAGATGAGGGGAGTGATTTATGGATTAAAAACTGCAGAAAGCTGCAACACAAAGGGACTTGTGCATATTTGTGCATGAAACATGGTGCAGCAGATAATCAGGAAGGCTAATGGAATGCTGGACCTTAATTCAAGAGGATTGGAGTATGAGAGTCAGGAAGTCTTACTGCAACTGGACATGGTGGTGGTGAGACCGCATCTGGAGTACTCTGAGAAGCTTCGTCCCCTTATTCGAGTGATCGTGTTGTTTCATTTGGGACAGATAAGAGAAAGTTCACTATTACAATCCCTGGTATCAAGGGACTGTCTTATGAGCAAAGGCTAAACATAGTGGCTCAGTAGTTAGCACTGCTGCCTTACAGCACCAAGGACATGGGTTCGATTCTACCCTCAGCTGATTGTCTGTATAGAGTTTGCACATTCTCCTTGTGTCTGTGGGGACACGGTTCTCATGTATTTTTAAGGTTGAGGTAGATTTTTGGACAGGAGTGAAATGATGTGTTATAGGGAAAAGGCAGGAAATTGGACATGAAGAATATCCAATCAGCCATGATGGATGGCCAAAGGGTGTCGAAGGATAACTCCTGCTCCTATTTCCTATAGTCTATCTTCCTGGTGGACCACCACTACAAAAAAACATCATTTTTTAGTAATTGGTATAATTTGGTTGTGAGAAAGGAAATTCTCCAAAAATCTACTTGTAGTAGTTGTCAGGTCTTCAACAAATGATCAAAGTGCCTGAAACAACTTTGTACAATGAACCAAGTGAAGCTGTTACAATTCCTATCAGCTACTTAACCATCAATGGCATGACACATGTTTAAGCAAATTGTGTAACTGCCAGGCATATTTCAACACATTTGGGTCAATGTTACTAACAGTATATAACTGAAATAAATTCTGAACATTGTAAAGTTTAAATATCTGAACAGTTTTTTTTTATAATTCCAGGTGATTTTCAAAGCAAAATCTAAGTACTACCCAGAGCTTCAAAAATATAGGTATAGTTTACTCTTTATCATCATTTTATGGTAGTCCTATTCTACACAATTACTATTGCAATATTCATAGTCCATACTCTATAGTAACAATCTATATTTTATCACTATTATATAGTACAGTGCAGTTTACACCCTTGTTAGTGTTATATGCTAGTCACAGCATAGACTCTACTGCCATGATATAATAGTCTATATTACCCTTATATAGTCATCATAGTCTAGAATTAATACTCTGTAGTACAAATGTAGTCTGTTGTACAGTAACAGTCTATATTACCTTTACATAGCACAGTTACTGAATAACTTACACAGGTGAACAGGTCAGATCTTAATTATGCAAACTGTGAGGAAATGAGTAATTTAGTATTATAGTGAAGGAAATAACATTTACTATAAAATGATAAACAGGAATATATGAATGCTTTGTAAATATTGTAAGTTGAAAACTTAAAGTTTATACAGGGCTAGTAATGTTGCAAACCATCTCAAGGTGCTTCACAGGAATAAAAGTTTTGGCACTGATTCACATAAGGAAATATTAAGGCCGGTGATCAAAGGATTGGTCAAATTTTAACATGGAGAGACAGAGGTTTGGAGAGAGAATTCCCGTGCACAGGATCTGGACTGATGAAACTAAAACTGCCAATAGTGAGTGGTGTGATGAAAATTGGGATATGCATTGTGGCTGGAATTGGGAATAAGCAGAAAATGTGGACCTGGAGGACATTAGACAGACAGGAAAGGGTGAGAACGTGGAGGAATTTGAACTTAGGACAAAAATTTTAAATACAAATTGTTGTTGAACTGTGGCACCAATTTGGTACAACCAATCCAGTGGTGATGGGTGACTGAGAGGTGGTGAGATTTAAAGTATGGGAGGTGAAGTTTCAGGTGAGGGACATGGATAAGGTGAATAGACAAGATCTTTTCCCCAGGGTAGGGGAGTCAAAAACTAGGGGGCATATGTTTAGGGTGACAGGGGAAAGATTAAAAGGGTCCTAAGGGGTAGCTTTTTTCATGCAGAGTCTGGTGTGTGAATTGCCAGGGGAAGTAGTGGAGGCTGATGCCTTTTAAATATTGTAAATGTATCGGGAAAGGTTTAGAGGGATATGGGCCAATTGCTAGCAAATGGGCCTAGATTTATTCAGGATATCTAGTGAATATAGACAAGGTGGACAGAAGGGTCTTTCTCCATGCTGTACGTCTTTTTGATTCTATGTGTCCAAATTTAAAGAGGGTCAGTTGAGAGGCTTGCGAGAACTTTGGAGTTGCTGAGTTTGGAAATAATTAAAGTGTGGATGAGGATCTTAGCAGATGGGTGAGGCAGTTTCTAACAACGTTTAAGTTGTGTTAAATTGATGTTTCTTTTCCATTTTAGGTTGCCCCTTCAGCTAATTTTCCTGCTGGCCAGTCTCCTATTCCTTGTGGTAAACTTGACCTGTGCATTGCTTGTGAAAATCGCACATACTGAAACGAAGACTGTTGTGTTTGTCCGTGTTGCAATCAACGACACCCTGTTTGTGTTGTGTGCAATCTCACTGTCTGTGAGCCTCTACAAGATTGCTAAAATGTCGCTGGCCAATATATATTTAGAATCTAAGGTTTGTTTTCTCATATAAAGTTATCAGTTAGAAATAACTTCATTTTCTCGTTAAGACTTTACAGAACATTTTCTTGTGATCATTTCCTATCTTCTCAGAAATGAAATATCTACAAAAACATCAAGTCATGGTGTTTCAATAGAAACAAAATGATTGCTAACATCTAATATGTTGCAGGTGGGTGGGAGGTGGCACAGATGGAAAGTCACAGACACTTTGGTCAATGCAGTATCTAATTGAGATGGTTCTAATTTCAGTGTCACAGTTTTACAGTCACCGCAATAGGATGATTTAACCAGAATGAACTGAAACAAACTAGTAAAATAAAGAACTGTAGATGCCAGAAATCTGAAACAAAAGCAGAAATTGCTGGAGACCTCAGCAGGTCTGGCACTACCTGTGAAGTCAAAACAGAGTTAATATTTTGAGTCCAGTTACCTATCTTCAGATGAAGGGTCAGTGGACCTAAAATGTCAACTCTGCTTTCTCTCCACAGATGCTGCCAGACCTGCTGAGTTTGTCTAACAATTTCTGTTTTTTTGTTGCTGCAACTTGCTACTTGTTTCAGAATCAACATATTGGGATTAATACTGAGGAAATCTTTTATGGAAAGTTGTGTTAAAACTTCTAAATTGGTGCCCTGTACCCTCTCTTCAGATCACAATGAGCTTTGGTTTCATACAATGAGAACAAGCCACTTTTCCAGGTATTTATAATTTCAAACCTGGGAATTTTAAATTCCCAGGTTTTGGACTATATTTCAGTAGTGAATCTGGCATGAATAAAAACATGTTGTAAATACCCAGCAGGTCTAGCAACACCTGTGAGGAGAGAAACAAAATTAATATTTAACGTAACTGACCCTTCATCAGACCTGGAAATGTAACAGGAGGCAGTTGTGGGTATGGTGATTACGTGAGATCAATAATGAAAGGGAAGGTCTATGATAGGGTGGAAGGCAGAAATTGAATCAGCTTTATTGTTAGATGTACTCAAATAAGTAATGAAAAGTTTACAAGTCACCACTTATGGCATCATCTTGGGTACAAGGTACCTAGGTATGAATTCTTCAGTATAAGTTCTTAGGAAAAAACATTAGAAAAATGAAGAAATAAGAAGTCCAGGTGTTACAGATCATGGGAATAAATTATAAAACAGAGAAATAAAAAGTTCAGAACAATGCTCCTTCCAACCTAGCCCATGATGGCAACCAGCCGCCAGATCACGCTGTGCCTTGATCCCATAAGGCAATGGGCTTCACCTTGAGGCTGACCCTCTTTAAACATGGACATATATAATCATAAAGACGTACAGCATGGAGAAAGACCATTCTGTCCAACTTGTCCATGTTGACCAGATATCCTGAATAAATCTAGGCCCATTAGCCAGCATTTGGCCCATATCCCTCTAAACCCTTCTGGATGCCTTTTAAATTAAATTGATAGGTGATTAGAAGCTCAAGATAACACAAAGTAGTTACTCATACTGCGTTTATCTCCTCAGCAGCAAATACAGCATAGTAATGGAAAATCATACAAATAAATATGTGTCTCAGCTGAAAGGAATGGTTGAGGCCTAAAAGTGAGAAACAAGATTAAAGCACCAGATGTTCCAACTCCTTTGTTTATATGAAAAGGGGGTCATGGGAATCTTGGGCATGACAGAGGAGTTGACCAGGCTTTTAGGAAATTTGGGAACAAGTATCCAATTGGTTTTGCAGAAACACCACTCCAATGGATCCATTTCATTGCTTAGTACAGGAAATATTTCAATTCCATTTTAGGGTAATTTCATGATGCTAATAAGCCAAAACATCAGTTTGATAGAACCATATCACCTCCTCAATTTCCCATATTTCCCCTGAAGAATATTTCCTATTTTCCCAGAAAGTAAAACAAGTAATACTTGCAAATGACATACAATCCTCTGATTAATCTTGTTTACCTCAAAAATGGAGCTTCAGAATGACCAGTACATTCATTTCCAACTATTGCTGCCTTAATTTTACTGTTTTTGTCCCCTCTGAGATATCTTTACATCTTGGTGTTTTTACTCTTATTCACATTTTGATACAAATTATTCATGAAACCAACTCAAGCACCTTTCTGCCCTCAGGAATATGTTTTCTACCTATAGCCACCATGCTCAAGTAGAATATGTTCCCTCAGGCCTCAAGTTATCACCTGTTGTGTCAAACGATGATCTAGTTTCTGAAATTCAGTTTGAATGATGGGATTATGAACAATCCCCAACAATTATTCTCCCTCTTATAACCCAATGGGGAGAGCTGGAATAATCTTCTGCACTGGATGTAGAGTTAGTAGGCCAGAAACATTGGGACTTGTACAGTCTGCACTCTTGCAATTTGTAGTATGCTTATTGAAAACTGCGAACTAATTTCGTGAAAAATTCAGGACACATCAGTTTTGAAATCGCCTGTAGAAAGAAGTATTACACTCGTGGAATTAACATACTTAATCTTGATGCATACAGAATCAAAAAAATTCTGTTTTCTCCTTGAATTATCAATGTTGAAACCAAATCAGAATCAGAGTTATTGCTTATTGAAATTGTTCACTATCAAGACTCCGGACCAATCAAGTATTATTGGCTATAGTGTGAAGGAAGTAATGATAATTTGTGCATTCCAATGACTAGAGCACTGTAAAATGCTGGGTGCTGAACTATGGAAAGAACGAATGTTAAAAGGAAGAGATACCAAACATTCAATAGGATGATTTCAGAAGTTAAAAACTGGAGTTATGGAGAGAGATTTGAGATGCAGGGGCTTTTCCACTGGAACAAAACTAGTTAATAAGCCACTAATGCTTTGTTTGGGTTGGTGGAGAGGGAAGACCTTTTGATTTGATTTAGTTATTGTCACATATTTTGTTATAAAAATAGTGGAAAGTGTTGTATAGCATCACCACTCTCTCGTGCCATCTTAAAGCAAAAATAAACTAAAACATTGGATGTAGAGGCAGAAAAAAGAAGAAATACATTAAAAATGTGTTCAGTTTTACAGTCCTTTTTAAGTGCTGCACCATGGGCTGTGGACCTGGAGGCCAGGCGCAAGTCCCCTTTATCACACTGACGCTGCTGCCATAAACATCACCACTCTTTGGCACCAACTTGCCTCCACCGTTCTCACCAGTACAAGTCCTTGCTGGACCATTGAGGCTGCATGGTACCACACCAGCCCAAAATTGAATCTGCTGCTGCCTCCATGAATCCGCGCTGGATGTAGACACTGCCAGGAAGCCAAGCTTGCCTCCAACAGCGCAGCCATGAGTCGAAGCTAGGACATCAAAAGCTGCCAGGAACCCAAACTTGTCTCCTATGCCACCACCACAAGACTGCGCTTCTGGGCCTATTTGAATCTGACTTCTGGGCCTGTTCACCACCACCGATGGATGCTGGTGCCACAACCGAGCTCTTCCCAAGAGGCAGGTTAAAATAACAGTGGGGGGGAGGGGAAGAAAAGAGGAGAGAGAGGCAAAAACAAAAATGAAAAATGGAAAGAAAAGCACATGGAGCAGATGAGCCCCAGGCTCAGAAGACTTACTCCACCGCCATCTTACCAGATCTGTATTTTGTGTGTCAGTGACAAGGGTCCAATTTAAAACGGTCACCAAGAGAAGACAGGCTGGGAAATCTTGTTTGTGTTCAAGTCAGTTCTTCGTTTCTGAAATCTTTTACTGTAGGATGTGATCAAGGTGAAGGCCATTCTTAGAAGACTACTAGTCTGACCTGAACAATGCAAATTAATTTCAGTTGAGGACAGAGACTGCAACTCCACTGCATCACCAAGTGCTTAATACTTCAAAACAGAATACAAATCCAAAACGTCAGCCTTCCTGCTGCTATGCTGCTGCTTGGCCTGCTGTGTTTATCCAGCTGTACACTGTTATCTCAGATTCTCCAGCATCTGCAGTTCCTACTATCTCTGAATATTTTTGAAAGTTATTTGGTATCAAGTATTATTATTTGCCTATTTCAATAACTGCAGATGTAAAAGGGACGTTATTGGATATTGAAGATCCTCCATTGTTTTTCTATTTTCAGGGCACCTCTCTGTATCAGACTGTAATGGTGGGAGTGGTAATTATATTGCTATACACATCAAGAGCCTGCTACAACTTGGTTGCAATTGCACTTACCTCCTATAACCACATCAACACATTTGATTATGACTGGTACAATGTGTCTGACCAGGTCAGTATTTATCTGGGTCAGGTAAGTCTGGAGCTTATATGAAAAGTTTTCAGAATCACACAACACTGACAGAGGCCATTTGGTGCATTATGCCTGTTTGGCTGTTGACAAAATCTATTCCGTTAGTCTCAAGCTCCTGCTCTTTTATCATAGTCCTGCAATTTTTACCCCATTTAAATATTGCAGGGGTCTGTTAAAATTTGTTTTGAAAATTGCTAATGAGTCTTCTTCCACTGCCCTTTGAGGCAAATTCTAGGATGCACTAGAGCATAGCAAATCAATGTCTCATCTTCCATTTACCTTTTCTGCCAATTACTTTAAATTTGTATCCTCTGGTTACTAACTCTTCTGCCAGTAGAAGCATTTTCTCCTTATTTGTTAATTTTTAAAATAAACCCACAAAATCATATATATCTACTAAATCTTTTCTGAACCATCGCTGCTCTCTAGAATAATTCCAGTGTCTGTAGAGTCTCTCAAAACTGAAGTACCCAATTCCTGAGACAATTCCGGTATATTGTCTGAATCCTTTGTCAGTGTCATGCTTGGAATTGAGCACAATACTCTTGGCAAAGTTTAACCAGTGACATATAAAGCATCAGCATTACTTCCATGCATTTATATTCTGTGCCGTCCTTTATAAAAAGGTCAGAATTGCTTCTACTTTTGTTACCAGCTTTCTCAACTTGTCTGGCACCTTCAACCATTTGTCAGCCCTCAGGAGTTGCTGTTCTTGAACATTTTTCCAAGCCTCAATCACCTTTAAAATTGTACCAGAGTAATTCCAAACTACTGATTGACTGGATAGAACCAGTCATCACCTGATCAACAGGAACCAAGCTGACGTCTTAGGTGTATTTGTTGCAAAAATATTTATGGATTAATATTATTAGTTCATGGATGTTTTAGCTCATTACAGCAATTGCTGCCTGGTGCAAATTAAATTTGTATCTTTTGCTTTTCAGGAGAGAACTAAGCAGTTAAAAACCTACCCAACATATTTTGGCCAATACTTCCATTTTTATAAATTGTCAGGTGAAAGCTCATAAAGCAAGATTGTCAATCAATATAGTCTTAAAACTGCATGAACATGGATTTAAACAATTCAGATAATCCTTATTAGTAACAAAGAATACCAAAATATGTGGCAAGTGTGTGTCCTGGGCCTGAGATTTGCAGAAATGGTTTTGATTTTTTCTATAGACATGTCATGAGATTGATAGCAATAAGCCCGGATAAATTTTAGTTACAGTCATTTTATTTTAAAAATGGTAAAGTCTCAGTAAAATGTATCTCTGTTTTCCAAAGGGATATCCCTTCTCGTCAGCAAGCCTGTTCTAGAGTCATACAGCACAGAAACAGACCCTTTGGTCCAACGAGTGCATGCCAAACATAATCCCAAACTAAACTAGTCCTACCTGCCTGTTCCTGACCCATATCCTTCCAGACTTTTCCTATTCATGTACTAATCTAAATGTCATTTAAAATGTTGTAATTGTACCCACATTTATCACACCTTTAGGAAATACATTCCACACACAAACTACCCTCTTAAAAAAAAATTGCCTCTCACATCTTTTTAAAATCTCCCTCCGCTCACCTTAAAAATATGCCCCCTAGCTTTGAAATCCCCCATCCTAGGGAAAATACCATTAACTCTATCTATAGCTCATTATTTTATGAACTACTACAAAGTTGCCTCTCAATGTCCAGTGCTCCAATGAGAAAAGTCCAAGCCTAACCAGCCATTATTTATAACTCAAACCTTCCATACCTGGCAATACCTGGTAAATCTCTTCTGAACTCTCTCAGACATAATATCCTTTCTATAACTGGGCGACTAGAACTGGACACAGTATTCCAAAGAGGACTCACCAATGTTCTGTACAACCGCAATATGACATCCCAACTCCTATACTCAAAGGATTAAGCAATGAAGGCAAACATGCCAAATGCCTTTTTAACCACCCTGCTTATGTGTGATGTAGACTTCAAGGAATTATGTACCTGCACCCCTAGGTCCCTCTGTTCTATTTAACAACCCAAGGCCCTGCCATTAATTGTATAAACCCTAATCCCTTGTTTGTCATACCAAATTACAATACCTTGTGTTTATCCAGATTGAACTCCATCTGCCATTTTTCAGCCCATTGAACCATTTGATCAAGATTCCTTTGTAATCTTAGAAAACCTTCTTCACTGGCTGCAAAGCCACCAATTTTGGTGTCATCTGCAAACTTACTAACCATGCCTTCGATGTTCTCATCCAAATCATTTATCAAAATGATAAACAAAAGAGGAAGCGGAACCAATCCCTGTGGAACACTGCTGGTGACAGGCCTTCAGTCTGAAAAGCAACCCTCCACCATCACTCTTAGTCTCCTGCTGTTAAGCCAATTGTGTATCCAATTGGTAAACTCACCCTGAATCCCATACGACCTAACTTTACTAATTAGTCTACCAGGCAGAACAATGTCTACTGCTCTGCCGTTAATATCTTTTTGGTGCCTTCCTCAAAAAAAAACTCAATTGAGTTTCAGACAATTTTCCTGACACAAAACCATACTGATTATGCTGTTGAGGACAAACTGTTAGAAGGAATTGCTCTGATCAGTCTTTTTGTTTGCTGACCTATATTAGTTCCTGGTTCACTAATGTCTTGATTTTAAACATTATTATCCTTGAGTTCCATTACCTATACCTCACGCTCCATTTACATCCATGTCCTTTTCCATAAAACCAGCCTGAACTCCTCCAATGTTGACACCTTGTCCGGTCCCAATTGTATAACTTAATTACTGTAAGCCAGCTTTACAAATACTGTAGCTGCAAGTTCTAAAACTCCCCCTCACTTCTATAAAATCCTCCTTAAATGGCGTCTCACTGGGGAATTGCCTTGGTTAAAAATCAACATCTTGGGTCAATTTTGTTTTGTCTGATTACACTCGTGAGACATCTTAACATATTTCATAAATTGAAAGCAATATTAATTTCGGTTCTTGGTGGGTTACTGATGTTATTTATCTCACAGGCAGATCTACAGATCCAATTGGGAGATAAAGGATACCTGGTTTTTGGGGTGATTCTATTCGTCTGGGAACTGCTGCCCACAACTTTAGTTGTTCTCTTCTTTCGTGTAAGAAGACCTGTCCAAAGTCTGGTAAGCGTATTAGAACCTGATCTTCAACTCCTCAGCCCTTCCTGAAATGCATTGTGTGGTATTCGAGATTGCACAAATTTCCAGCACCAGAAACACAAGTCAGACACTTGGGTATGGGAAATGTATGAATTGTAAGAATAAATAACAAAGGTCACTCACTGTAGCACAGACACAGAATAACTTGAAACATAGAAACAGGAATAGCCTATTCAGCCCTTGGCCTACTCTGCCATTCAGTAAGATGATGGCTGATCTGTGGCCCAACTCCATGTGCCTGCATTGTGTATGTATCCCTTGATACTATTGCTTGATAATACTTTGTCTATCTTAGATTTAAAATTTAACCATTGAATTAGCATCAACCAATATTTGAAGAAGAGAGTTACAAACTTCCTCTACTCTTTGCATGTAGAAGTGCTTTCTAACATCTCTCCTGAATGGCCTGGCCCCAATTCTTAAACAATGCCTCCAGTTCAGAATCTTCAACCAGTGAAAATAGTTTATCTAACCAGTCTTTTCTTGTTAATACCCTGAAGACTTAGATAGATCACCCTTTAATCTTTTAAATTCTAGAGAATAGAGGCCTAATTTATCTAATCTCTCCTCATAACTTAACCCTGAAGTTCAAGTACCATCCATGTAAACCTGCATTTAATTTCCTCTGGGGCCAAACATGCTTCCTGGGGTGTGGTGCCCAGATCTGCTCACAGTCCTCTAAGTACAGTTTTGTATAACTGCAGCATAACCCTATCGTTTTTCAGACCAAAATGGATAACCTCACACTTGCTTGTTATAACGCATGTGCCATAGCTTTGCTCATTTACCTAATCTATAAATATCCTGTTATAATTTTATGTTGTCATCAACACAGTCAACAATGGTGCCCAAGTTTGTCATCAGCAAATTTGGATATTTGACTTTTTATACCATTATTCAAGTTGTTCATGAATATTGTGAACATTTGAAGGCCCAACACAGGTGCTTGCAGACAGCACTACTCACGTGCAGCCAATTTGGTACTTACCCACTTTTCAAACTGTTTCCTGCCACTCAATTTCCAGTCCAAGTCAGTAATTTGCCCTTAGTTCCGTGCACTTCCACCTTAGTTAACAATATCTTGTGTGGAACTTTATCAAAAAGCCTTCTGGAAGTCCATATAAACAACATCCATTGAATGCCCTCTGTCCACCACCTTTGTCACCTCTTCAAACATCTGAGGTTTGACAGGCATGACACACCCTTCATGAATCCATGCTGACTCTTCCTGATTAGCTGAAAGCTGTCAAAAAGGTGATCAGTTACCCATTCTTGTTTATAGATTCCAACAGTTTCCTCACCACAGATGTCAGGCTAACTGGTCAATAATTCTCTGGTTTCCTTCTGTCATCCTTCTTAAGGACTGAAATGACATGAGCAAGTTTCCAATCCAGAAGTACAACTCCTGAATTCAGAAAATTCTGGAAGATTATGGTTAAGGCATCAGCAATGTGCTGTCCTACCTCCTATAACACCTGTGTATGGAAACCGTCAGGCCCTGTGGATTTGTCACTCTTCAGTTACTTTAATTTCCCCATTATTGGAAATTTACTTGAGTCAATTTTATTCAGACCATACCCCGATCTTCTGTTAGTCACCTGAAATCTATCCTTTCCTGCTGCAAATACTGAAGCAAAATAAGCCATTCAGCCATTTCCCCATGGTCATTGACAATATTCCCACTCTCAGCCTTTAACGGGCCAATAATACACTTAACCAGCTGCTTTCCCTTTGTGTAACTATAAAATCTCACTGTCTTTTATGGCACTTGCAAGTTTCCTTTTCTAATCCTTTTTAAGTACTTTTTCAAGCTGTTTTGTGGCCCTTCTGGTCTTTCTATTTGTTCCATTCTGTGGCATCTGTACTGTTCTTTGCATGTTATAAACCATTCCTTTTAATTTTATGTCGTCCCTTCGACATCCATAGCTTTTCCTTCTCGTGGGTACAAACTGCTTCTGAATAGCATCAAATCTTTCTTTAAACACGTTCTATTATTTTACCTATTAGCAGATCTTTCCAGTTTACTGTGGACAGTCTCTGCCTCACCCCTATTAAAATGAGCCTTATTCAAAGCAAAAAAGTCAAATACTTGAATTTTGGTTACATCTTACAAACGCAACACGAAACTCAATTGTGTCATGATCACAATTTGACAACCAGGTCACTGATTCAATCAAGCTCATTGAATTTCGCAATGTTGCTTGTCCTTCATTGCCATAGGAAACAATGTCTTGTATGCAATGTTACAGACACTTGAGAAATTCACAACCTTTCTGGCAGATGCTCTCCCAGTCTAAGATCAAAATCCCCCATTAATACTACTCTGCCTTTGCTGCATGGGTTTTATAAACACTGAAATTAAGCAAATAACACTTCACACCTGCTACCAGGTGGTCCAAATACCTCTTGGGGCTTTAGTTCCTTTACGGTTCCTCTATTCCAACCATAAAATGTTCTCCCATTGGGTGCTTTCCCTCATTACATTCTCCCTCACCATAGAAGTCTGTTTCTAATTAGTAATGCTGCTTCACCCTCTGCCATTTTCTCTATTCCACCTTATAAACTGAACTACATTTAGTTCCCAGTCCCGACCATCCTGCAGTCACATCTCTGTAATGGCTACTATATCATAGTTTCTAATTTGAATCTGTGCCGACAACTCATTTAATTTGTTCCTCATACTGTGAATTTACATAAAGAACTGTCATTTTGCCTGTTCACTCTATCCTATCCTTCAGCATCTCCCTCCTTACTACAACTTTATAACACGTCCCCTCCCCATCCCCATTCATTAAATTGGCCCTTTTTTTGTTCACCCCAATAATCTTTACATTCTCCTCACATGGTGACCTGCTGCTCTAGCTCCCATCCCCCATCACACTAGTTTAAACGCTCCTGAGTGGCACTAGCAAACCTCCTCAAAAGGATATCAGTGCCCCACCACTTTAAAGTGCAACCTGTCCTTTTTGTACAGACTCAACCTTGGAAGAGAACTATGTTCTAGATATTGGAATCTCTCCCTCTTACATCAGCTCTTTAGCCATGTAACCAGGTGTACTATCTTCCTAAACTTGCATAATTAACCTTGCAGAATAAGCCAACATCTGGTAAGAATGGTGGCCAATGATTACAACAATGCTTTTTTGTCCAACATTTCTAATCTGAACAGGGATAAATGGTGTTTTATGGTAACGATGGCTTAAGTTTGGGCATACTATTCTACTGCACTCACTGCTCAGGTTTTCTCTCGTTGCAGACAAAGAATGGCATATTGTGCACTCATGGATTCACCTCCAGGGCCTTTTTCTTTGATAATCCTCGACGTTATGACAGTGATGACGACTTAGCCTGGAATGGCACCTATCATAGCACACTCAGCAGGTAATTGCTTAAAACTCTGGCTCCACCGGAACAACAGAGGGATGGATGGTACAGCATAGAAGGCCATTTAGCCCAGTGTTCTTCTTACCAGTTGGGTCTCTGCAAGACCATAAAATACAGGAGCAGAATTAGGCCATTCCGACCAGGAAGTCTATTATGCCATTCAATCAGAGCTGATTGGGGTTGAGGAATCTTTCTCTTGCTTTCATCCTGTAATCTTAGATTCCCTCGTTAATCAAAAAAGCCTCTGTCATAAATACAATGACATGGTGTCCGCAGCCTTCTGTGGCAAGGAGTTCCACAGATCCACCATCCTCTGGTGGAATAAATTCTTCCTCATCTCAGTTCTAGAGAGTTGTCCCTTCACTCTGACTAATCTTTCATGCCCAAGTTCATTCTTGTAATCATCCTGTCAAATGCCTCCAAGGCCAACACATTCTTCCTTAGGTACAGGGCCCAAAATTGCTCTCAATATTTCAAATGCTATTCAAGAGCAATCCAATTAACCCTACTCCTCATTCACAGGCCTATAGTTGAAGTGCAGTCTCCTTTTCACGTATGCATCAGGCTCTCTTATCAATGGGGATAAAGTGAAGAATTTGATTAGGCGAGTTGCTCTTGAAAAACATGGGGACAAAAGGCTTGAAAGCCTTCTTTTTGCAATTCTATGACTACTGTTTAAAAGTTAATGACTGAAAAGCTGTTAGAAGCAGATTCAGACAATGTGTTTCAGATCACAATACACTGTTAAAACAAGATCACTTCCTCTTGTTCTTTTGCCACTTATCTTAAATCTACATCTTCCGTTTACCAACCATCCTGCAAGTGGTGACTCTTTCTCCTGATGTACACCTTGAATGGCTTTGAAAAACATTGATAAATTTCCTCTTGACCTTCCCTACTTGACAGAGAATAACAGTAACTCTTCCAGCATCATCTCAACTGAAATCTCTCACCCTTAATTTCATTCTGGTGGATCTTCCTTAAGTGATGTATCCAGAAATAAACACTCACTCCAGTTGAGACACAATAGATAAAAAGCTAAATACTCTTTGAAATTTTTTAAAATTTCATTCTATCCTGTCTATCCCAAGACTTCCCAGGCAGTGCATTCCAGATTGCCACCATCCTCTGAGTTAAAATATTTTTTCTTAAAATCTGCCCTTTACCCTAAAATGTCCCCTCATGATTGACTCCTCAACCAAGAGGATCAGCTGCTGTCTAGTCACCCTATTCATACTCGTCATAAACACCTCAATCATGTCCCCGCAACCCCACCGCCACCCCCCAGTCTTCTCTTCTTTTGAAGAATTCAAGTCTATCTAGTCTCTCCTGATAGCTTAATTGCTCCATCCCAGGTAACATCCTGATGATCCTCGTTTGTACCTCTATTGTGCAATCACATCCTTGATTAATGAGGTGGCCTAAACAATGCTCTTCCCACTGTTATTCCACTGAATAGATTTCTTGCATATTAGTCAATCCTTCTCTGCACCTTCTCTGTAGCTGTAACACTATATTCTGTATTTTGCTCAATTACTATGGTGTACTTATGTAAAGATACGATTTGTCTGGTTAGCATGCAAAACAATACTTTTCACTATCCCACTACATGTGACAACAATAAATCAAAATCAAAAATTATGTCTTGCTGTTATACTCTGTCATGACTAATGAAAGCAAATGCCTCATAAGACTTCTAAGTATGCTATTCATGTGCGCTACACAGACTTAAGGACCTGTGAATAATTAACCAAAGTCCCTATTCTGAGCTACCCAGTCTCCCACCATTCATTAAATACTCCCTCATCTTGGTTCTTCTTCCAAAGTGCATCACTTCATGTTTATCAGGGTTAAATACCATTTGCTACTGATCTGCCCATCTGACCAAACCATTTATACAAGTCTTCTTGTAACGTACAACCATCTTCTTCACTATTTACCACCATATCAATCTTGGTTTTAATCTGCAAACTTGCTTAAAATTCCCCCCTATAGTTTATAAGTGCTCCCGGTACGGATCTGTGATACACCACAGGACACCGACATCCAGTCACTTCAACAGTCTTCTACCACTATCCTTTATGTCCTATTACTAAGCAGTTTCTCATCCAATTTGTCAAGTTATCCTGAACGCCCTCAACCACACAACCAATCACATTTTTGAAAACAAATTTTGTTAGAATTTAGGTATGACCTCCCTCTGACAAAGCCATGATGGCTATCCCTAATTAACCTATGCTTTTCCCAGTGTAGATCAATTCTCCCCTTCACAATTTTCTCCAGTACTGATCTAGAACCTAACCTGTCTGTAATTTCTGGGCTCATCTCTACCATCCTTCTTGAAAGCTGAAGCCATATTTGCCATCCTGCAGTCCTCTGGAATATGCCCAGTGGCCAGAAAGGAATTAAAAAATCATGTCAAAGTCCTTGCAATTTCCTGCCTCGTCTCCCACAGTGGCCTGGGATGCAGTTCATCTGGGCCAGGGAATTTGTCCCTTTTCAAGCCCAAAAGAGCTTTCAGTTTCTCCCAATTTCCTCAGTCCCTTTTCCTGAATTCCATACCTACTGCCTCCTTTTCCATGAGTAAAGACTCAAAAGAAGTATTCACACCATTCCGATATCCTGCAGGTTCACACAATTGACTGCTTCGTTCTCAATATGTCCTACTGTTTCCCTGGTTAACCTCTTCCCTTTAACGTATTTAAAAAAATGTTAGGATTCTCCCTAATCCTGCTAATAAGTCCTTTCTCATGCCCCATTTTTGCTCTTCTAACTGCTTTAAGTTCCTTTTTGCACTTACCATTTTTTCTCGTGCTACAGCATTGTTCCCTTTGGACTTGCTAAGAGCCTTTCCTCTTCTTCCTTATCCAGCCCTAAAATTGTCCTTGACATCCACCTCATTTTGAGAAGATTAACTTAAAATGTGTGAATATAGTAGCTAGTCAGATGGCACATGCCTTGGAGATGGTAGTGCTCCCATGCATCAGCTGCCCTTATCCTCTCATAGGTTGAATGTCACATATTTGGAAGGTGTTGTTGAAGGAATCATGTGAAGTTGTTCCAGTACATCTCAACAGTAAACACTGCTGTCACTGTTCACAGTGATGTCCCAAGGTAACACAGATGAAGGGCCTTTAACAGCCATAATTGTATTACTCCAAGCACCAGATAATTATACTGAAACGTCAGCTTAGAATTGATTCAGAGATAGTGGGAACTGCCGATGCTGGAGAATCTGAGATAACAAAGGTGTAGAACTGCATGAACACAGCAGGCCAAGCAACATTATTGGAGCAGGAAAGCTGATGTTTCGGGTCTGGACCTGTCTTCAGAAAATTAGAATTGATGGTGTTCAATGATTTAGGGTGTCTGAGACCATTCACACCACCTCAGATACTGAAGTAGTCTGCAATCATCTGCAGTAAGACCAGCACAACATTTAGGTCAGGGTTTAAGTAGCCAATAACATTCACATCATGCAAGAGCCAGCAATTATCATATCCAGAGAATCCACTCCCCAGGACTTTGCAGACTGGGAGTCTTAACCCATAGCGGGGTGGCCTGCATCCCACCTCCAACTCCATGAAACATGTTCATTATTTATGTGGCATGTCAGGATTATGCAGAATACTCTCTACTTGCACAGATAAGTGTAACTCCAAAAACTCCTCATCCATAATAGGACAGTTTGATTGATTGCTACTCACATTAAAACATTTATTCCTTTCACACCAATAGCAGCAGTGTGCAGTATCTACAAAACCCATTGCAGCAACTCTCCATGGATCTTCAACAGCACCTTCCAAAGCCCAGCCATTTTATTGGCACAACTGGGCAGCACACACATGGGAAGCCAACTACATGGAAGATGTCACCCAAATCATAGATCATTGTAACTTTATCATCATTTCTTTACTATCAGTGAGTCCATTATTTATTTACTCACCAGGACACCATATTCTAGCTTAATGGCCTGGCTGTGAGCTACTAATATGGGGATCCCTGATGAGGAGTGACCTGTAAAGTGAATGCCATGTTAACATGGGTCACTGAAGCCAAATGTTTCACATTTGACTGTTATGGGAGTTGAACTGGCCCTTACAATCAAAGATCACAGATCAAATTTAAAACTTTCAAAAGATCAAAACTTTCCCCTAGTCTTGCTAACCCAGGTGACTTTACTGTATGAGCCATGTCAGAGTTCACAAAAGGTTACTTCATGGTATTCTGACATAAAACACTTGATCACAATCCCCAAATTCACAGCAGTCTATCTTTTTAGCTCATCAAGCATCTCCCAAATAACCGATTACTATGGAACCAAGAACCAAAGTTACAATTATGAAGAATTTGCTTCCTTCGCTTCAGATGCCCATGTGTCAACACATGCAGAGATTCATTCATAAAACTCTCCTTCATTCATGATCTGGACAGGGATCATTTTTCAATAAGCTAATGAAAGACTATGTAACTATCAAATATTTCTAAAACCACAGTTAAGAATGGATGACAAATTGGTTTGTACAATGTGAGAAAAGTGAAATCTTGCACCAAATACTATTAATGTAATGCTATCTTGATAAATATTGTTTTCAAAATGGTTTTCCACATTTATAATTAAATAATAACCTTTTCAGAGAAATGTGATTAGAATGCTCCTGTAAATATTGTACAGTTACCACTTCAGAGGCTATAATGCAATGAATGATAATAAATTTTAGCCAGTTGATAATACCTTTATGGAATTCACTTTTTTTAATAAAAACTACACTCATCTATCTCTGACTGCTCTTACATTTTGTAATGATTGGGTATGTAAAAGATTGTGAAATCTACTGAAGTACAAAACATCCACTTACCTTCAGAAAGAACATGAATTTGCTTAGCACCTTTCATAACCTCAGGACATCAAGTGTTTTACTGCTCATTTGCGAACAGCAGCATGGCAATAATCATATTTTGTTTCGAAAATATAGCGCTGTTGAGACACAGTAAAAACTTCTCTGTTCACCAGTTAACATAGCCAAGGGGTCTTCAACAGCATCAATGACATGGGACCTTGATTTAAATGTGTCATGTCAAAGAATACAACTTGAAGGGTACACTGCTGAAATACTTGGAGTGAGGCTTGAATCTGTAACTTTTTGACGCTGATCATAATAATGTTCTGACAGTGTGAAATAGTCTTGAGCTGCTTTGTTATAGTCTGTCCTGCATTTGGTGTACCAGAGACATGTAAATAATACATTACATTTGGGAAACCCTGTTTGATGGTAGTAGATTCATGAAAAGAATGGACAGTGGGTGTCCAGAGTCCACAGCTCAGAGGATTGGCCTGTTGGCCAAATTTAAATTTTCTTCATATTGTCTAGTAATATTCCAAACTGCAAGTACATTTATTAAATATTCTATCTTCCTGGATAAAGGGAGTTTACGTTCTTTAATTAATACTGTGAATTAAAAATTCTTAACTACACCCTCTCTCAAGTTTCTTCCCAAAATCACTAAAATCTTTTACAAGTTTAAGAGCTTCACAAACATTGACTCAATCTTCTCATTTACAAACCTTGATATTTTATTCTGACAGTGTACAATATGATCTTTAATTCTTTACACTAAGATTGGAAGATTATTCCCAAAACATACAAAATTGACACTAAAAGAACCAGCCAGTATCTCTGTTTCCCAAACGATTAAATGATTTAAATAGTCTGGCACTGACAGGGGAAAAATATTCAGCAAGGGGTGATCAAAACCAGTTTGAATTCACACTGCCCAAACCATAAACGATGAAAGTGTATTGTGAACTGGCATCTTAACCCTAAACATTTCATGAGGAAATTAACCTCTGATTATTTTTTAAAATGCTGCAGTGTTAGTTGGAAGAGTAATATTTAAAAAAAAAAGAGACTGCTGGCTAGGCTAAATTCCTCTAAGTTATGCAATTGAGAGAGCTGATTGAGATGTCAGGGGTACAAAGCAGTTTCAGACTTGATTAATATATATATACACACACACACAATTTTCCAGTTTATTACTGCAAAAGGAACAATGTTCAAAACTATATGAATTCATAAAGTTACATGCATCTTGAAATGAACAATGAAATGTCATCATATTGCTTGTAATATAGATCCTTCAACATGCAATGCTTCTTAAAACAAGGTATCAGTTTTCAAAGTGGACAGTGAGGAAAATTTAATTTTTCTTTTAAATAAATACATCTTACAAGTGCAGTAAACACAAGAAGTGCGATTAAATATTTTCCAAACAATTTCAATTTTTATGCTGAACAGACATACAGTACATAATAACCAGGAAAAATAAATCAACTCATCAAGGTTTGGAACACAGGCAACTAGTGATCAAAGAATTTAAAAAAAAATTACAATCAGTTTTGTCACATTGCTTAAGGCAGGGTATAGATGCACCAAAATATTAGTGCTGCTCATGCAAAGGAAAGTCAGAAAGAACAACTTGGTGCAGCATCTGCAGCTAAAGGTGATAGCTTCTTACATTTCCTTTCAAGAATTGTGAAGCAGGAGTTGCACAAAGGAAACGAAAGCTTGGTTCACAGTGCTCAGGTTATTCCAGTCAGCATTTGCAAGTATTCAAAACAAATTAGTGATCAGTGTTTTTTTGTTGAATCTGCTGCAACTTAGAGCAAATATATTCTTACTCAGATTCCTGCTGTTCTCCAAGGAACATCAAAATCAATTAAAAACTGCACATTGTAATTTCTCCAATGTCCCTTCATTACTAGTTCCAACTGAATCTAAATGATGCAAAAGACTACAGAAAGACATTTCAGGATCTGGTTTGCTTGCCAAATTGATGACTTAAGCAAACTAATAATAACATATGTTGCATTTGCTTGTTTAAATTTCATATTGAAAATTTTGTGCGCGTACTGTTAAATTGTTCAGGTGCTTCTCAGTACATTGCCACCTATTTATATTATCTGCCCACTATTAAGTTTATAGATGACTTCAGCAACTTGCTTCTCCAAACAGAAGATTTTGTTTTCACATTTCAAACCACAGCTGATCATTTTAAGGATTGCCATAAATGATTAATTGAATGATCTAGGATAGATGATCGTAAGTGGAGAAAATGGACACTTCCAATTGTAGCCTGAACCGACATGAATTCTCCCATTCTTTAGAATCAATCTGTGCCATTTGGAAAAGAAAAGGTTTATTTAACAACTTGTTTTAAGTAGATCAAGGGTTGTAATAAAGAAGATAAAAAATTTTTGGAACAAAATTAAGTTTAAAAAATGGCTAAGCTCATCACTATAGACTAGCATTCCATTTAAAACTTGATTTTTCTGTAATTTTTCTTGCCGTTCCAATTACTTCTTTTTAAAGAGCAGACTTTTGCTGTTCTCAGTGTACCATTCTCTAATGGAGATGTTGCCTGATTGGCCATACTTCCTAGATACAGCAGATGTATGCATTTATGAAGGAGGTCAAAATTAGAAATGATAAATAAAATGGTCACTGATAAAGAAATTTGAGCAACCTCTTTAACCAGACTGTGGAAATTATTTCCAAATGGAATGGTTGAGGTGAACAGCATAAATGCATTGAAGGAGAGGTAGACATGTACCTCAGGAAGAAGGAATACAAGGAAGAGAAGCAGGCTTCATCTCTCATTAATTAAACATGCCTTGATCCACATTACCTCCCACTTAATTATATTTCACTTCATTAAGGCAACCTTTTATTACTTGAATAGCATCCCCTTAAATATATTCATGCTATTCACCTGGATGACTCATTGTGCAGCTCTCTTTCCAATCATCTTCCTGCTCCATGTCCTTTCTTCTGAATTCATTACTGAATTTAATAATGACCATCATATTCCTACTGTTGCCTGGATGACTGACTTAGTTTAGCATATGATGTGCATTATAATCACAATGGGTGATTGCTTTATGATACATGTGCAAGTAAAAATACAATGATTAGATCAGAAGAAAAAGAGAGGGAAGCTCTTTTGCTGCACAACTTTGGACAAGAATTAGATGGGGAAAAATAGCCTGTGCTGTATGCTTCATGGAAATATAGGCTAACGGGTAGAATGAATAGCCCGGAGTAGTTGAGGTCAAATGACTTATTGACTCCCTGTGCCACAATGGCCAGGCTCGACGAAGCAATAATCTAGACATATTGAAGAATACTCAGTTCAACTGATAAAGTTTGTAGTATTAGTTTATCGATAGAAAGAATTAATAGATTCAATCAACAAATTTTTAAAAGAGCAAGGTATACATGTAATAACTTATGAATGGTATAAACCTTTTCAAACTTTTATAGTAATTTTTTGAGCATGTGTTCAAGTGGACCAGGCAAAAGTTTCACACCAACAGTACAATGGCTGAACAGTTTCAGTAACCATCAAGAGGTTAAAACACAAACATACAGGCACAAAAGTACAGGTAACACAACAAAGTAGGGTCACTATTATTTGTGATAAATCCTTGCTGCAGATGATCCAACAATAACTTGTGTTTACCCACAAGTAGCTTTTAAAACACACCAGTCACATTGCTTTGATCCTTGCTTCCAAATGATTACTGCTCCTCAAGTACGCCAGCCAGTGAGGCAGCTATATTTGGTCAATTCAGAGGGTAACCTACTTAACACAGGATACTAAAATATAAAATTAAAAAAAACAAACAAACATACATACATTGGAATCAAATTTACATATTGACATCTACCCTGCATAGAAAGCAAATATGAAGAATATCTGTACTCAAATATTATTGCTTTTTGATTTGAAGAAGTTTGTAATTTAGAAGTACCAAATTGCAATAGAAATATTTCTTCTATTTCACATCTGAAGAATTCCAAAAGATCCCTGTGACACACTCAGTGTTCTCTGAAGTGGTCTCAGAACCGTGTGTTAATTACGCAGATTACCAACATTCAGAAACTGTTCCCATTTCTCCACAGGATTTATCTATACACGATCTTTTCTAAAAAGCCCATGTAGCACATTATGCCGCAGTTCAAATTACATTTTTTGAACAGTTGCTTTTATTTTTAATTTTTTTTTAAATTACAAAAATCTTGTCCTTAATGTAAAAATGATAATCGACAGTCAGGCACGCTAGAATATCAGGGGTTATTTTTGAAGGGAATCTGATCATTTTAACACGTTCATTAAAATTTTTAGACATTGATCTGAAATACTGAAGTACTGCCCAAAAACATTTAGTTTGCAATACTGACACAGTTAAGCTCCAGGAAGACCCTCACGCCACTGGAGTTAAAAATAAAATTCTGCTTGAATTTTAATAGATTAGTGCAGACAAACCTAGAACTGTTCAGTTTATAATTTTCTTAATGAATAAGGCTTTGAAGTTATTTGATTTCAAATATTACCAACACGTGGTTAGTTGACTAGAAATAAAACCATGATCACAAAGAAACACTATCAAATAAAATGCAAAAGGGTACACGCTATTACCAAACCAAATTCATCTCTTTCATTCAATATAGTCCAAGCCAATGCAATACTGTAAAAGTGTGTAACAGATAGCTAATGAATCCCTGAAGAACTCGAATTTTCATCAAGTGCCAGGGATCAGGACAATAATTACAGTCTCTACCCAGCACCCATCTTGGTCGTCTCCACAGCATTTGTTACCTCTTGTCCTTTAACAGCATTTTGAAATTCTGTAATTCTTGAATACTTGTTGAAAGCCTGAAAGAGCAAAGTAGCAATACAAAAACTTAGCCTCTGTATATAACCCCTTTGTTTTGAGAATGACAAAGGTGAAGATAAATCGAGCACTTCATTACTTAGAAATTCTCACCCCACTTCAATCTTTAAAAAACAAAATCTGTGCAGCTGATTGTACAATTAACAGGTGCGTGATGCCTCCCTAAAGGTGAATGAGCACATGAACATTTAGCATAGGAGTTGGGACATCATGTTGTGGCTGTACGGGACACTGATGAGGACATTTTTGGACTACAGTGTAGAATTCTGGTCGAACTGTAACAGGAAGGATGTTGTTAAATTGGAAAGGGTGCAGATAAGATTTACAAGGACAATTACTGGGACTAGAGGGTTTGTGTTACAAGGAGAGGCTGGGTCTTTTTTTCCTGGAGCGTAGGAGGTTGAGGGTGACCTTAGAGGTTTATAAAATCACGACTGGAATAGATAAAAGGTAGGTAACAAAGGATCTTTTCCCTACAGAAGGGGAGTTCAAAATTAGAGGGCATAATTTTAAGATGAAATGGAAAAGATTTAAAAGGAACCCAAGGGACAATTTTCCCCCACAGATAGTGGGTGCGTATATGAAATGAACTGCCCGTGGAAGTTGTAGACGCAGGTACAGTTACAACATTTAAAAGACATTTGGACAGATACATGAATAGGACAAGTTTCAAGGGATATGGGTCAAATGCAGGCAAACAGGACTAGTGTAGTTTGAGAAACCAGGTCAACATGGACTAGTTGGACCCAATGATCCATTTCCATGCTGCATAACTTTATGACTCTATAATTTAAATGATATAGCAAATATTCTGGTATAAAGATGCATATTTCTTTGATAAAATGGAACCTTGGAAGAAATAGTGTTCGTGCTTTTTACACACATTTCCTCTTTTCAACATGTTATTTGCTATTTGAGTAACTGGTCATCATGAAATTTCCCATTTGTCTTCTGAAAAATCTTATATCCAGAACACTCTTCAACCCAAGATGAGCAGTGTGACTGGTCTGAAATAATCCTCAGATTCAACTTAATAACTAGGCAAAATTAACTTAAATCAAAATGTATGAAATGAGATGACAGTGCTGTAAATTTATACCAATGGTTAGAAATAAAATCTATTTAGGATGGCATGCCAAGCCACGCATGACTGTATTCAAATTTAGTGATCAGATCACCATCTAAGTGGCATTATAGCTGCCACATACAGCAATGGTGCATGGAAGTAGGCAAATACATGTCATCTGTTTCTACTGCTCTCTCAAACCTGTATGCCCTGGTTACTGATCCTGGAAGTGGAAACAATTTGGTCTTATTTACACTGTCATAACAATAAAGTGCTACTAAAGCTCTCCCTAACCTTTTTACATAAGAACAATCCCAATATCATTGCTGCTTTGAAACAGACTTGTGATCAGTTTCCAAATGTTGCAACATTAATGGACTCTTGAAATGATGTGAAAATATTGTGAAGGTACATGAAACTTGCAGATAACATTGAGAGTCAGACCAAATCTTGAAGTCAATTCCACGTAAGATAGTCCTTTTTAAAAATAATATCCCCTCTCTCCAAGAGGTTTTTCACACTTCCATAAGCATCTATAAAATAAATCTTAAAAACACACTAAAGGGAAATTTCAGATTAGGAAAAGCTCATCTGTCAAGCTGTTAGCTGGTTTCATTGTAAAGTGCCATTTTAAATCACAGCCAGCAGTTTCTAACTTTTTTTCCAGATGCGAGATGCAAGAATGGTTTCAGGGGTGTGAAGAGATCAAACAAACATAATTCAATGACCAAAATGAAGGGTCTCAAGGGCCTCTCTCAGAAACCTTGCAAGTTACATTAACAGAAGCACAATTTCCTTAGTTGTGTGTGAATTGCCCACTACCTCTAAAGCAACTAAATAACTAAAGTCAATTCCCCTGCTTTCCTATAATAAAGTTTGCAAAATAAACAATACATTAAATTTAACATAATTGAAAATGTATTGTTGTCCAGATTTACTATTTTGTTTCTCCTCTAATATTGCAAAGGAAGCTAAAACCAAGAGGAGGACAGAAAACAAAACAACTTACAGATTAAAGCTGCATGCTACACAGATTGCATTTGAAGAAGCAAGCGAAGTGGATAAATTGATGGCTCTTTGAAGACATGGCTCTCTGCAGACTGCCTCCAAGTTGAGGACTGACCAAGCAGCCACAGCAGAGTGCACAAATTCTATGCAAATATTGACATGCAAACACCCTAAGCAGCAGTAGACTTTGTAAACACGGGGTTGTGCGCCTTACTGATGTCCCTGTTCCTTATCTTTAATATTCTGAATTTTTTAAAAAAATGTATTTACGATCGATGCACCAAAACATGAAGGTTTATGAGAAAGTAAGCATGGTATACGGTGGCACCTGATATTGCTGTAAAAGTAGCCAATGCTGATCCTCAATCAAAAGGGGGAATACCCTCATTCAAGTCTATTCTACTGACATCCAGATCTCCCTGGCAACGCCTGTAGCATCAGGTTCTCAAATACAGCAGCAGACATCAATTACCAGTTGCCACTTATGCCTCCCATTCTTCTCTTCCTGAACCTGGTTTAGGTCAGCATGGGACTCTGTTGCTGCCACAGGAATGCAACTTTGAACCTATCATCCACAATATCAGCTGGTAACACTGTTCAAATTCTGTGTCATGGCAACTTAAGATCTCAGATTCGCTTGCAGGGAATAATCCAGTCTGGCTTCTTCTATCTTTGGTCTGCTAATGGTTTTCCCAAGTGGTGGAACACTTAGATAGCAAGTGTTAAATTTAATCAGGATCACAACTGAAGTTTACTTAAGGACTGTGTCTTAGAAAGGCAGTAATCATGGATGGTATGAATCCCAGAAGCAAAGGCAATAAGTGCTCTAGTAACAGAATGATAAGCACCTCCGCTCGGTTCGCAACAAACAACTGCACTTCCCAGTCGCGAACCATTTCCACTCCCCCTCCCATTCTTTAGATGACATGCCCGTCATGGGCCTCCTGCAGTGCCACAATGATGCCACCCGAAGGTTGCAGGAACAGCAACTCATATTCCACTTGGGAACCCTGCAGCCCAATGGTATCAATGTGGACTTCACCAGCTTCAAAATCTCCCCTACCTTCACCGCATCCCTAAACCAGCCCAGTTCGTCCCCTCCCCCCACTGCACCACACAGCCAGCCCAGCTCTTCCCCTCCACCCACTGCATCCCAAAACCAGTCCAGCCTGTGTCTGCCTCCCTAACCTGTTCTTCCTCTCACCCATCCCTTCCTCCCACCCCAAGCCGCACCTCCATCTCCTACCTACTAATCTCATCCCACCTCCTTGACCTGTCCATCTTCCCTGGACTGACCTATCCCCTCCCTACCTCCCCACCTATACTCTCCTCTCCACCTATCTTCTGTCTGCCTCCCCCTCTCTCCCTATTTATTCCAGAACCCTCACCCCATCCCCCTCTCTGATGAAGGGTCTAGGCCCGAAACATCAGCTTTTGTGCTCCTGAGATGCTACTGGGCCTGCTGTGTTCATCCAGCCTCACATTTTATTATCTAGAATGATAAGCATGCCTGGTTTTAAATTTCTTATGCGACTTGGACAATTACTAACAATCCCAATAAGTCAATCCAAACTATTCAAATCACTTCTCTTGATGTCTCTGCTCATCTAGGGCTTCTGGTTTAAATACTACTTAAATGGAAAATGACCAAGGTGTTTAGAGGGAAATGGGCCAAACAGGACTTGATTTATATAGGCCATCTGGTCAGCATGGACAAATTGAACCGAAGGAACGGTTTCCGTGTATATCTCTATGACTGTAGAATTCTGAGGTGCAGAGGGATAGAGGTGTTCCAGAGCATGAGAAGAACGGAACCAAAAGTAAGGATGGTATGCTTCAGTTACAAAAGGCAATGGTGAAACTACATAAAATCAGTTGTACAGCACAGAAACAGACCCTTTGGTCCAACCAGTCCATGCCAAACACAATCCCAAACTAAACTAGTCACACCTGCCTAGTCCTTGCCCATATCCCTTCAAATCTTTCATATTCATGTACTTTAAGTGTGTTTTGAATGTTGTAATTATGTCCCCATCCACCACTTCCTCAGGAAGTTCATTCCACACACAAACCACCGTGTAAAAAAATTTGCCCATCGTCTTCTTTAAAAATCTCTCTTCTTGCCCCTTAGTCTTGAAATCCCCCACCCTAGGGAAAAGACACCCACCACTAACCCTATCTATACCCCTCATGATTTTATAAATCTTAAAAGGTAAACTCTCAACACCCAAGCCTATTCCAGCCTTTCTGAACTCAAACCTTCCATACCCGGCAGCATACTGGCAAATCTCTTCTGAACTCTCTCCAGATTAATAATATCCTTCTTATTACAGGGTAACCAGTATCAGACACAGACAGACAGTACTACAGATGCGGCGTCACCGACGTACTACTGCAATATTTCAAATACGTTGTGTATCCTTGGTTTCCACACTTAAATATGTACATACACTGGAGGTAGTTCAAAAATGCAATAGATTGATAGCAGGAATGAGTAGGTTGTCTTATGAGGAGCGGCTAAACAGGCTGGGTGTATTTCTACTGGAGTTTAGAACAGCAAGGGGTAACTTGATTCAAGTGTTTAAGATTCTGAACAGTCTTGGCAATGGTGGACATTTCAGAACCAGGAGACATCGCTTTAAAATTAGGAGTCACATATTTGACAGAGCAGAGTTTTTTTTAAAAATTCATTCATGGGATGAGGGGTCACTGGCCAGGCAGCATTTGTTGTCCATCCCGAATTGCCCAGAGGGCAGTTAAGAGTCAAACATATTTGCTGTGGATCTGGAGTCACATGTAGGTCAGACCAGGTAAGGATGATAGTTTCCATCCCTAAAGGACATTAGTGAATCTGTGTCTGATACTGGCCACCCTGTAATAAGAAGGATATTATTAAGCTGGAGAGCGTTCAGAAGAGATTTGCCAGTATGCTGCCGGGTATGGAAGGTTTGAGTTCAGAAAGGCTGGATAGGCTTGGGTGTTGAGAGGTTACCTTTTAAGGTTTATAGTGAACCAGATGGGTTTTTCCTGACAATCAACAATGGGTTCATGGTCATCATTAGATTTCTAATTCCAGATATTTTTTGAATTCAAATTCCACCATCTGCCAAAGCAGGATTCAAACCCAGGTTCCCAGAACATTATCTGGGTCTCTGGATTAACAGTCCAAGAATAATACCACTAGGCCATCACCTCCCTCTAAATACCTCAGGGCGCTGCAAGATTTTGGAACACAGTCTCAGACGGCAGTAGAAATGGGGTCATTACATATAGGTAGACAGATTTCAATGACCTGCTAGAATCCATGGTTATCAGGGGTAGTTAGCAATATGGAATTTGAAACACAAACAGATCAGCCATAATCTTATTGAATGGTGACACAGGCTCAAGGGGCTGAATGATCTATCTCTGCTCATAATTCATGTGGTTCACATACTTTCACACTGTGACCTGGAATGCAAAAGTGGCAAAGTTACATTAAGTCTAAAAGAATGCGTTTTTGCCTTGTACATTTTTTTTACTCAATGCTTTTACAAGTCTCAAAGTTGTGTTTATGGGAGCTGCTGTATTAGGTAGGTGCAATGTCTAAAATCTCATGATGTGCTTTGGATAATAAACCTGAGTGTTTGTTCACGATTTGATAAATTAGAGAAGAGGGTTGCATGATCAATCACTGGAACCTGCAGCTGGAGACCACCACTGGAATTCTTTTTAAAATATATATATATAGACTTTATGGACTTAAGGAATACACAGTAATAGCTGGCAAGGCATTGAACTAATCCTATATTATTTAAAGGAATGTTCACAATCAAGCTCCAGGTTACATATAGCGTAAGATTTGACTTAGAAAAACAGATTTAAATGTTTAAAAGCCCAGGGTAACATGCCACACATAGACTGCATTATTGACAGATAGTGTATTTATGCATTGACTGACAGCACACACAATTCAGGCCACACATTACCTGTACATTGGAAGAAAGATCATCAGAACAAGTATTCAGTCAGTGGAGGTAACTCTTTGAACTCACTTTACACTGAAGAGCTTTCAGATACAAACTTTGCTTCTCACCCTTCCTGAATAAAATGAGAGATAATGGGAACTGCAGATGCTGGAGAATTCCAAGATAATAAAATGTGAGGCTGGATGAACACAGCAGGCCCAGTAGCATCTCAGGAGCACAAAAGCTGACGTTTCGGGCCTAGACCCTTCATCAGAGAGGGGGATGGGGAGACGGAACTGGAATAAATAGGGAGAGAGGGGGAGGTGGACCGAAGATGGAGAGAAAAGAAGATAGGTGGAGAGAGTATAGGTGGGGAGGTAGGGAGGGGATAGGTCAGTCCAGGGAAGACGGACAGGTCAAGGAGGTGGGATGAGGTTAGTAGGTAGCTGGGGGTGCGGCTTGGGGTGGGAGGAAGGGATGGATGAGAGGAAGAACCGGTTAGGGAGGCAGAGACAGGTTGGACTGGTTTTGGGATGCAGTGGGTGGGGGGGGGGAAGAGCTGGGCTGGTTGTGTGGTGCAGTGGGGGGAGGGGACGAACTGGGCTGGTTTAGGGATGCAGTAGGGGAAGGGGAGATTTTGAAACTGGTGAAGTCCACATTGATACCATATGGCTGCAGGGTTCCCAGGCGGAATATGAGTTGCTGTTCCTGCAACCTTCGGGTGGCATCATTGTGGCAGTGCAGGAGGCCCATGATGGACATGTCATCTAGAGAATGGGAGGGGGAGTGGAAATGGTTTGCGACTGGGAGGTGCAGTTGTTTGTTGCGAACTGAGCGGAGGTGTTCTGCAAAGCGGTCCCCAAGCCTCCGCTTGGTTTCCCCAATGTAGAGGAAGCCGCACCGGGTACAGTGAATGCAGTATACCACATTGGCAGATGTGCAGGTGAACCTCTGCTTAATGTGGAATGTCATCTTGGGGCCTGGGATGGGGGTGAGGGAGGAGGTGTGGGGACAGGTGTAGCATTTCCTGCGGTTGCAGGGGAAGGTGCCGGGTGTGGTGGGGTTGGAGGGCAGTGTGGAGCGAACAAGGGAGTCACGGAGAGAGTGGTCTCTCCGAAAAGCAGACAGGGGAGGGGATGGAAAAATGTCTTGGGTGGTGGGGTCAGATTGTAAATGGCGGAAGTGTCGGAGGATGATGCGTTGTATCCGGAGGTTGGTAGGGTGGTGTGTGAGAACGAGGGGGATCCTCTTGGGGCGGTTGTGGCGGGGGCGGGGTGTGAGGGATGTGTTGTGGGGAATACGGGAGACGCGGTCAAGGGCGTTCTCGATCACTGTGGGGGGAAAGTTGCGGTCCTTAAAGAACTTGGACATCTGGGATGTGCGGGAGTGGAATGTCTTATCGTGGGAGCAGATGCGGCGGAGGCGGAAGAATTGGGAATAGGGGATGGAATTTTTGCTGGAGGGTGGGTGGGAGGAGGTGTATTCTAGGTAGCTGTGGGAGTCGGTGGGCTTGAAATGGACATCAGTTACAAGCTGGTTGCCTGAGATGGAGACTGAGAGGTCCAGGAAGGTGAGGGATGTGCTGGAGATGGCCCAGGTGAACTGAAGGTTGGGGTGGAAGGTGTTGGTGAAGTGGATGAACTGTTCGAGCTCCTCTGGGGAGCAAGAGGCGGCGCCGATACAGTCATCAATGTACCGGAGGAAGAGGTGGGGTTTGGGGCCTGTGTAGGTGCGGAAGAGGGACTGTTCCACGGAACCTACAAAGAGGCAGGCATAGCTGGGGCCCATGCGGGTACCCATGGCCACCCCCTTAGTCTGTAGGAAGTGGGAGGAGTCAAAAGAGAAGTTGTTGATTGTGAGGACGAGTTCAGCTAGGCGGATGAGAGTGTCGGTGGAGGGGGACTGGTCGGGCCTGCGGGACAGGAAGAAGCGGAGGGCCTTGAGGCCATCACCATGCGGAATGCACGTGTACAGGGACTGGACGTCCATGGTGAATATGAGGTGTTGGGGGCCAGGGAATTGGAAGTCCTGGAGGAGGTGGAGGGCGTGGGTGGTGTCACGGACGTAGGTGGGGAGTTCCTGGACCAAAGGGGAGAAAATGGAGTCCAGGTAGGTGGAGATGAGATCGGTGGGGCAGGAGCAGGCTGAGACGATGGGTCGACCAGGGCAGGCAGGTTTGTGGATTTTGGGAAGGAGATAGAAACGGGCCATGCGGGGTTGGGGAACAATGAGGTTGGAGGCTGTGGGTGGGAGGTCCCCTGAGGTGATGAGGTCGTGAATGGTGTTGGAGATGATGGTTTGGTGCTTGGGTATGGGGTCATGATCGAGTAGGCGGTAGGAGGTGGTGTCGGAGAGTTGGCGTCTGGCCTCGGCGATGTAGAGGTCAGTGCGCCATACTACCACTGCGCCACCCTTGTCTGCGGGTTTGATGGTGAGGTTGGGGTTGGAGCGGAGGGAGCGGAGGGCTGCCCGTTCTGCGGGGGAGAGGTTGGAGTGGGTGAGAGGGGTGGAGAGGTTGAGGTGGTTAATGTCTCGACGGCAGTTGGAGATGAAGAGGTCGAGGGAGGGAAGGAGGCCTGGGGGTGGTGTCCAGGAGGAGGACTTGTGTTGGAAGCGGGTGAAGGGGTCAGTGGAGGGAGGGTTAGGTTCCCGGTTGAAGAAGTAGGCATGGAGGCGAAGACGGTGGAAAAACTGCTCTATGTCCAACCGTGACTGGTATTCGTTGATGTGTGGTTGTAGGGGGACAAAGGTGAGCCCCTTGCTAAGGATTGACCGTTCGTCCTCAGTCAGTGGGAGGTCTGGGGCGATGGTGAAGATGCGGCAGGGCTCAGTGTGGATGTCTACTCTGGGGTTGCTGGCTGTGGAGGTTGTGGGCGGAGCGATGAGGTCGTCGGCCATGGGCGGGGTTCCGTCAGCCGTGGGCGGGAATAAAATGACCTTGTTTTTGGAAGCCGTGGCCTACAGTAAGTCTCCAGCACCTCAAAGTGGCAATTATTCATGAGCACTTCATAGTAACTATAAACCAATCTATAAGCCAACACTATAAGCCAATGATGCACTACTGTCAAGTCAATCAAGTCTTCACTAAATACCCATAGGTACACTCTACTTTCAGCAGCATTGCAAAACCAAGTGTCCAATCTTTTCTTAGAGGTTACAGTGCATTTTTAAACTACTCTGCAACTGGGCTGTACAAAATCAGCTAACCCACGGTTGACCATGCTCTAATCAACCGAGTAACCACTCACAGGGTCAGTAATGAGCGTAACTGCAAATTGATAAGACAGATAAACTCTATTCCTATGATAAATCAATATGTGAAATTCATTTTGGAAGTATTTCTTACCTGCCAAACGCATTCAAAAGAGCAACAACCTCCTGTCGGGTGAGCTGAAAACCTGATGAAGGACTCCGCTCAGGAAGATTCTTGATCTCCCTTTCAGAAAATAAAATCTTTAGAGCTGTACCCAAACCCTGAGTCTGATGAGGAGACAAGAAAATAAAAGTATTACATCCTAGTGCTTTGCTCTCTTTCCTAAAACGGTTGTGCATTGGAATATTTTTCACATTTTTAGTCCGATTTTGGATCTTTTACTTTCTTGAAGAAGTTTAGCTTTGACACAATTTGACCTAAAAAGTTAACATTGTCATCCATCCAACAAAATGTTCCTCTGGTTAGGCTGCATTTTCTTTTGTTCTTATTCCACTTTGAAATACAAGTAGTTACATGTTTAAGCAGTATTTTGTAACTGGATCAATAAATGCTTAATATCATATATAGGTTATATACTATTCTATATTGTAGATAACATACCTAAAAAGATTTTTAAAAAATTCTTTGATGGGATTAGAGTTTAGCTGGCAAGGCCATCACTTGCTGCCTATCACTAATTGGCCTTTAGTGGCTTGCTTGATTATTGAGAGGACAGTTAAAGTAGTCAACCACATTGCAGTGGATCTGATGTCACATATAAGCCAAACTAGTTAAGAGGACAGATTTCCTTCCCTAAAGGACATGGGTAAACAAGATGGGTTTTTAAAATGACATTTATTATCAAGATTGCTATTATTGAGACTAATTTTATATTTTAATTAGAAATCTAACCAGAGTATCAGCCTGGGTTTTGTGGATTACATCATCACTACACCACTATTTCCTGAGCGAGTGATTATCTATGCCTCACTAATGTCTACTACTTTGTGTCTTAAACTGGTACGTAGTTCTTCCGTGCCCTCTGATGCTTTTAAAACATTCTGGAAGGACTGAGATCCGTTAAGCATTAAAATGTGTCTAACTCTTCGTAGTCAGCTTCAATTTAAGAGATCCCCATTTAAAAGTATAACAGCTGACACTGAGCCATGACTGACAGCAGAGGACAAGGGTTGTTATTCCACAAATGTTTAAGTAATTGGAATCACACTGGTCAAGCACAATGACAGAAGTTAAAAGTTTGAATTTCTACAATGCTAAATTAGACATTTAAACCACAGAGGTAATAATAATAAATCTGGTATGTCCTTTTCTTGTAAACAGAAGTCTGAGGGATAACCTTAAAGTCGGACTTTGAAATGTCTTATTACACTAGACATCATTCCATAGTGTTAGATTCCATTGTTGGGACAGCAAACCCAGAGGCGTTGATCAGACTAAGAACAGTCACCAAAGAAATCAAACAGGGGATTAAGACAACTTTTTCTAACCCAGAGCTGATAACAGAGAAATCAGAACCAACAGAATGCTGATCTCACCAGCATTATTCCCTTCAGAGCACATGGTCCGACAACACAGTTAGAAGTTAAAGTGCATGTCATGCTCAAACCTAACCAATTAGGATAATATGCATGCTTGGCTATATGAAACAATTTTAAAAAGATACCAAGCATTTAAATGAATGAATTGCACATTGTGAAAAAAGTTATTGTTTGTTGCTCCAGGGAGTAGCTGAGGTGAATAATATTGATGCAGGAAAGAGAAGCAAAGAAATTGATGGCAAGTCAATTAATGCTGCTAACATTAGTGAGGGAGAAAGGGACGTGTAAGAAGAGTTCAGATGTTTTGGATCAAAAGGCCTATTTCCATGCTGCATGTTTTATGTAGCTGCAAGCAACATACCAAGTAATTCTGATGGTGACTCTAACTAGGTCTTTAACAAATGGAATGAAAAATGCTTTTTATTTTCCATAATCATGTTTGAGAGTTACTTTGACAGAATGTTTCTCACACATTCAAATGGCAGAATTAAAATTTAGGTTATTTTAAAAAAAGCATTTGCCTCCCAGAACAGTAGAGTGGAGTGCTTGTCTGTAGTGTGTCAACTTGAAGTTGTTAACATTTTGCAAAATGTAAACTAAAATGTTCACTGGAAGGCCTTTATCGGACACAAATGAAATTAGGACATGGCATTAGGGAACCAAAAAAAAACCTCAAGCATCCTTTAAATGGCAGCATCTCGAAGTCTGCATTCCAAATTGTACTTTCAGGTATATTTATTTGAATAACTAGGGCAGAGCATTTTGATTTGCTCCATTTCTCATCTCTGCGTCCCTTAGAAATCGGAGGGATATTGATTTGTCACAACACAAAAATCCATTCGCTCCCGCAGTGTTTTTTTAATATAAAAAAACAGCATAGTTCCACTCCAAATTGCTTGCATTACTTGGGAATCTCATTTGAAACAAACCTGAAGTTTACCCCATAATCTGCACTTGTCACATCCAACACAATCCATTATACGGGAGATATTTTTAAAATGAAGTCTGAATTCCTCCTATTAAAAAGGATTAAAAGTCATAACTCATTACTTGAATTTAACGTTGTACAGAGTCAGACATGACTGATTTAAGTCAGCACAAGTTAAGCAGGCAACATGAAAAAGGTACCATACAGAATTATCTATATCCTTTGATCTCAGATTTTCTGCTAATTTTAAGGAAAGCATGTATTTCAGTAGAAAGTTAAGTCACAACTTACACCACTTCTGAGTCATCTTTACTTTTCCGTTGTTTCAGTTAGGCACATTTAAAATAACACCTTTAACTGAGAACAGAGTCCAAAGGACCTTCACAGTTATTAATCAACTAAAAACTGATACCAAGCCAGAAGGAGATATCAGCTGACGTTTAAAGTAGGGTCTCGTCCCGAAACATCAGCTTTCTTGCTCCTCTGATGCTGCTTGGCCTGCTGTGTTCATCCAGCTCTACACCTTGGGCAACAATAGAGTATGTTTTAAGTCACTAGATATGTTACGTGGGTTTGTCTTCCTTCGGGTGGAGTTAGTGGAACCGACAAAGATGTCTCCCTCACAGCGTTTGTGACAAAAGAATTGCATCGTTCCTTGGCGGCCTTTCAACAGAAGAATATTCAGAGATTTCAAGAGTGGTAAGAATGTAACTTCTTTTACTTCTCTTTATCTCACTTTTTCCAAAATTGGAAAATAGATTTTAGAAATAACGTCGAGCTGATGAAGTGTGAAAAGAATAATAATTCCAAGCAGTGGTGGGAGTTGGTCAGTGAGGTGGGAGGAGTGGATAGGTGGGAGAGAAGGCGGACAGATCATGGAGGCGGGGATGAGTGGAGGAACTAGTCTTGGGATGAGGCTGACGGGTGGGGAGATTTTGAGGGTGGCAAAGTCCATATTGAGGCCATTGAGTTGGAAGCTCCCGAGGCGGAATATGAGGTGCTGCTCCTCCAGTTTCTGGGTGGTGTGGTTGTGACACTGGAAGAGGCCCAGGATGGACATGTCGTTCAGGGAGTGGGAGGGGGAGTTGAAGTGATGCAATGATTTGGATATGAAAATAGAAGGTGTGGTTAGTAAGTTTCGAAATGATTGAAGGTGTAGTAGCCAGCCAAGAAGGTCACCTCAGAATACAATGGGACATTGACAAGGGCAAATAAACTGAGGAGAGGCAGATGGAGTTGAGGTTAGATAAATGTGAGGTGCTATATTTTGGAAAGGCAAATCAGGGCAGCACGTATACACTGAAGGTTGTGGGGAGTGTTGCTTAATAAAGAGACGCTGGAGTGCAGTTTCGTAGTTCCATCAAAGTACAGCCACCGGTAGAAAGGATATGAAGGAGACATTTGGTGTGCTCGCCTTTATCGGTCAGTGCATTGAGGATTGGAGTTGGGAGATCACTTAGCAGCCATATAGGACATTGATTCGGCTGCTTTTGGAATACTGCCATCGATTTTGGTCTCCTTGTGAGAGGAAGGATGTCGGCGCAACAATGAGGGCCGAAGGGCCTGTTCTGTGCTGTCTTGTTGTATGTTGTATGTATTGTATGTTAGCAAAATCAAAAGAGATGAATCTTAAAAGGAAGAAAGAAATTGGATAGGTGGAGACATTTAGAGATGGAAGTTGAAAGCTTACAGCCCAAACTGAAGACACATAGAAGAGAAGATGAGAGCTTGGCTGGAAAAACCCAACAGATTTGAAAATACAGAGAGGTTCAAACGGTCAAAGTTTTATAGTACAGTCGAGTGAGTTACAGCACATTTGGAGTAAAATTGGTTTGGAAGATGATAGGAGAAGCCAGGTGTTAAGATACAAGGACAGGGTTAGAGATGAGGACAGCAGGAACGCCAGGCAAGATGGCAAAGGGGCTAGCTATAAATATGGTTAGAAGAGGTCATATAGAAGTAAAGCTTAAGTGTGAGAAGTAATTTGGGAGTGTGACATGGGTACAGAGAATGAGGAATTCCTCGGTGCAGAGGCAGAGAGATGTTATATCAAAGAGAAACCAACAGTGGATCTCGAGTGGCAAGACCATGAGTTTCTTTTTGCTTTAACAAAAAGGAAAAGGTCTTAGAAAGTCAAAAAAGTCAAAGTAATAGAGTTGCAAAGGGAAAGGTCCAACCAAGTGATATAGTGACATGGTCCACCACTACAGCTTGGGTCGATCATGTGATAGAAACTAGTCAGGCAGGGAGAGGCCTAAATCGGAAATTTTAGACTTATCCAGGAATTGAATCCAAACTTCAGATAGTGGTGGTAAAACAGGCAGAAGAATAGAAAATAAAAAGGACTAAGCTGGGAATTGAGAGGGAGCTTTGGCAGAAGAGGCAAGGAAAAGAAGGAGTAACTGTGCAATCAGAAAAATTCAGCTAAAAATAATATTTGCTTGAAAACCAAAATGCAACAATAACACACAAAGATGGAGAATCTGAAAATAACATTTTTCCTACATCAGTAAACACAGGATTATTATAGGAGCAGAGTAGATCAGTTGCCCCTTTAAATCTGCACTGCCATTCAGCAAGATCATGGCCGATCGTCTACCTTAACTCCATCTTCCTGAACTCTTTATCACTTTGTACTCAAAAATCTACTGCCTCCGTCTCGACTAGATACAAAAACTGAATAAACATTACACAAAATCTTGTAATTAACAAAATTTTAGGGAAAAAAAACTTTAGAATTTCTTTATATAAAATATGCAAAAACTATGTCGACGTTTTACCTTGAGTGTTTTAGCTTCTTTCTTGTTGCCTGCAAACATGGACTTTTCATCAAAATGCATAGGAAATGACCTATTACAAAAGGAAAGTTATATGTATTCTGAATACTGTAAAGTATAATTTGAATTAAATTAATTGCCCAAGTTTTGAACATGCAGGTCAATTAGTGAGAAGATTAGAAGATGATCAACTTTTCAAATTTGCAATTTAAAAAATTGTTTTCAAAATTTCAAAAGGAACACAATAATATTGCATTTTAGGTCTACACATTACAGATTTTTAAGTGGAAAGCTTGTAAAGTCAAAACAAACAACAATCCTGAAACAAATTGCTAAGCTCTGCAGTAATGCATAACAAATATCAAAAGGCGTAGTCTAAGGGATTGAAAGTTCAAACTTTCAATAGTTTATGAAACTGGAACTTTACAGAAAAATCCAAACAGCATTAATTCGCAAACAAATTATATTTTCCAGAAAATAGGCAAAATAATGCATAAAACAAACAATTTAAAGGAAAGGAAAGCAGGAACAAACCAAAGCAATCTGAATTGGGATCCCTGGCATTTTTCTCTGCACACCCACAACCCCAATAGCCTAACCCAGAGGAACATCGAGCCATGTAGAGCACTGGTACTGATTGCTCTAAACCAAGCACAATAGAAGTTGGACAGTCAAGTTTCCAACTGTGATGGTATACTCATACCATTGGTCAGTCTAGCTACAGAACCAGACAAAGGCACTACTACTTTAACAGTGTCAATTGTAGCAACCTTATTCTAACAAATTGGATAAAAGTAACTCCATACAGGTGAAGGAGAATGCACTGGGAATATACACAAACAGGAAATAAACACCAAAATGGCTGAGGTGAAAGAAACACAGATTCAATCATGAACAATTTAAGTTTATGAAGGTGAAGGAGAATGATGATGGAACCAGTAATATTCAATTTTAGTAATCATTAATATAATTTTGTGGAACAGTCAAAAGACAGTGGCTGTTCTAAATTGAAGAAATGCTGGTGGTCTACCATTAACAAAAGAAGCATTTAATCATTTGTAGGGAATTCTCTGCCATATCTTCTCCACCTCCTCTCACACCAATACTTCTAATGTCCAAGGTTTCATCCTTTGTCTCCAATTTCTCATTTGTGGGGTACCCCTTGGTGACAATTTCCAAAAACAAAAACAGTGTCAGTTTCTGCATGTACATGGACGACATCCAGCTCTACCCCACCACCATTTCTGGCCTTCTTAAAAAAAGCTGACTCACTGCCAGTCTGATATCCAGTACTGGATGAACAGAAATTTTATTCAAGTAAATACTGGGCAGACCAAAATCATTGTCCTTCAATTCTGCAAAAAAAAACTAAAAAAATTTTCTAGACTGAGCAGACAATTGCACATAAGAAATAACAAGTTGTAGAGCTGGAAGAACGCAGCAGGCCAAGCAGCATCAGAGGAACAGGAAGGCTGACGTTTTGGGCCTAATTGCACATCAGAATCATCACTAACAAGGCTCATTTCCACCTCTACATAATCACTTGACTCTATCATTTTCACTCACTTATTTTGTTAAAACCCTCACATATTACTACTCTAATACACTCCTAGCCAACCTCCCACACTACAATCTCCAAAAACAAGTCATCCTAAATTATGTTGTTCAAGTGCCAACCCTACAGCAGATTCAGCTCATTTATCACAGTAGCTTCTTGCTAATCTACACTGCCTCCCAATTAGGCAAAGCCTCTATTTTTCATTGACTCTAACAAGGCCCTCAACAAGGTTCCACATTGTAGGCGGGTTAGTAAGGTTAGATGACATTGTATCCACTTGGCTAGCTGTCCCTGGAACCTAAGTTGGCTTAAAGATAGGAGACAGACGGTTGTGGCAGACAGCTGTTTTTTGGATGGGAAGCCTGTTTAGTGGTGGGTCGCAAGGATCAGTGCTGGGTCCACTGTTGTTCATCTTTTATATAAAAAATTTGGATGAGAATAGAGGCACCTCGGTCAGGGGGTTTGTGGATGACACCACAACTGGTAGCATAGTGGAGAGTGATGAATGTGATCTAAAGAGCACAATGAGCTCTTGGTCAACTGGGCCAGTGAGTTGAGGAATGGCAGATGGAGTTTAATTAGACAAATGTGAGCTGTTGTATTTTGTTGAGACAAACCAGGACAGGACTTACACAGTTAGTGGAAAGGCCCTGGGGAGCACTGTTGAATATAGAGACCTAAGGGTGCGGGTACATAGCTTTTTGAAAGCTGCATCACAGGTAGACAGGGTGGTGAAAAAAACATTTGGTACACACCTTCATCGGTCAGAGCATTGTGTACCAGAGTTGGGATATCGTGCTACTTCTGTACAAGATATTGGTAAGGCCACATTTGGAGTACTGCATGAAATTCTGGTTACTCTGCTGTAAGAAGGATGTTATTAAACTGGAAAAGATGCAAGAAAGATTTACAAGGATGTTACCAAGACTGGAAGGTTTGAATTATAAAAAGGAGAGGCTGACTAAGTTGGGAGCTTTTCCCACTGGAGCATTCGAGGCTGAGGGGTGACCTTCTAGAAGTTTATAAAAATCACATGGGACACAGATAAGATGAATAGCCAAAAAGGTCTTTTCCCCGGGGAAAGAGTCCACAACTAAAGGGCATAGGTTTAAGGTGAGAGGGAAAAGATTTAAGAGGAACCCGAGGGCCAACTTTTTCCACAAACAGGGTGGGTGCATATATGAAACGAATTCCAGAGTTAGATGCAGGTACAGTTACAACATTAAAAATATTTGGAAAGGTACGCAGAAAGGGAAGTTTTTAAGAGTGATATGGGCCAAATGTGGGCAAAATGGGCCCAGCTCATTTTAGGAAAATTGGTCAGCATGGACAAATTGGGCCAAAGGGTCTGTTTCCACCTGACCCTTTGACATTCATCATTGAATTCCCCACGGTAAAACATCCTTGGAGTTACCAATGACCAGAAACTCAAGATTTGTCACATGAACAGTGACTATAAGAACGGGTCAAATGTTAGGAATACTCTGGCGAGTAACTCACCTCCTGACTCCCCAGTGCCTGTCCATTACACTCCTGACCAGTGTCTTTCAGATAATGAAATACCGTGTACTTGTCTACATGAGCATCAAGCAGCACTCAAGAAGTTGACATCATTGAGGTCAAAGCAGCCCATTTAATTAGCACATCCACAGATATGCAAATCAACCACCACCAATGCTCAGCAGCAGTAGGTAGTACAATTTCTGCAGTGCCTCTTGTGTGACCAAGGCTCCTTAGACAGCACCTACCAAATACACCACCATCTAGAAGAACAAAGGCAGTGGATACCTGGGAACATCATCAGTTGCAAGTCCACTTCCAGGCCACTTACTATCATGATTTGGCAACATCAAATAATTTTCATTCCTTTAGTGCCACAGGCTCAAAATTCCGAAACTCCCTAAGAATTATTGTGGGTGTATTGATCACAAAAAGGACTGCAGCAGTTAGTGAAGGTTGCTCACTATCACGTTCTCAAGAGCCAATAGGGATGGGCAATAAATGCAGCCTAACCAGCAATGTCCACGTTCTATGAATGAACTAAAAACAAAAAGCAAAACCCTCTGATGTGGCAATTCATCAAATACCTTCTGGAAATCTAAGTTCAGTATACCCAACAGTTTCCCTATTCTTCGCTCGTGTTACTTACTCAAAATACTTCAATAAATTTATCAAATATTATTTCCTTTCCATGAAAACAATTCCACAAGATTGACTTGAATTTATCCAAGTGTCTGCTATGACATCTTTAATGATAGCTTTCAGCATCTGAGATAATAAACGTTAAGCTAACTGGCCTGTACTTTCCTAGTTTATTAGCTTTCTGTCTCCCACATTTTGAATAAAGACATTGGATTTGCTATCTTCCAATCCAGTAGGACTGTCCCTGAATGAAGGTAAGTCTAGAAAATCAAAATCATAGCATCAACCCTCTCACTGGGCACAATAGTGAAGTCTATCGACATCGAGACACTTATCAGTCTACAGCTCCAATAATTTACACAGTACTATCTCTGGGGATTGCGATTTTCCTCAGCTGTGCCCTCCTTCCATTTCCTGTTTTATAGCTTCTTCTGGGATTCTACTTGCATCCTCCAAGAGTGAAAACAAATACAACATACTTGTTCAATTCATCTGCCATTTCCTTGTTTTCCATAATTAAGTCTCTAGCTTGACTTTTTACAGAATCAACACTCACTAAAATGTTATGGAAACTCACTGTTTTGAGATTTCTGGTTAGCCTTCTCTCACATTCCAATTTTTCCTTATTAATTTTTTGGACATTCTATGATGTTTTCTTATATTCTGCTTAATTTTTTGACCAGCCACCTATGTTTGTACAATTACTTTTTTTTTGAAAAACCGAATGATGAGTCCCTTGGAAAACTTCTTACTTGTTGGAATGGATCTGTTTTGTATTTCAGAAATATCCCCTTAATAACTGCCATTCCATCTCTATTGATTCTTCCTTTAGGATAAGGTGTCCACTCACTTTAGCCAACTTGGCTTCCACATCATAATCACCACCATTAAAATGTGTCTTGGACTCACCTCTCTTTCCTCAAACTGAAAGCATGCGGGCTGTCATGGTGCCGCAATAGTATTCCTACCTCTAGGTCCAATTCCCACCTGCTTCAGAAATGTGTTATAACATCCCTACATAGGTTGATTAAAAAATGTAAACTAAATGTAAAGTTTCCACCCTATTATAGTCACTGCTACTTAGGGGTAAATACACTAGAAGAAAAATGTTAGTTAATTATCTCTCATGATAATAATAACATGTTTATTATAGCCTGCTCTCTGATTGCCTCCAGAACATATTTCGCTCAGATACTACCAAACACTGAACTCATAGCTAGATTTGTTCATTTGAATTTTTCTGTCACTATGTGGTTACTGTTAAGGCCCTTGTACATCACTCCTATAAGTGACTCATCATTTCTCTTGAAACTGTTTCCACAGCCTGGGTCCTGTGCTATCATTTATGCAACATAGCTACCCCTCCACTTTTTCCTACTTCCCTATCCTTCAAGATTTAGGTCCATGTCGTCCTGGAGTCATGTCTTTGTAATAGTTACCAGATCATACGGATTAATGTTTGCTGGAACTCATGGTTCAGACATTTTGTTCCAACGGCTACATGCATTTGGATACAAAGCCGTTAGTTTTATCCTTTCATTGTAGTCTTATTGGTTGATTGACTCTTGGATTCAAGTACTCTACACCTCTCCAACACAGTCTGTTTAACATTTTCTGTTAATATCTCTCTCTCGGGTTTGGTTTCTACTCCTTGTTTTACCAAATCCTTCCCTACTTAATCACTTGCTCTCAATATTCAGTTTCGAATCCTATGTACGGACTTGGTTATGTGGTTGGCAAGAATACTGGCTTCAGCACAGCGCAGACTGTCTCATCAGGATAGACCTCCACTTTCCCAGCACTGGTGCCAGTGGCCACAAATCAGAACCACTGTGTCACGCATTCATCCCTCTAATCCAAATTGCCTTCTGCCACTTTTCACGTGGTTCAAATAGTAATTCAGAGATTAAACTTTGAGGTTTTTGCCTAGCTCTTCACATGGACTTTGCAAAATGTCCACCTTTGTCCTGCCTGTTATTGTTACCTAAATGGACACAACAACTGGATCCTCCTCCTCCTGCTGCTATAAATTCCTCAAGTCCTGAGAAGGTGTCCCAAACCCTGGCATGGGACAGGCCTCTTATTTGTCTGGATTCAAGCTCTTTGCTGCAGAAAATATTGCCAATTCCTCTCACTAAACTGCCCTCTACTACCACTACAGTCCTCCTTATTCCCTCAGTTTTGTGTACTATGGTGCTGTGATCAGTTAGGTTATCCCCCACCCCTGTAGCCCTCGCTTCCATCCAAATAAGCTGAGAGAACCTTAAAGGTGTCAGCAATTGCAAAGGCTGAATCAGGAAAAAAAAGGTAAGCACAGAAGTCTTTTAAGTAGGTAGCACACAAATGTGAAGTAGAAAAGTAAAAACAGGTTTCTGAAGAATACAAATCTGCAATATCAAGACCACCCGGAGCGAGTAGCATATGATTGAGAAGGTGTATAAGTTCAAGGTTCAGTTAGGACCAATGGTGAAAAGTAAAATGAACAAAGATGAGATGGTACAGCAACTGAGAAAGGACAGGAGTAAAGCGATTATAATTCGGAAGTTATTAGGGCGGTGGGGCACGGGGTGCTTATGTAATCCCAGTACTTTATAAACAAAAAAGGAGGTAGAGAGAATAGGGGGAATTATAGACCAGCGAGCCCGAGTTCCATTGTCGGGGAAGATGCGAGAGTCCATTACCAAGGTTTTTATAGCAAAGCACTTAGAAAACAGCAGTAGAAACAAAAGGATGAATTTACAAATTGACAAATCTATTGGAAGTATTCAAAAATGTAATTATTAGACTTGATCAGAGGAGCCAGTGGATGAGAGAGTTTGAACTTACAAAACTCTTGACAAAAATCCCACAAGGAGATTAATACAGAAAATTAAAGTGCATGGGATGGGAATGTAGTGTATTCAGGTGGATAGAAAATTGGGTAGCAGACAGGAAAGAAAGGTCTTTTTTTTCTGAATGGCAGGCAGCTCCTAGTCAGGTACCTCAGGGATTGGTATTAGGACCCCGGTTATTCACAATATGTTAATGATAATTATTTCCCTAGTTAGTAAGTTATATCTCAAATTGCAGATAAGCCAAATTGGGTGGAACAGCAAATTGAGAAAGGTGTGGAAATGCTGTAGTGTGATTTGGACAGGCTGAGTGAATGGGCAAAATGTATGACAGATAAAGTGGAGTAAGAGATCATTTATTTTGGTTGCAAACAAAAGGCAGCAGATTATTATTTGAATAGCTGTAAACCAAGAGAGGCAAATGTTCAACGAGACCTGGGTGTCCTCATGCACCAGTCAATAAAAGGAAGTATGCAGATGCAGCAGTAGGAAATGTGGCAAACAGTATATTGGTCTTTACTGCGAGAGGTTTCAAGTATGGGAACATGTCTCGCTGCATTGGTGAGGCCACGCATGGAATACTATGCGCAGTTTTAGTCTCCTTATCTGAAGTAGTATGCTCTTGCCATAGAAGGCGTGCTTCAAAAGGTTTAGCAAGTTGATTCCTGGGATGGCAGGACTTGACATATGAGGAGAGATTGAGTCAGTTAGGATTTTACTGGCTGGATTTTAGAAGAATGAGACAGAATCTTACTGAACTCCATAAAATTCTTACAGGGCTAGATAAGTTACATGCAGAACAGATATTTCCGATGGTGGGGCGGCCAGAACTGGGTCATAAGTTTAGGAACAAAGGAGTAAACCTTTTAGGATTAAGAGAAGGAGAAACGTCAGAGAGCAGAGAGCCTATGGAATTCATTAGCACAGAAAGTGGTTGAGGCCAAAACATTGTGCATTCAAAACAGGTGGTAGATATCGCTCTTGTGGATAAAAGGGTATTGAGCTTGATTATCAGCCATGATCGTATTCAACGGTGGAACAGGCTCAAGGGGTTAAATGGTCTACTCCTGCTCCCATCGTCTATGTTTTTATATATGATTAATTAATAAATAAAATCAATGAAGCAATGAGGAATACAGTTGAGAGATGCTGAAAAGGCTATGATAGAGAAATAAGATGTCAGGTCAAATAAGACTTTGTAACAAGAGGCACATCTCCAATATCAAGATTTGGTACTGTCCCAAACTTTGCTGGACTGAACTAGATTATGGATAAAGCCCTTCACTTTCAAGGAAGCATGCGTTTTTGAACAGCCTGTATGGAATGGCAGGAAACTCTCAGAGCTAGCTGACTAGCACAAAGGCTGTGGTCCAGTGTCAGTTTTTGGTTGCTGTGAAAATTCTTAGAACATTTTACTGTAATGAAGACTCTATATAAAAGCAAGTAGTTCCTCTTATTGACTGGTCAACTCTCAGGAGAGCAAACAGTAGATCAAATCTTGAACCCATCCCTGTTTTAGATACTACACTGAATTTTTCAATACAAAACCAGCCAGCCATTCACTTCGACAAGTCTGTTTGGGTGTTTAGGCTCATAATATGATATCAACTTAATCTCAGAGAAAACAATGTAATTCTCATTGGCTAGAATAACTGGATGACATCTCAAAGTCCCAGCAATACTGAAATCACTGGACGCCCACATACTAAGTCAGTATTGCCATCCATAAAGTATACATGATATCAAAAAACTAAGTTTTAAAAATGAAGTGCTAAAATTTAGTCATGCAGGGTACGATAAATATTAGCTGCCAGTTCAACACTCGACTTGCTTTAAGGCAATGCAAGAGATCAACTCTTTCATTGCTAATTCTTTCACACTTTCGGGAAGAGTTTTCAAACGTCAGCGACCGATAAATAATTTTATACAACCATTCTTGTGTCACATGCCATTAAGTATTTTTCTTACTTGGTTTCCTCGAGAACTTCCAGCAGCTGCTTTTTGGTAATTGCATCTTCTGTTGCATTTCCAGTGTATAAGTCGACAATTGAACGTTCAAAATATAGAGCTACTTTAGATAAAGCTCTTAGTTGAATTAAGTACAAAAAATAGAGGTTTTTCAACCTTCTTGGACCTTCTCCTTTTGTCTCAGTAGGATGAAACCGAGATTGGAATTCTTCTAAGTTTGGTCCCCATTTATTTCTTCCCCACCCATCTGAAACGACACGTTAAATAATAGGTAAAGTGGCAAATTAGGAATGATGCCTTCAGTTAATGCGTTACAACTGGTAATATCTAGATTTAAAAGAAAAGCTTGTTACTGGTCAATGAATACACATAATTTCATAGTACATGGAGAAAGTGATCATCTGGCCAGGCAAAACACATTCACTGCACACTAACTGTCATCCTCCATTCCAGCAAACCACATTCATATAAAAAGGCAGTTCCCATCAGCAATAATTATTGCTGTTTTGTATCTTATTTTAAAAAAAATTCAGTTGCAAAAGTGCATTATAGTGGAGACTGAAAAGACATCAATTGCTACAGTGAAATTAGTAGAACAACCACAAATTTATGAAACATGGGCTCCTTGAATATCCTCTGCAATTCAGTGAAAGTGATTGGGGCCTCAGCTTCCCACTCCTGCCTGCTAACTAACGAGATGATCAGAAGTTAAGAACTTATTAAGTGACCCTACATCCATCTCTCTCTGGGAAACAACTCCAGAGATTGGAAGCCTCAAAGTTAAAAGTTTTTGAGAACATTTGTAGCTCAAGTTGTGGATGAGCTCCTTCAGAACCCTACCAGGCACACCAACAAATAGGCTAGCCAAAGAACTACAGAAACTGAAATAGTTGGTTGACAACACTACCCACTCCGTCCACTCCTCCTAAGAATTCTTCAACATCATCAAGGACACCAGGACAGAAGAGGCAGAGATGATGATATCCTTGGACATAACAGCACTATTTACATCCATAACATCGACTTAGCCAAAGGGACAATTGCCACACTGCTGGGCGATTTAGAAAGGCAGGCACCCCATGGTACCAACAAGGACAGAACCCAGAAACTGCTGCATCTGTGTCTCACAACCCACTTCACCTTCAATGACCGTACATTCAAACAAATCAACAGAACACCAACGGGATCCCCCACATCAGGGCTGATTACAGAAGTGGTAATGCAAAAGGTTAGAATAGACAGCACTCCCCACTATACAACCCAAACTCTGGGTCTGCTATGTAGATAATATCTTCATGATTACCAAATGCACAAGACTAGAAGAAATCCACTGACACATAAACAACATCCTTACCAGAATAAAATTCACAAAAAGAGGAGGAGAACAATAACCGACTACCCTTCCTAGGAGAACAACAGGGGACTCCAGACTGGCATATACAGAAGGACCACACGTATGGGCCAGATATTCAATTACACCAGCCCCCACGCCAACATCCATTAACAGAGCTCATTCAGGACACTAACAGTGCAACAATCCAGAACTGTGCAAAGTGTACAGGAGCACTTATCCGGAGTTTTCAAGAAGGAATGAATACCCAACAAGCACAATCCGCCAATACCTTCGCGACAGGCCACAACAAGACAACATAAACACGTCCAGACACACTAGTCATCCTACCATACATCAGAGACTTATCAGAAAATGACTACAAGGCTACTCAGACCCCTACGGTATCAGGGTAGCCCACAAACCAACAACCACCCCGCAACAGCTACTGACGAATGTAAAGGATCCCACACCCACAACAAATAAAACTAACATAATATACAAAATACCATGCAAGGTCTGACAGAAACATTACATAGGCCACACTGGAAGAAAACTGACAATAAGGATACATGAATACCAGCTAGCCACCAAGAGACATGACCAATTCTCACTGGTCTCAAAACAAACAGACAAAAGGAGGACATGAATTTGACTGGAACACCACATCCAAAGTAGCACAAGCCAAACAGACATACCAGGGAATTCCTGGAGGCCTGATATTCCAACCAGAACTCCACCAACGAACACATTGAATTGGACTCGATATACAAACTACTGAAAAACAGAACCAGAAATGATGCCAACCACCCCAGCAAACTGAGGCATTTAAATAACAAGTGGGACAGAACACCAACACTTCACTGCAGGCGCACTGATAATGCTACCTAGCAGGATGGCAAAGCATCTGCAATCAAACGCACCAGCTCAGCCAACAAGTCTACAACCTCAGCCTCAAAGTTATTTTCCTCAATTATCTTAAAACAGGAAATCCTTCATTTTCAAACTGTGTCCCGCAACTATCCTATCAAGTTTCCTCGTGATCTTCTCTGTCTCACTATCATGCTCACAAGTTCACCTAAACTGCAATGGAAACAGGTCTTTTCTGACCAAACTTTTCTTGAAAGCATTACCCTTCTCCCACCACCAAAACCAAATCAACCTTCTCCAAATTGCTTATAATGTAATTATATTAATATTTAAATAAGGACACCAAAACTGTAAAACTGTAGCAAAACATCCTTACTTTTCACAGAATCACAGGATCACTACGGTGTGGAAGCAGGCCTTTCAGCCCATCAAGTCCATACCTACACTCCAAACAGCATGCCACCTAAACCCACCTCCATACCCTATTGCTGTAACTCTGCATTTCCCATGGCTAAACCACCTAGCCATTGTTTATTGCTAGGAGAATGGAATATTAAAATGCCATTTGACATTCTAATTATGTGTTACTTGCACTGACTAACAACCTGACCTCTCATGATACATGAGCCAGAGCAAGTAACTGTTACCCCTACAGTTTGACTGTATTTTCAGTATGATAGCTGTAATTTTAACAAATTTTTTAAAGAAACAAGCAAAAGGGGATGGTCAGCAGAATGCCAAACAGCATTTAAGATGAAGAAGGCCATCTTAATAAATTAGCCAGTGTTAGTGGTCCTGATTTTCTAAATCTTTCAAAATGGCAATTGATGCTCACGATCTAGGTGTAGGCGCTGTCTTGTCACAGTACAATAAGTCAAAATAGATAAGTGTATGCTTCTCTAAGAAACTAAACCAGAAGTAAAACCAAAGTCCTACCGGACCAAAGGACTGCTCTCTCTTAAATGATTGATAGTGATTTGACCTGAAGATCATCATGGATCAGGAAAAGGGGCAGGGTGAGAAAGCAAGATCCTCACGGTAATCTCAACTGATGAGAGAACCAAAACCACATCACTGGCATCACTCTGCCTCACAAACTAGCCATCTGGCCAAGTGACCTAACTGATCACCCACCAAAAAAAAGTATTCTGCTGCAGAAACAGCCACTTTGGGACTGTTAGCTCTTCACCATTTCAAAATCTATATCCAGCAATGAAAGAAGGATGAAGTGATAACTTGCACTGATCATAATCCACTAGCCTTCACTGGAAGGTTTAAAAATAAGGATGCAGGACAATTCAGTCAGCAGTTTTCTGTTGCAACCATTTCATGTTTAAAAAAAAGAGAGAATTACTGCAAAAGATAATGTAATTCCGGATTCTTTATCCTGAAAGTAAAATGTTAGAATAAGTTGACGGCTTTAGGAATGCTAAGATTGTGTAAAGGTTGGGGAGAAACAGAGGGGGAAAAAAATGGATTGTCCTGTTTTGTTTGTCACATGCTTTGTAATGAAACAAAATTTTTTGAAAAGGTCTTTCAATTCGTCAAGAACAGAGGCATATAAGGAGTACATCTTTTTGATTTTGCGCTTTGCAAAATCACAGACCAAAGTGAGAAAGATTAGTTTGTTTTAAGAAGTGTTTTGTAAGGGTAGGGTGTATGTTTTGAAAGGAAGTAATCTGACATCCAGGCCCAGGCCAAACATTGTTCAAACAGCTGATTGAACAATCAGTAATTGAGGTTTGGTTGGAGACAAATTGAAACCAAGGGGGTGTACAGATGCATTTCTGGCTAGCAACAAGTTGATTGACTAATGGCTAGTTATCAATGACCAATGACAAAGATTTTCTGCCTACCAACAACTGCGAGATTGGCTCTTTGGCACCTAAACAGCTCATCAATGGGTACAAGATAGAGACAAGTGCTTAGTTCTTCCCTAGTTCAAAAGCAGCCTTTCTATTCTCTGCGTCAAAATGAACTTTAAATCTGAAGAATACCAGCTTAACTTCCCTGCAACAATTGTTGTAATCTGTGACTTTTAAGTCAGAGACCTTTCTTAAGCGAAGCAGCCACTCTGTTCTCTCTCACAAATGATTAACAACAACCTGGAAAAAGACAACTGAAAGAACACACTAGATAGCAAAAAAAGAGTCATAAGAATTATTTCAGCAACAGAATCCAGGAGAAAGCCCTACCGAACGGTCTTTCAGCTTTTACACTGCCAACAACCTGTTTTCCCTGTATATATTTGTGTCTGTGAGCTTTTAAGGGTGGGGGTGGGGTTATAACAGGATTGGTAGTGTTACATTCTGACAGTTTATAACTGTTTAACTTTAGCTACAGTCTAATTACTTGCAATGAATAGTTCTTTTGATTAGTTCAGAAACTTGGACCATGCTTTCTATGAAACTTGATTTGAAAATCAAGCAAATTGGAAGACTTTCCATACTTCTCAAAATCTTTGACTTTTGTGACGACTTTGGAAATACTAAGGATCAATCACCAGCACACTACTCTGGTGAGTTCGAGTTTGATTTATTATTGTCGTGTTTCAAGATACAGTGGGGGGAAAAAAAAGTGTTATTTTGTGTGTTATACAGGCGGATCCTACCATATAAAGGTGCATCAGGGTAGTGGAACAGAGTGCAGAATACAGTGTAGACAAAGTGGAGAGAGCGAGAGATCAGAATTAACATTTGAGAGATCTGTTCAAAAGTTGGGTAACAGCAGGGAAGAAGCTGTTCTTGAATCTGTTCATACATGTATTCAAACTTTTATATCTTCTACCTGATGGAAAAGAGTATAACCACATTGGGAGGGGTCTTTGATTAGGGTGGTTGCTCTCCCAAGGCAGCAGGAAGTATCGAAGGAAGGCTGGTTTGCATGATGGACTGGGGTCTGTTCATAACTTGCTGCAATTTCTTGCAGTCTTGGGAAGATAGGATGTTTTCCATGGTGCATCTATAAAAATTAGTAACAGTCGTTGTTGACATACCAAATTTCCTCAGCCTTCTGAGGAATTAGCGACATGAAGAGTTGTATCACAAAGCTATATATTATTTAATCATTATGATTAGTGCAATTAAGTGGGTGCCTTCATTATGAAGCATACATTAACCTTGACTGATTGAACAAAATCAACAAATTTTGATGGAAGAAAAATTGAGAAAATCCAACACTCTGAACTAACATCTTAATATTCCAATACATTGATACTTACTGCAAATTAACCAGTAAATAACGCTCTGGCCTGAACAAAATGTTCTAAATTTTTAAATTAGGAAACTATTTTCACTTACCATCAAGGAGATACTTTGCACTGAGGTGTAGATTGATACTAGCATGAAGCCCAGAAATCAGCCTGTAAAATACTCTCTTTTCAAGACATAGACCTACAAGCATAAACATTCAGATTATCAGTAAAATCAGAGAAATGCACCATTTTGTTTAGAGTATATACATTTACCTTCATGTTAAACTATAAAACTTCTAATGTTTCATTCCAAAGGAGCTCAGAAGGATGCTTGAAAAATTAAAATTGTTCAGAATTCTTCCATCAATCCTTTCACTAACACCAGCATCTAGCTTAGTATCGATATCTAATCATGTTTTATTGAAATAAAACCTCTCTATATAAACTAATGATTAGTATTTCTCTGTATACTTATTTCACAAATACACCACACTAGTTTGCTTTTTGAACATCATGAAGCATACACAATAGCAGTGAAAATTAATTATGGCCATAAGCTCACTACGAAACTATCGCCATTTAAAGAATAATCTGTTCCTGCTTTTACTGCTAAAGTGGATAGCTTCATATTTATCCCTATTACACTTTGTCTGCCAAGCATTTGTCTACTAACTCAACTTGCCCGAATTACAAGGAAATATTGTTGCATTCTCCTCATCAGTTCACCCTCCCACCTAGTTTTGTATCATCTGCAAATGTGGAGATATGGCAAACATTGATTCAACTGGCACATTACGAAACAGCACTCTAGACAAGCCAGTAAAAATTATACATCTGAAATACCGGGGATTTCCTATATTGTCACTACCTCTGCGAATGTCCGAGTAGTCAGTTGAGGGTCAGTGCAAGAAGGCTCTCTGCCAGTAAGTTTTAAAGCAAGGTTACATTATTGCTTAAATGATTCATGCTGAAATAAAAGTATAACCCCTGCATTATGTTTTTGTTACTGTGTTTTTAGTATGATTATGTGGACCACTTGATCAACGGGAATAATTTGTGCAACCAGCATACTCCTGGTCCCATAGATGCTTGTTAACAAATATATCCAAATCATTTACATATATTGTGAATTGTTAGGGTCCATACACAGATCCTTGGTGCTGCTACCACTAGTCTATCACTCAAAAAGATCTGTTCATTCCGACTCTTTACTTCCTGTTCACCAAGCAGTTCTCCATCTAGGTCAGTACTCTACCCACCAATCCCATCTGCTTTAATTTTAACATGCTAATCTCTTGTTTGGGACCTTAGCAAGAGGCTTCTGGAAGTCCAGGTAAACCACTTCCACTGGTTCCCCCTTATCAATTCCACAAGTTATAGCCTCAAAAAATTCTAGTAGATCTATTAGGCATTATTTCCTTTTCACAATTATGTGCTGACTCTCTGATCCTGTCATTGTTACAAAACATTTCATAACGGACTCTAGCATTTCTCCCTACCATGTCATGATAACCTGTCTATTTTTCAATTTTCTCTGTTTGTTTTCTTAAATAGTCGGGTTATATTAGCCACCGTACAATTTATAGGAACTGTTCTAGAGTCCATAGGATCTCGAAAAATGACCCATGTATCCACTATTTCTAATAGTACTTCCTTAAGTACCTTGGGTGCAGATTACCAGGTTTAGTGATGTATTGGATTTTAATCCCAATTTCCCCAATATCATTTCTCTGCTAACACTGATTTCCTGCAGTTCCTCCCTCTCACTAGACCCCATGTTCCCCAATATTATCTGAGCCCTCACTTGAGAAGACAGAAGTTGGTATTTAAATGGGCTGCCCTCTTTGTTAACCATTATAACCTCCCCTATTTCTGACCGTAAGGGATCTTTATCTGCTTGCACAGATCTTTTTCTCTTCACGTACAGACAGAAGCTTTTACAATCAGATTGTAGATTCTCTACAAGCTTATTCTTGTACTCTATTATCCCCCTCTGAATAAATTCATTTGTCCTCCTTTGCTGAAATTTAAATTGCTCACAAACTTCGTGTCTGCTGTTTTTTTGGGGGATCAATTTGTATGCCCCTGCCTTGGATGTAATACTACCCCTAATTTTCCTTGTTAGCTTTGTCAAACAACCTCTCCCGTTTTATTTTTGTGCCAGACAGGAATGAACAATCACTGCAGTTTCTCCATGCACTCTTTAAACGTGCAGTAAAGTTTTAAAATTAAAGCTTTGGATCTCTTCAGATATTGATAAAGACTATTTAGAAAATGGGGACTGTACTGAAATATTAAAGCCTCTGAGGACCCTTACTACAAAAAAAAGGATTTACAGTAAATTTTAGGGACATCAACTAGCAGCACTAAGCTGCAATCCAACAAAACCTTTGAACTTATAATGATTAACAAAATGTAATTTATTTTTGTCTTCGTCACCTGTTCCATTACATTAAGAAATCATGATCATAAAAGATATTGTTAATCTCACACCTGAGCACCTAGCGAACCATGGAAGCTCAGAGCTGGGTGGAAGTGGATTTGGAAGCCACACAAAAATGTTGGCTGTATTCCTTATTTACATTTCCAATTTGCTGAACAAACAGCTCAATTAGGCTGTTCCAGGTAGCTTTAACGAAATTGATTTTTTAAGCATTTTGAGCACACATTCAGTTATTACCTTCCAACCACTTGTAGAAAGACTCGCCTGTGGATATAAAGATAATATCATTATCTATGGCAAAAGATAGGAAATATCCTACCACAGTTAACATAAAATATAAATGATTATTCCACCATGTTCCTCCTTCCCCAAAAGGTTCAAAATTTATACTGAAGTCAGTACCACTTGGGCCAGTAGCTCCATGGAATCTTAACAAAAGAACTCATTTGTAAGCCAAGACAGAAAGTACTAGGCAGGCTTTTCTTTTCCGTGCATGGATGAAGGCAACAATAACTGTGCCAGCATAAATTAATCTATGTCTACTTGCTGTTGAGAAAGTAGTGAACTATCTTCTTGAATTGCTACAAACCATTTGGTGCAGCTATATCCACAATGTCATTAGGGAGGGAAGTATAGAACATAGAACATAGAAGCGCAGTACAGGCCCTTCGGCCCTCGATGTTGTGCCGACCTGTTATACCAATCTGAAGCCAATCTAACCTACACTATTCCATGTACATCCATATGCTTGCCCAATGACGACTTAAACGTACTTAAAGTTGGCACATCTACTACTGTTGCAGGCAAAGCATTCCATTCCCTTACTACTCTCTGAGGAAAGAAACTACCTCTGACATCTGTCCTATATCTTTCACCCCTCAATTTAAAACTATGCACCCTCGTGCTCGCCGTCACCATCCGAGGAAAAAGGCTCTCCCTATCCACCCAATCTAACCCTTTGATTAGCTTATATGTCTCAATTAGTCTCCTCTCAACCTTCTTCTCTCTAATGAAAACAGCCTCAAGTCCCTCAGCCTTCCCTCGTAAGACCTTCCCTCCATACCAGGCAACATCCTAGTAAATCTCCTCTGCACCCTTTCCAAAGCTTCCACGTCCTTCTTATAATGCAGTGACCAGAACTGTATGCAATACTCCAAGTGCAGCCGCACCAGAGTTTTATACAGCTGCAGCATAACCTCATGGTTCCAGAGCCCTATCCCTCTATTAATAAAAGCTAAAACACTGTACGCCTTCTTAACAGCCCTGTCAACCTGGGTGGCAACTTTCAAGGATCTGTGTACATGGACACAGAGATCTCTCTGCTCATCTACATTACCAAGAATCTTACCATTAGCCCAGTACTTTGCATTCCGGTTACTCCTACCAAAGTGTATCACCTCACACTTGTCCACATTAAACTCCATTTGCCACCTCTCAGCCCAGCTCTGCAGCTTATCTAGGTCTCTCTGCAACCTACAGCATCCTTCGTCACTATCCACAACTCCACTGACCTTAGTGTTGTTTGCAAATTTACTAACCCATCCTTCTATGCCCTCATCCAGGTCATTTATAAAAATGACAAACAGCAGTGGACCCAACACCGACCCTTGCGGTACACCACTAGTCACTGGACTCCAGGACAAATATTTCCCATCAACTACCACCCTCTGTCTTCTTTCAACAAGCCAATTTCTGATCCAAACTGCTATATCTCCCACAGTCCCATTCCTCCATTGTACAATAGCCTACTGTGGGGAACCTTATTGAACGCTTTGCTGAAATCCATATACACCACATCAACAGGTTTACTCTCATCTACCTGTTTGGTCACCTTCTCAAAGAACTCAATAAGGTTTGTGAGGCACGACCTACCCTTCACAAAACGGTGCTGACTATCCCTAATCAATTTATTCTTTTCTAGATTATTATAAATCCTATCCCTTATAACCTTTTCCAACACTTTACCAACAACTGAGGTAAGGCTCACTGGTCTATAATTACCAGGGTTGTCTCTAATCCCCTTCTTGAACAGGGGAACCACTTTTGCTATCCTCTAGTCGTCTGGCACTATTCCTGTAGACAATGATGAGTTAAAGATCAATGCCAAAGGCTCGGCAATCTCCTCCCTGGCTTCCCAGAGGATCCTAGGATAAATCCCATCCGGCCCAGGGGACTTACCTATCTTCACCCTCTGTAGGATTTCTAATACCTCTTCCTTGTGAACCTCAATCCCACCTCGTCTAGTAGCCTGTATCTCAGTATTCTCGACAATATTGTTGTTTTCTAGAGTGAATACTGTCGAAAAATATTCATTTTGTGCTTCCGCTATCTCCTTTGACTCCACACACAACTTCCCACTACTATCCTTGACTGGCCCTAATCTTACTCTCGTCATTCTCTTATTACTTAAATACCTATAGAAAGCCTTAGGGTTACCCTGATCCTATCTGCCAACAACTTCTCATGTCTCCTCCTGGCTCTTCTGAGCTCTCTCTTTAGGTCTTTCCTGGCTACCTTGTAACCCTCAAGCGCCCTAACTGAGCCTTCACATCTCATCCTAACATAAGCCTTCTTCTTCCTCTTGACCAGAGATTCCACCTCCTTCGTAAACCACAGATCCCGCGCTCTACAGCTTCCTCCCTGCCTGACAGGTACATACTTATCTAGGACACACAGGAGCTTTTCCTTGAATAAGCTCCACATTTCTAATGTGCCCATCCCCTGGAGTTTCCTTCCCCATCCTATGCTCCCTAAATCTTGCCTAATCTCATCATAATTGCCTTTCCCCCAGCTATAACTCTTGCCCAGTGGTATACACCTATCCCTTTCCATCACTAAAGTAAACATAACAGAATTGTGATCGCTCTCACCAAAGTGCTCACCTACTTCCAAATCTAACACCTGGCCAGGCTCATTACCCAGTGCCAAATCTAATGTGGCTGCACCCCTTGTTGGCCTATCTACATACTGTGTCAGGAAGCCCTCCTGCAAACACTGGACAAAAACTGACCCATCTATAGTACTCGAACTAGAGTGTTCCCAGTCAATATTTGGAAAGTTGAAGTCCCCCATGACAACTACCCTGTCTCTCTCACTCCTATCAAGAATCATCTTTGCTATCCTTTCCTTTACATATCTGGAACTATTTGGAGGCCTATAGAAAACTCCCAATAGAATTCTAGAAGTCTAACCCATAGACACAAAGAATGGCAATATAACTTGCAAGTGGTGTTTCCACATATCTTTTACCCTTGCCCTCCTGGATGGTACCAGTTATTAGCTTGGAGGTTGCTATCTTAACAGCCTTGGTTAATTTTTGTGGTGCATCTTGAAGATGCCACTCACTGCTGCTTCTGAACATTGTTGGGGGGAGAAATGAATGCTTGTACATATGGTGCCAATCAGGTTGGCCATTTTATCCTAGATGGTGTCAAGATTCTTGAGCTTTTTTGGGGCTGCACTCATCCAGGCAAGTATTCCATCATTCTCCTAATTTCTGCTGTGCTGATGGTGGACAGGCTTTGGGGAATGAGGAGATGAGTTTCTCACTGCAAGATCCGTAGTTTCCGATCTGCTCTTGTAGCCATGGTATTTGTATGTGGAGTCCAGTTTAGTTTTTGATCAATGGTAACCTCCAGGAAGTTGATAGTAGGGGCATTCAGTAATCTTTAAATGGCATGGGGGCGATGGTTACATTGCCTTTTGCTGGAGATGATGACTGCATGACATTTGCATGGTAATATATTACTTGCCACTTGTCAGCCCAAACTTGGATATTATTTACATCCTGCTGCATTTGGAACAGACTACATGATGCACTGGAACATCACGGTTGACTTTAAAGCTGCTCTTAAAAATGTAAATATATAGACATCTTCCAAAAAAAGACACTGAAACCAACAAATAGAACCCTAACTTTCCAAACCCAGAATGAGAGACGAGATGACAAGGAGGTCAGTAGTAATATCACGAATGCCATCCCAGCTGAGATTAGCTAGCTAAACATATTTCATCCATCAAACTAGTAGTTATTTTCCTTTGTACAGCTTTTTGCAACACTAGCTGTTGTACTTATCCAAGCCAGGGTAACCCTGTAAGACATATTTATACCTTTCCTTTAAAAGCCATCAAGGTTGCCAAAGTGACATACTTGTTTAATCAACTTTGCAGAGCTGTTTGTCCAAGACAATAAATATAAATAAAAAGGTAACCAATTAAATAAATTTCCTGAGTGCTGAATTTTTTTTAAAACTCAAGTTAATGGCAACTTTTATCTCTGATCAGAATCAATTAAGAACTAAACTGCAAGCATATTTAAAAACTACGATTTCCACCCATTCCAAGTGAAACTTGCCTCACTTTGCACTTTGAAAAGTTAGTTCTAATAAGAAAAAAGTAAAGGAAGAAAATTAGATCCACTCCTAAAGAAGTATTTGTCTCTGTAAGAAATAAAAAGTGTTTTACACAAGCTAAACTGAAGTTGCATTACTAAATTAGTTCATACACATTTGCATTCATTTCATCTCCACTTACCATCGTCATTTCCTGAGAAAACAGAAAATGAGAATATTTAAATTTAAAAATCATGTCAACAGATATTTACTATAGATACACTAACTAATACTTTTAATTTTATATAGATATGGTGTTTGACTGGCTTAGTTGGTTACCTCTGAACAAAGATTTCAGTCTCACTGTAGCCCAAGGCTACAATCTAGGCTGGCCTTTCAGTGCAGTACTGAATATGTAGTATAATACTGCAGGAGCCATTAAACTGATCCCAGATTTAAGGTGAAATAAAATTTCTATGTCACTACTTAAAGGAACACAGAGTTTACACAGTGTTCTGGCCAACATTCTTCCCTTGAACTGACAGAAAGTAAGTTAGTTGATCATTCATCTCACTACCATTTGTAGAATCCTGCTGCAAGAAAAATAACTGCCACGTTCTGCTAATTATTCAGTGTACTTAGAAGCAATCTAGTATATGTGAAATATTTTGATACAGATAACTGTGGTGCATTATACTAGTGCACTGGGTTATTTTCTCATTTTATGCCTCCTTAATTTTAAAAGCAAAACCAATTTTAATCACGGTTACCACCTTCGCCTTTTCTTATATCCCAAAAGGAATGAGTTACAAAAATAATTCGGTAAAATACTTAAAGGTGCCACTTGTGAGCTGAACTTAGGCAGGCATTTTAAAATAGTGGGGCAACAGCAAATTGCATTCCTAAATCATCAAAAACCTGGAGTTTTCCATTTTATCTCTGTCTCATCTCAAAATATACATGGCCTTTTCTCAAAATACTATGATAGTGTAAACTTCAGAACTTTAATAACTGTCAATGCCAAGTGTAATAAGAAACAAGGAAGCTACTTCTGATAAGAAGGGAAGCCTCAGACTTGCAATATTTTGGATAAAAGAATCTAAATGATCATCAATATCATACCATAAACTTGAAAGACAGAAAATTGTACAAGAATTTAACTCCAAGAATCTTCAGCAGCAGAATTCCAGGGAATAACAGTGCACAAATATCGAAACTTGTTGGTTGGAATCATAGCTAAATTCACCATTAAATTGGGTAATAGCCAAGTTGGGTTGTGAGGCTTAACTTGCTTACTTCAGAGCTCTTACTTTGTTTGCTACTGCAATAAAGTTTAAAATCACGGTTTCAGTACCTGATTGTGAGAAATTTCTTAAGAAGCCTGAAGTAATTTACCCACAATGATATCCTAGTACTGAGAACATTCAGGATTAGGGATTAGAAAACTTTGGAATCCCTAGTGTGGAAACAGGCCATTTTGCCCAACATGTGCACACTAACCCTCCAAGGAGCATCCCACCCAGACCCATCTTCCTATTCTAAATTTCCTATAGCTAGCACCCTGAACCTACACATCCCTGGGCCTTATAGGGCAATTTGGCATAGCCAATCCACCTAATTTGCACATCTTTGGACTGGGTGAGGAAACCCATGCAGGCACGGGGAGAATGTGCAAACTCCACACAGACTTTCGCCCGAGCATGGAACTGAACCCGGGTCCATGGTGCTGCAAAGCAGCAATGTTAACCACTGAGCTACCTGCACATTTCATTTACGAAAGTCAAACAGACCAGAAATGGAGAGTATCACCCTTTGATTTTCTAATAGGTCACCTGGTGTGCCTAAAAAAGTATCACAATCAATTTCTCAGGGCAACGAGAGATAAGCAAAAGATACAGCTTTGCTAAGAAATGGGTTAAAACAACTTCTGATCTGCCTGAAACAAAGTCACTGGTGAGCATGTTATAATAAATCAGAACAGATTTGGCACATTAACTCACCTCTACTAGGTGCCAGTGGATTCAGAGGACGATATACAGATCGAGGCCTGCAGAAGACACACAAACTTAAGTCCTTATAAAAGTGGGTTTCAACAATTCTGCAGTGTTTTGGTAAAAGTTGAGTGGCAGGCATACTTCAATAACGGCAGCTACCATCTCAGGTTACATTTTGCTTTAATCTAAACTATACTCCATTTTTGCCGATTGAAGTGGATGTGAACGTAAGATTGGAAGCAAGAGATAAAACAGATGAATGACCTAACCAACATTCTTCCTTCAAAATGCACAATAAGGCTGTATTTACTGATATGCAACAGAAGAAGAGTGCTTACTGCACATTTACGTCGCCGTCATTAATATGACAGGCAGCAACATCCTGTCTAGATTACAGAATTGGATTTACAATAAAATACACCAATAACTAAAGCATGATGGGTGAAGAGTTTGGGCAGATAAGAACAAAAATCATACCAGTTTATGGAAAGTGAGATTCAAGGCCAGACAGGAGACATTCAACAATGGAATGTTGGTGCGAGAATTTTACTGGACTTTTTTCAAGAATGGAACTGTTCAGCAAATTTGATTGGATGACTGATTTGCAATACAGAATGATATTGATAGAACAAGTTCATTCCATTCTGGCAGAGGCGATAAGAAAGGGTACAGCGTTTGATTCTTGGTCTTTGCCGGAGGCATGATGATCATCAAGTTAAAAACACCAACAATCAAATCTGTTGAAAGAAAGAGCAGCACTCTGGGTTTCTTTTTGGGTCAGAATAAGCCAAACACACAGAATGGGGGTAAATTGCAGAATGAGATTGAGCCAGAATAACTGGGAACTAGGGTCAAAAGTGGATATTTGAACCAGAGGAGGAAAGATGTGCTTCAATTAATGTTTATGGCAAGAAATAATAAACAAATATGACCAGAGTGGCAGCACTGAGACATCACCAGGGCACAGAAAGCTAGTAAGTAAGTTTTGTTTAAAAACTTGTATTTCTGATCTTTAAAGCAAAAGTTGGGTACTTGGTTTGTGTTTAAGTCTCTAAACTTGATTTCTCTCTTTCACTGATAAAGATAGCAAATTTATACTTATTCTTTATAAACAGTTTTTAAGCACGATGGGATGGCAGGTCAGAAGGGAGAAATGGAATGTACGTTGTGTGATATGTGAGAAGTCATGGACATACTGAGAAACAATGATGCACAGAGACTTCACTAAACTTGGATTGGACAAACCACATGCCTATCACACACAGAAGAATGAAAGAAATAAGAACACTCAGTCAACACAAGACGACAAAATGTGGCTATCAACATTAACATATACAGTCGAAAGCCATATCTCATACGTACTTGAAGCAGTTCTCTTCATAGATGCTGTTCCACACCCTCCAAGCTGATGGTCCCCTGTATCCAGTGTAACGTTCCGGATTCAGGAGGAGATCCACATATTCAGCGTCAGGCGATAATTCATCTGCAGAGAGAGATGTTATCCATCATTTTCAGGCAATAGCCTTTAGCTTATTTGCATGCAAAAACATCAGGTGAATCCGCATCTATGAATGACAGCATTTTAATTTTGGTACTGAATGGGGGAGGTTTGCCTTTAAAGTTCTCAAGTAAACTTGCTAAGTTTGACAAGAGAGAAAATGGGAAGCAAATCAAACAGAAATGTCAATGGTGACAAGGAGCTTAAATATACTTAATGTGAAAACTGCTTATCAAATACAAGTGGGAAAAAGTAGAAAACAGAAAAGAACATTTAGAAGCACCAAAAAAAAAATGAGGGGAGGTTGAGCAGTAAGAAGGGGCAAGTAAGCTGCACATGCATAAGTGGAATTTAAAACGGTAGCTTAGAAACACGTTAGGTCATTTCCAACTATACTACAGTTGCCTTTTCATCTTCAAGAAGGTCTATTCATGTGAAAGGAACACAACGTAAACATCAAAATCCATCTTTTGTCTTTACAGATATTGATTCTGCTAAGGTTTTTTTTTGCTTGACCTCACTACACAGTTCACAGAGAATCAGTGTTCAAATAATAAGGTAGTTCATGTCTGCAAACCTTGCACAATGAGAGACTGGGTTAATGAAAGAGGTAATGCCAGACAAATGACCCTAAACAACAAGAAAGTCTGGCTGCTACCTATGCCATTTAATGACATTAACATAACTGAGTCTCCCGTCATCTTGGGACATTACCAATGACAAGAAACTCAGTGGACCAACTGACTGTGTGCCAGTTCAGACGAGAAACAGCACATACCGTAACAAGTAACTCATTCCCCAATAACTCAAAGCCACTGGTTTCATCACAGGACATGAAAATCACTAATTCAGTCAGCATTCAATGTTGTACATGCCTTGGAGAAACTCGAACTGTAGTTCTTGGGAGAGGACACCCACAGGTGGTTAGAAAGTGAGTGCCAAATGTTTGATCTATCAACAATGAAGGAAAGGCTCAAAATCAGGATTATGTGCAGCTTGAAAGGAATTTTCAGGTTCTGATGCTCCCATTATACTGCTGCTGTTATCCTTCTAGGTGGTAAAGGTTGAGAGTTCAGAAGATGCTGTCAAGAGCATTTATGAATTGTTGCAGTGCATCTTACAGATGGTGCACACTACTGCCAACATGCTTCAGTGATGATGGGAATGAAGTTTTAAGGTGTTAGATGGGGTGTCAATCAAGCACAACACTTGAAGGTGTTGAGTTTCTACAGTATCATTGGAATTGCACCCATCCAGGCAAGTGGGGAGCATTCGAACACCTTCCTGATCTTGTACCTTGTAGATTGTGGACAGACACTGGGGAGAAGAGAGAAGAATTGTTCCATTTAGAATGTTGGGAATGGAGGATTCAGTGATAGCAATACCAGTGAACATCAAGGGGCACTGGTTAAATTTTCTCCTGTTGGAGAAGCATTACCATTAAATTATTATCTAATGTCACTAATTAGCCCGACTCTAAATATTGTCTAGATCTTGCTGCATTTGGACATGGACTGCTTCAGCATCTGAGGAATTGCAAACGCTACTAAATATTGCCCAACCAACAGCAAACATTTACTCCTGATCTTATGCAGGAAAAGCATTGATGAAGCAGCTGAAGATGGTTTGGTTAAGAAGACTACCCTGAGACACTTTTGCAGTGATGTCCTGAGATGACTGACCTACAGCCACCACTACCTTTATGCCGAGTGTGACTGCAACCAGAGATCTTCCATCCTATTCCCACCAAGTTCAGTTTTACTACAGCATCTATTTTCCACAATTCACTCAAAAGCATGTCAATTAACAGGTAATTGATATTATTATTAGTACTGTCAATAACACCTTTCATTATGCTGATAATCAATTATTGACTCAAGAATCGTCTGTGCACCAATTGGTCAGATAGGATGTCTTATTTTCTATTGGGAGGGGCATAATTCAATAATTTTCCATATTACCAGGTAGATACCAGTGTTGTTAATGCAACAATTGGCTAACAGTATGGCTACAGCACAACTTCAGTGCTACTGCCCCAACATTGTCAGGGATCATAGCTTTGATCTATACAGCACCTTCAAATGTTACTTGATATCCCGTAGACTGAATCAAATTGGCTGAAGATGGGCATCTGTGATGATGGGGATTTCAGGAAGATATGGATCATTCACTTAGTATCTCTATGGGTTTCACTTGCTGGGCATGCACTTTTTGGCCATGTCAAAGGATGAAGGAAATCTGCTTTCTTGAATGACTGCAGCCTACTTATGCTTCTGGCATACTCTCCTGTATTCCTCACTTAATCAGGTTGATTTTTTGGTTGGGATGAAAATAGCAGAGTGAGATATTAAATCTGATGTTCCACAGTGACTCATCTACGTCTGGTTCTGAGCTACTAGATGTGCTTTATATCTAATCAACCTAGCATGGTAGTGTCACTCCACTAAATGGAGATATTCTCAGTATGAAGGCAGGACAATGGTGCTCAGGCTGACTAATATCATAAAACGGGTGTAACTGACAGGCACATTGCTGAGGGCAAGGTCTAGTAGGTTTATACCCTTCAACTTCTGTTGCAGACCCAGTTTAGCAACTAAATCCTTAAGGATCAGACAGTGCATTCAGCACTGGTGCAACAAAGCACTCTGGCTGATAAAACACCGTAGCAGGATACATTCTGTGCTCTAGTTATCTTGAATGCTTCATCCAAGTGGTGCTGAACATTGAGAAGTTATGATTCATCAGCTGATAATGGGTAGTAATTAGCATGACACTCCCTTGCCCATTAACCTAATGGGATGAGATTTCCTAAGTCCGGAGTCAAAATGTGGTGGACTCCCAAGGCATCTCCCTCGCAAATGTATAACCCTATGGGAGCTAACATGGGATCTGTCTAAAAAGGAAAAAACACTCAACGTATGCACACAAAAATAACTGCTTGATTCTCAATAAGGTCAGCTGAAAGACTGAAGGGTGTTTGTGTAATCTTTAGACAAAGTGAACTGAAAAGGTAAGGAATAACAACCGAACTACATTAAGGAAATTCAGATTCCAATTTAGAGCCATACTTCATGTCTTTACTTTTATATAATGCTTTTTCACATAGATATACGCATATTTAGAATTGAAATTACAAATGCAAGTATCTACACTGAAACCATTCCATGCTACTAATGCCACTGGTGACTGTTATTGTCTGGAGTCTAACAAATTGTAAGAACCAATAAGGGAAGTTTTTTTTAAAACCCACTGATTATTATTGAGCCCATATAGTGCTTTGTTTAAACCTAATTTAATCATTAAATGGCTTATGTCAAAATATCCTAGGACCCTTAGACATAAAAATGTTGTATCAGACTTTCATAAGGTCCTTACCATCAAGTTCACAAAAGTGGTCTTGTGCATCATCATATCTTGCCCAGTCAATAAAAGCTTCTTTTGTTTGGTTACTAAAGGATGAAAGAAAAATGATTTGATTTAGGAATACAGGCATTACCAACCAAGTAATACATTATAAATCTATGATTTATTTACACAGTTTGTTTCTGATGTTGCAGAATTTGATGAATGCACGTTTTTTTTGTTCAGAAAGTACTTCTTTCAAGTGTTGCTACCTTACAATCTTAAGAAGCTCACTCCACAGGACTAGCTAAAAATGGCCAAACATGCAGCTATTTAATGACAGCCATTACAAAAATTAGAAGAATATTGTTGAAGAAGTAAACAAATAAAAAACTTGAAGTATATTTGTAGGCAGAAAGTGTGCATCTTGCGGAAAACATTTTAATCACATTGATAAAAGAGATAGCACAGAGACAGTAACACAGGACTGTAGATTCAGCAAAGGCTAAACAAAAATTCTGAAGTCAATGTTTAATAATTTTCCTGTTCCTTTATATTTATTTATCAGTACACAGTCCCTTTAAATGGGGGCCAGTTAGTGCAGATGGTTTATAATGCAGAGTAACACCAACAATTCTCAAATTCTCCCCTCAGTATAGTTTCCCTCTGGTTAAATCACCAATCATTTCTCTAATGAAAAAGCAGCCCTATGTCCCAGTAGGTCTATGGCAACTTCACTTCCTTCTGTTTGCTTAAATATAGGACTGGGAGAAGCAGACACAGAGGGAGTAGAAGGGAAAGTGGGAATGAGATAGGAGAAGATTAAAAAGTGGCAACGGTAAAAAAAAAATCTCATTCGAAAATGGGGAAGAGGCGAGCATGCACAGAGAATGCAAGGGAAAAAAAGGAGACCAAAATGCAAAGAAGCTTTTAAGCGCAAATACATTCTGCAGAAACAACACTTTCCTGAATGCACCGATCTGCATTGCAGGAATTCAAAATCATCTAAATGTTTTTTACCAATACTAAAAGTGGGGACCAACAGTAAAAAACTGCACGTTTTCCCCCCAGGCTCTCCTCCAATGATGTGCAAGAAATGCTGTTTCAAGGAAAACCTTTCCTTGAACCAAAAATATATTCAAGATTTAAAATCTTGAAGATCAGTGGTTTTTTTGCAGTATTAAATAGCCATAAAACCATCTTGATTTCTGCCGCCTCATCTGTGCTGAAGTGAGATTCACATTTCTGACATTCCAATGTGGAACTGCAAGTAAAAGTTGCAGGACAACTCCTTTTGAATCACTCAGCAGTAAAGTATAGTAACAGTACAACTAGTTCAGAACCAGAAGCTAATTTTGAGTTCAGCGTGATTTGTTTCTTTGGTAGCATTTTGCCTTCCATTCACTGGAAAAAAAAATCATCATACAGCATAGAAACAGACCCTACAGTCCAACCAGACCACGCCAACCAAGATCCCAAATGAAATTAGTTCCACCTGCTTGCGCTTGGCCAATATCCCATCAAACATTTCGTCATGTACTTATCTAAATGCCTTTTGAACACTGCAACTGTACTCAAATCCACCACTTTTTCTGGAAGTTCATTGCACACAAGAACCACTAAAAAATTGCTACCATGTCATTTTTAAATTTTCCTCCCCTCACCTTAAAAATATGCCCCCTCATCTTGAATCCCCTACCACATGGAAAGGGCACCTGCTATTCACCTTATTTATACCCTTCATCATTTTAAAAACTTCTATAGAAGGTCACCTCTCCTATGCCTCCAGTGAACAAAGTCCTAGCCTGTTCAGCCTCTTTAAAATTCAAACCGTCCATTCCCAGCCACATAACAGCTCCTATAACAGGGAGACTGAAAACTATACAAGGTAGTCCAGAACTGGCCTCACCAACATCTTGTACATCCTAAACATGACATCCCAACTTCTTTACTCAAAGGTCTGAGTAATGAAGGCAAGCATGCTAAACACCTTCTCAACCACCCTATGTGATGCAAAACCTCAAAAGAACCTAATGTCTCTCTGCCCTATACCACCACCCAAGGCCCTACTTTTAAATTGTATAATTCTTGCTTTTGTTTGTTTTACCACAATGCAATACCTCGCACTTATCCAAAGTAAACTCCATCTGCCACTCTTCAGCCCATTGACTCAATTGATTAAGATTTCTTTGTAATCCGAGATAACCTTCTTCAGTATCCACTAAACCACCAATCTTAGGTGTCATCCACAAACCTACTAACCATGCTTTCTCATCTAAATCATTTATATAAATGGCAAACAAAGCACCAATCCCTGTGGATCACCGCTAGTCACAAGTTTCCAGTTTTAAAAAAAACTTTTCACGAATACTGTCTCCTGTCATTAAGCAGTATTTTGTATTCAACTGACAAGCTCAACCTGAATCCTGTGTGATCAAACTTTAATTAGTCTACCATGCAGAGCCTTATCAAAAGGTCCGAGTAAACAATGTCCACCTTAATCTTCTCAGCTACTTCTTCAAAAAAAACTCAAATCAAGTTTGAGATTTCCCTTGCACAAAACTAAGCTGACTATCCCTAATTATTCCTTGCCTCTCCAAGTGCATAGAAAATGCATTACTTATTTTTTTAAGAAAAGGTAAATAAATGAGGGACTAAAGTGAGGAATTCCAAAGTAAACAAAAGCCAAACAGCAGAAACTATTAACATCCTAACATGCAGAATCATAGTGCACATTTGTCAGAAATGGTGGGCTACATATGTTCCTAAATCATAACCAAATTTTCCTAATGTTTACCACATGTAGAGAATTCCTAAAATGTAAGCAATAGGAGTACAGAGATACAAATAACTGAACTCTAGAAGAACCATAACCAGAGTTAATGTTGTAAAAACAAATAAAAATGCAAAAGACTGAAATCCCTTAATGCGTGTCACCTCAATGTGCTGTTCACAGCACCAAGCTTATTTGCTTCCTCACAGTCTTGCAAATCTTCATCTGTATTTGTTTCCACAGAAAACTAATACAAAACCAAAAAACAAACCAGTAAAGTTAAACCACGCACCTGAAGGTAAACCTAAATTGACCATATTAACAGCAAAAATGGCAAACATATTAGTGGAATCAGTTTATTCTGTGCATATTTTCATTTTACATCAGGAAAAGTACATGCTAACCAGTTCTCTCAACACTTGGTTGAGCAACAATATAATTCAAATGTACTTACAGAAAATATTTTCAGCTATTGACTTACTTTGTTGAAATTAGCTGCTTTAATCCCAATTGGAATCTCACTCTAAAAATGAAAACAATGAGATACAATGGATAACTGCTCAAACTGAAATCAGCAACACAAGACATTCTCTCAGAGACGTCCTATAAATAACTGAAATAGAATCTTCAACTTTGTGAAAAATTGATTAAAACACATGAACAAATAGAGCAAGCACACCACAAAACAGAATATTTGGCAATAACAAATGTGGAAAGTGCTTGTTCTAATAGAAGGAATTAAAGAATGGGGCATTAGTAAAAAAAAAAGTTTTAAAGTCAGCTTTTAAAACTGCAGGACAATATTACTTTTCCTTTACTTAAAGACTGAGATGATAATATTTAAACACATTGTTCATTTCAATTTGCTCGAAGATTTATTCCAGGGACATCTGCCACCTGTTCTGCTACAAATACCTCTTCAGCTAACATGTTCACCACGGTCTGCCCGTCAGCCCCTTCAGGTCCCTTTACTTTTTGCTCCCCTGACCCCTGCTCAATTTGGACGCTCTGTTTCATTAATATGCTATCCGACTACATTGCTATTTCAAATCTCTTGCTCCCATATTTCCTGGGATTCCAGACTACAGGTAACAGATGATAATCAGATTAAGAATCTCTAAGAAAGGGTCAGTCATGTAACATTCATTAAGTGTTTCTATGTTCAGGTGTAAAGGCAAGTTTCATTGATTGGAAGAATTAGCTTGAAGGCCTTAAGTGCCTACTCCTACTGCTAAACTTTGAAAGCTGATAGAACACAAATATTACAAGATTTGCAACTCAAATGTTCCATTGACTGAATCAATTTCTATTTAATACAAAATATTAATATCTCCTCAAATCAACTTCTGTGGAAAAAACTCCAGACACTTTACCTCCGAACAAGGCTTGACATGGCAGTCCTTAATCGAGCAATGCCCATCATCTAACCAGAAGGGACAAGGTCTCTTCAAATTAACCTATTGAAATGAAATGTTCATTGTAATTTAAGATGAGCACATTATACTTAAATATACTGCACATTAGAAAATTTATAAGACCACAGGGAAACAGAGGTATGAGTTTAATTAGATAGGCCTTTAAAAAACCACCATAGATGTAAAGACCATTTCAAAGTACTGATTTAACCTGATTGATCAGCTTAGCTCAGTGACTAATGCTTGCACCTGTTCGTGGGCTCAAGTTCCATTCCACAGATATGAGCATAAGGAAATCCAGGCCAACACCCCCTCAGCTCCAGGGTTTTGAACCAGTTACAGAAAAGGAACAGCAGCATTGTTCACAGTCAGGGCAATGTACAGCTTGGAGGGGAACTTGCAGGTCATGGTGCCCCATTTGCTGCTTTTGCCCTTCTAGGTGGATTTTGGTTTGGTTTTGGAAGTTTTGCTGTTGAAGAAACCCAGTTAAGGTCTTGAACAGCAACTTGTAAATGGAACACACTGTTGCCACTGCGCATCCCTCACTATATCTTCCTAGATCTATGTGACGATAAAAATCATTAAGATGTGGAGACAGTAAATGCTGAAGGCGTTATATGTTATGACAATCCGGCTGTAACAAACAGTTTGTTAAGAACAAGGTCATACACATTTTTCCATATTGTTCATCCCCTCAACACCTGCTGCTGAGCCAGTGTTGCAGCTATGTTCTTAGGACTCAGTCAGCAGCGCACCACCAAGGCACTCTTGATGACTGCCAATAAAGTCCCCCATCCAGAATACATTCCACATCACTGCCACCATCACACAGAGTTCCAAGTATTAGATGTGGACGAAGACTATGGCTAAGGGGAGATGGCAGGAGGTAATCAACAGGAGCTTTCCTTGTCCATATTTGACTTGATGCCATGAGACTTCATGCTGTCCAGAATCAATGTTGAGCAGTCCCACAGCAACACCCCACATACCAGCCACCCTAACTGTTTAGCAGAGTGTCACAACCTCTGGCAGATCTTATCTGTCTGTGGAACAGGACCATCCCCAGGCTTGGGAGTGCCTTGTCTGAGACATATCTGTCAGCTATGATTCCGGGAGAATGACAATGGCTATTGCTTGACTAGATTGTGCAGAGATCTTCCAATTTTTGGCACAAGACACAGCGATGTGGAATACAATCATTTCTGATACCTTAGTTAATTTAAAATGATCTGTCTGGTTGCATTCCTTTCAACAGTTTGCATGGCAGTGAGACACAACCCTGTGGCTTTTCATTTCAGGATCAAGAACATTGATGTGCATCTGATGCCACATGCAGACCACACCAAGTGATGATGGCAGACTTTCCTTCCCTAAAAGTGCATGTTTGCACCAAACTGTTGATTATTGTAAAAGCCAGTGGTTTGATGGTCACAATTAATCAAGTTTTCTTAATTCCAAATTTAAGAACTAAAACTAAATTTCACCACCCTCACAGTGGGATTTGAATCCATTTGCCTAGCTCTCTAGGTTACTAGTCTAGTGGAAATTCAACCATGCTACAACTTCCTTCAGAGATTTAACGTAACAGGTCGAAGGATTGAGGAGGGTTGAACATGGTGTGCACATAGAACTCTCCACCCAAAGCAGCTGTTGATAACAGAGGCTATTTACATATTACACAATTTGAAATAATTATAAATATATCATAAAAATGCATTATTTCATCTATCCCACCATAGACCTTGACACTACTCAAAATTGGGAGAATTCTCTTAATCACCTCTATAAGTTCACCTTAATTGTTTTTCAACTTCCAGTCTTGAATGTTTGAAAGCCTCTTTCTAGGGTATTTACACAACTGAGCTCAGACTTTCTCAGCCTCAATAACCATCCCAGGTTCCAACCAAACACTTCTAATCTGGACCGTTAAACAAAAACTTTACGCTGAAGTCAACTATTTTAAAAATTTTCCTGAATGAACTTCCTCTAGCACAGTGCTGTTACATTAACTTCAACCATGACTTCTACCAACTACAACTAAAGATTTCCTTCAAACCAAAAAAAAATCCTGATCTTTCTAACAGAAAGCAGCCTAATACTATACAATGTTCACTCTGCTTATAAAATGCTCATCAAATCAAATAAATCTCCATTAGCACTCTAGGAAGTCCCTCTCTAATGGATGTTTTAAGAAAAATGGCAAGAAATACTTACAAGGTAATCATTAAGCTCCCTAAAACACAGACCAAAACCCACTAGTTCAAATTTCAAATTCTATAATAAAATATTATTTACAGAATAAAGGTAATTTTTTATATCCACACACTATCATACCTGATACCACAACATGATATCTTGCAGCAGAATCAATGTAGTATTGCTTCAAACCTTACAAAGATTACCAAAGTCTCAATACAACAATAAAATCCTCACTGGTCCAGAAGCTCCAATGGGAAGGCAGTCATAGATTCATACACACGGAACTAGACCCTTTGGTCCAACTCATCCACACTGACCAGACATTCCAATCTGACCTAGTCCAGTTTGCAGCATTTGACCTATATCCCTCAAAACCCTTCCTATTCATATACCCATCCAGACGCCTTTTATATTTTGTCAACATACCCACCTCCAACATTTCCTCTGGCAACCCAATCCATACACACACCACCTGATCCATACAAGCACCACCCTCAGCCTGAAAAAAAAAATCTCTTGGGTGGTTATAATATCTTTCCCCTCTCACCTTAATCCTATGCCCTCTAGTTTTAGACTTCCTCCAGTCTAGGAAAAAGACATTGGCTTTTCAACCTATCCATGCCTAACATGATTTTATAAACCTCCATTTGGTCACCCTTCAGCATTCCACAGAAAAGATACCCCAGCCTATTCAGCCTGTCTCCATAATTCAAACCCTCAGTCCTGGCAATATGCTTGAAAATCCTTTCTGCACCCTCTGAAGTTTAACAACATTCTTCTTTAGGAACAGAGACCAGAATTGTGCCCAGTATTACAAAAGTGGCCTCATCAATGTCCTAGAGAGCTGGAATATGACATCCCAACTCCTGTACACAAAACTCTGACCATAGAAGGCAAGCATGCCAAAAGCCTTTTCATCAACCTTTGAGGAACTATGCACCCTGCACCCCAAGGTCTTTGTTTGGAATCACACCCCAGGGCCCTACCATTAACTACATAAGTCCTGCCCTGGTTTGTCTTACCAAAACGCAACACCTTACCATGTATCTAAAATTAAATTCCATCTGCCATTCTTTGGCCCATTGGCACATCTGATCAGGATCCTGTTGTACCCTGAGATAATCTTCACTGTCCACTACACCACTTATTTTGGCGCCATCTGCAAAATTACCAACTTTTATTCACATCCAAATTATCTATATAAATTTGTAACCTTTTCAAAAAACTCAAGTTAGTAAGACATAACGTGCCAGACACAAAGCTATGTGTACGATCCTTAATCAATCCTTTACTTTCCAAATGCATGTAAATCCTGTCCCTCAGAATCCCCTCCAACTACCAGCCCACCACTGACATAAAACTCACTAATCTATAATTCCCTGGTTTCTCCTTATAGCCTTTTGCAAATAATGGCATCACATTAGATAACCTCCAGTCTTCCGACATCTCACCCATGGCCATTGCTGATACAACTATTTCAGCAAGGTGCCCAGCAATCTCTTCCTTTGCTTCCCACAAAGTTCTGGCAAAACACATCAGGTCCCGGGCATTTATCTATCTTTATGTATTTTAGGATTTCCAGCACCACATCTGCTGTAATATGAACTTCCTTCAAGACAATTTATTTCCCTAACTTCCACATTTACAATGAAAAAGATCATGACATACTCATTTAGTATCTCACACATTTCCTGTGGTCCCATGTTGATCTTTAAGGGGGCCCTATTCTCTCCTTAGATGCTTCTTCTCCCCCGCCCCTTAATATGCTTGTGGAATCTCTCTGAATTCTTTCTCATGTCCCCTTTTGTTCCCTCTTGTCGTCTTCTGCTGCCGCCACCACCACCACCACCACACTCTTCTAGGGATTCACACAATCTTGGCTGTTGATATCTGGAATTATGTCTCCTTTTTCCTGACCAGAGACCCTTTCTCCAGTTATCCAGCATTCCCTACACCTACCAACCTTGTCCTTTACACTAACAGGAACATACCATCTCCAGACTCTTGTTATATCAGTTTTAAAACACCTCCAATTTCCCAACTATTTTTGATCTGCAAATAGCTCCCCCAATCAACTTTTGAAAGTTTCTGTCTAATACCATCAAAAATTGACCTTACTTCAATTTAGATTTTTAAATTTTCCATCAGGTCGATCTTTTTCCATTTTAAAACTAATAGAATTACAATCACTTGCCCCAAAGTGCTCCCCAACCAACATCTCAGTCACTTGCCCTGCCTTATTTCTCACTATTTGCAAGGAGGTTTTCTTATATACACTTAAATTCCTCCTCATCCAAGCCCTTAACACAATGACAGTCCTAGTCTACGTTTCGAAAGTTAAAATCCCCCACCATTACAACCCTGCTCTTCATACTGGTATTGGAGATCTCCTTACATATTTGCTTCTCCATTTCCTGCATTCCTCCTTTTTTTGGGAGGGGGTTGGAAACAGGGGATATAATAGAATCCCAACAAAGGTGATCATCCCCTTCTTATTTCACATTTCCACCCATATAGCGTAACTCAGGTCATTCATTGTAATAGCACAAAGGGGTTATATAGGAGCACCATGAGAAAGACCTGCTGCATTCAACTTCATGAGAAATGCTTGTGAAGTTTAAAATTCTGGGTGACTCAAATTGATTCCCTTCATTTCCCAATCAGCACCCGTTCCACCACACCAGCCTGCAAAATCCAAGCCAGATTGTCCCCTTTACGCTGGGCACAACCTGACCACACAATCCCACCCTTGGACTAGGCCTTACTTTGAGCCCTACTAAAGCGGTTTCTCCACAGCTCAAAGTAAAATATATTTGCCTTGGATCAGAACTAAACAAGAGCTCTGCCACCATTAATCATTTATTACTTAAAAAATATAAAGAACTCATATGTAAAAAATAAAAACTGGATCGACTTAGTTTTTAGCAAGTTAGAGCAAGTTAGAGATCTTACTTTATAATATCTGAAGTAATCCCTTTCTAGCAATTGCTGTAGTTTAGGGAAGATCTTGTAGCTGTTGAAATCATCAATGCTTTCTATATCACAGAAGCAGTCATCCAAGACACCCGTCAGCTGCAAAACATTAGATTTCAATTCAAACATATAAAATGAAGATATAAGTTTATTAAAGATTTGCAGGTAATTGCTTGCTTGGTGTATTACTAACAATGAACATGTTGGAGACATGACAGGTTGACCAGTATCTCCAAACAGATCTTATCACATACCTATATTAAATACTAAATACGAATAGTCCTTTCGGGAAATTCCAAAACTACTGGATGTGAGTTTGCTTGCTGAGCTGTAAGGTTCGTTTTCAGACGTTTCGTCACCATTCTAGGTAACGAAACATCTGAAAACGAACCTTCCAGCTCAGTGAGCAAACTCACATCCAGAACCTCAACCTGTGCTACAAATCTTCTCAAAACTCCAAAACTACTTTTCAGCAATGGCTCATCTGATTCTGAAATTAGATAAATTACAAAAATAATTTTTAAAATGTATCAAAAGCAGAAAATCTTGATTGTGTGAAAGGGTGGTAAAGTAACAAAAATACAAAAGAAATTTAGATGATGTGTCACTCGATTTGTCCCATTTTATGAACTAAACTGGAAAATTTCTGTCATTTATAAAAGCAACAACCTTTAGCGACAAACACTAAACAGCAGCTTTGCCTGCTCTCAAAAATCAAACCTTTTATCCAAGACAGATCCTGAACTTTGAACTATTTCAGGTTAATTAAACAGTTGATGATTGCAAAACTAATTTTTGACAAGGCAAATGAAAATCTCTTGCTAGTCAAACAAAGAGAGGTCTATTTTTCACCTTTAACTTAAATTTTCAATTTTGACAGAGTTTCCACACACACTGGAAAGGGATAAAATGTGCACAATCCCATTCTAAAAGTACAGAAATATGAGGACAACTGGGTTGAGCATATCAAGCTTCCAAACCCTTGAATTTTCTTGGTCATCCTATCCCCAAGAAAACTGTTCCTTTCTACCATTACCACATTAGAAATGTATAACTGCGAGGGTGGTAATGTAACAGAATTTGTTATATACCAAATATTTGTCTAGCAAGTTAATGACCAAATCACCACTACTTTACTCAACATGGCAAGTTTACTGGTAATCTCTTACAGTGCTAAGCAACTTAGAACTACTCGTCACTTGGATCATCACTTGGGGAGTGATATTGAGCATTTCAAAATGTGTCTTCATAGAATACCTTGTTCAGGCACTCAAACTGCTCGTTCTGCGCTAAAGATGACATATGTTTAGATGAGCTCCTCTTCTTTGACTCCTTCCCAAGGAACATGAGGATAGAACCAGGGCCTACCATCTATCCCTCCGGCCAAATAGACATGACATGGGTAACAAATTTTTCTCCAAGAACAAACCATAGAAAGAACCAGAGATAATGGGAACTGCAGATGCTGGAGATTCCAAGATAATAAAATGTGAGGCTGGATGAACACAGCAGGCCAAGCAGCATCTCAGGAGCACTTTAATGTGAGGCTGGATAGGCCCGAAACGTCAGCTTTTGTGCTCCTGAGATGCTGCTTGGCCTGCTGTGTTCATCCAGCCTCACATTTTATTATCATAGAAAGAACCCTCTTCTCTCTCCCACCATTAGTCGCTATCAGTAAGATCCTTAAAATCAACCAACTCTATCCTTCATTTTGCTGTTAATGTGCACTGAATATGTGCAGCAAATCTTTATCCCTCAGAACTGTTGATGATCCAGAGGTAAAGACATGAAAAGAAATTAAGAAGGACAAATGGAATAGTGCTTATCTCGAAGAGGTTGGCATTCAAAAGTCTGAAAGTTATGCTTTAGTCATGGATTCTTGGTCAGATTTCAATCAGGAACATTGCACAAGATTGGGTGCCAACCTGCAGGATGTATTTTGCCTCACCAAAGGCAATAGGTGCAGTCACCACCCACCAGAGCTAAAAACGATTAGATTGATAACACATTCTGAAAATTCACTATACCTTCACATTTAGATGGCTGAGGGAGACTAAATTAAAATATTTAAAACAACCTGGAGATTTGCTACAAGCATTAACAAAAATACTGTGAGTACTCTACAGATCATGTATTACGTAGAGGGAGAAACAATAACCTAGCATTTAATAATTTGATAGTGACCGCTTTTCTTTAAAAAGAGGTGATACAGTAAGTCAGTCATCAGCTGAGTTTTGTGGATGTGACCACAAGATTGAATGCATGTTCAAATTAGTCAGTATTATAATACACGTGCAGTAGTTTAAACTGGAAAGTCTCAGTATCAGTTTGGCTTTTACTCAGTCATTTGAAGATTTCTAATAGGGCCATTTGTCAAAAGGCTATGGATTGACATATAGTATAAATGTAATATTTAAAAACAATTATATATAAAGTACTCATAGCTTTTGGTCACTATTTTAAAAGATTGAATGAAAAAGTAATTTTAAAGTAGACATGTTTTAAAAATATTTAAAAAAGGAACGTGCCCAAGACCATTTTACAGTTACTCAGTTTCTGTGCATATAATATCTGAAACTGCACAATACATGAAATTTTAAAAGAATATTCTGAAGGAATCCATCATGTATAATTTAATTACCTTTTATTGTTTAAAACAACTTTAAGACAAGTTTGTAAAACAATGATATAATATAATGATTACTATCCACATATTTTAAGTGGATTAAAGCTGATGTTACATGATCCAAATCAGGAAATTAGGTGTTTTGCTGGAAAAAGGTTTCAAAATGGAAAACAAAAAAAAAACTTTGTTGAAGCAAGAAAGTGAATACTCAAGCAACAAATGAAGAAATGCTCTCATTCAAACTTGGTGAATGTTAATTTGTTATGCATTATAACCAGAATTAGAGCAAGTATTTCAAGTTTACCATATGGAAAACAAACACATGAACTGCCACTTCCACATAAGAGAATCATATTTGTGTCTTAGAGTAGAAAGGAGGATAGCATGAGTGGGAGAGATGAGTGCAATAGGTACCCAACATCTGAAGGGACAGCTATTGGACAGTTTTAAATGCTTGACACAAAAGCTGATACAACTGTCCATATTTAGAGAATGATAGCAATAGCAGTCACACTTTACAGGATTATCTCGAAACAGTAGTGTCCTTGAAGATAGGAAGAAACGTTACGGCTCTAGGTGGTCATGTCAGAATTGGCAATGGGAGTCCAATCAAACCTTGGTGTTTTAATTTGATAGCCTTTTACCAGAAGTAAGCAAAAACAGAAAGCACCAGAGCACCTCAACAGGTCTGGCAGCATCTGTGGTGATGGAAAAAAAAACAGAGCTAGTGTTTCTGTCTACACTCCATTTCAAACAGAATTCACTGGACTCGGTTTCTCTCTCCACAGATGGTTCCTCCAGTATTTTCTGTTTTTATTTCAGATCTCGAGCAATTGCAGTACTTTGCTTTTATCTTTCATCAGAACTAGTTTCTTTCTCTATAAACACTACAAAATCACTGACTATTTCCAGCATTTTCTTGTTTTTATTTCAAGGTTTCCAGCCCCTACAATATTGTACATTTGTGGGCAATACATCAGTTCTGCTTTATGGAAACTGATGTCTAAAAAGTGTCGTATTCTTTAAGATTGCTGAAATAACACTTATGTTATTCTATCTTTTAAAACTTCAGTAATGGCAAAAGCAGCCACTTCACTACACACCAGGATAAGACTCCGCAGGGTAAGTTTATTATCTGGCAATCGTGCTCAAGTTACCAGGTGGTGACTGCAGTGCGTGTCCCAATAGTGTGCTACATGGCAGGATACAGTAAACAAAAACAGTTTGTAGGAGAAGGCCTTGGGAATTATTTCAACCCCTGGTGTACATAACCAAGAGCACTTCCCTACTACTACCTATTGTTTTTGACAGTCACTTACAAATAGCAGTTAGTCAGTTGCACCAGTGATGGAACAGACATACAGCAGTGCCTTGGGACATCTGAGCGTAACCTAAACAATAACTTAGATCCCATTCACCGGGTGAAAATGTAACTTACTAATAAGCAACTTATTATCCATGTGTAATATACACCAAGATACAAGGCATGAACGAGGTGAAAACATCGTCACCAGAAAGTCTCAGGTGAGTCTGACTTTGTCACATTAAATTGAACCCAGCCGGGGTAATTACTGAGCTAGGACATTACTATCTTTGTTGGGGAGCTGCAAGGAATGAGCACAGAAAAATAAAAGCAGCAATCACCAATATATAATTTGTGTCTTTAACAGAGGAAAAAAAGGGTTCTTTAAGCTCAGAGTTCTATAAATAAAATAACTAGCAAGTCAAATTCTAAAATAGTGGAAAGGGTTACACAAACTTGATTATTAGCAACATTTAAGAAGGGTTTTTTAAATAAAGATGGAAAGGTTGAAAAATGCACTTCCAAAGTGAGGGGCTTAAACAGCTTGTAACAACTGGGGTAAAAAAGGGGAAAAAGCAGTTTACGATGTACCACTGGAAAGAAAGTCAAAGATTTAAACGTTAGGCTGGAAACTACCGTTCCAAGTGATTGGGTTTGTTAAAAGTAACTACGAACGTAACATTTATCTTACATCAAGCTTACAGAATTCGGGGTTAAACCCTTATTATTGAGCCGTATTTTCTGCACTGTAATAGAAAGGACTTCAGATTGAAAATCGGACAGAGCATTTTTTAAAAAATTGTGGTTTATCTATGCTGAAAGTAGACATTTTTCAACATACATTACAGACCTTAATCCAGAGCAACAACTTTAACACCAGTATATCGGCTTCGCAACACGTTTCTGCTATACATGAATTTATTATTATGAGGCGCTTGCATAAAGTTGTTCTTGATCACTTTCTATAGTATTAATACACACTATTTAATATGCCGATCTGTACGTGCTCCGTGCGTTTTCGGCGGATGGACTAGTACGAATTGGCACCAATGCTTGAGCGATTCCCATGCCTTACATCAATAATTAAAACGCATTCAATTTAAGATCGTCATTATGACTAAATGAACAATCCGAATTTTCATTAAAAATATTTCAAATGAATCCCTACAACCACCTACAAGCGACAAAACCTTCTTAGCTAGGCTAAGGTTATGCACAAGATATACACCAATTCTTGACACATCCACACAGGACTGAAAATCATCCTGGTTTATTAATTGTGTGTTTCAACTGTTACTCTAGCTATTTCGGTCTAAACAAATGCAACCCCTCGTGACTCATTCTTGATTATTATGACAAGATAAAACTAGATGCACATTTGACAAAATTCACACAAGTTTACTTCAGAAATACGTGGGATTAAAACACTGAAGCGCAATTTTCTCGTTTTCGTTATGATCAATTCATAGGGTTTTTTAAAAAAATCACCCTAAGAGAAGGTGGAAACGTCGCTTACAAAAGCGGTTGCTGACTGAGTGGAATCAATAACAGTCTCGAACTGGAACAAGCAGCCTTGTCTTCATACACCTACTCGGAGGACAGGATGAAATCCCACTAAAAAAGTGGCAGTACAGTACCTGGCTGGTGATGACGCTGCCGCTTTCCGAGATCGAACACAAGCTGAAGACGGCGGCCAATGCCGCCGGGACTGCGCTCATCACCGCCTCTAACACCCACTAACGGTAACTAAGTCAAGGGTAGCAGGCAACTCCTCAGAGCAACTCGGCGACGGACAGGGATGGGGACCAGCTATCAAACCAAAGATGCTCAATTCCGCCGCCGCTGCCTCCTCCTCCTATCTGCCCTGCCTCCTTGATGAGGTTGCCCAACATCTCCTTACACCCGCCCACGCAATACCCCGGCGTAATGCGCACGCTCTAGCGGCTTCTCGCCCATTTCAGCGATTCCCTTACCCTTCTGACTGACTGCGCAGGTGATCATGGGAATTATAGTTGTTTTTCCCTTTCGCGCCCCGGCACCAAGTACGGTGAACTACAATTCCCAGCATCCTAGACGCCGCGCATCCGTCCGCGGCCCCGGCCCGTACCCGCTCCAAACGAAAAAAACAACCCCCCACCCCGCCACCAAAACAATAGGCGTTCACGCGGCGAGCCAATGTCTGTTGGCCACATTTCGCACGCGACAGATGCCGAAGATCCCCTCCCCCTAACAAAAACGTTTACCTGAGCTGTGCGAATGAAGCTGCCTGTCAGGCACTGCAAACCACCCCTAACCCTTTCCCCTCCCCTGGAGGAAGAGAAAGAGATGAATGACCAAAATCGATACAACTCCCTTGACTTGAAAGTCAAAATGAGAGGGGTCAATCTTAACTTCAAATGAGAAAATTCTAGAAATGCCACGTTCCGATCAAAGGGCAAGGAGAATGGGACGAATTGGACAGCAATTAAGATTTGAACAGTTTCCTTCCGAAAATTACTAAGTTTTCCCCGCAGGTAAGTCAGTCCACATCTAAAACAAACGATAGCAAATACTTGAGGGCTACTCACGCTGCTCCCTTCCCAGAACTTGTCCAAAGAGAAAGTAAAGAAACTACCAAAAAAAAGGAAAATTAGAATGGGGAGAAAGCCAGAAATATATATATTTTAAAAAGGCTTCCATAAATTCATCGTAGAAGATACAAATAAGATCGCAGAAACAATGATAATCAGAACATAGAAAGGGGGGAACTCAAGAAAGATCACAATCAGAATAAATTGTAGGATCTACAGGTTAACAACTCTTGGACTTCATCCTAGGGTCTTAAAAGAAATGGCTAGTGAGATGGCAAGGTGTGGAGCTGGATGAACACAGCAGGCCAAGCAGCATCAAAGGAGCGGGAAGGCTGACGTTTTGGACCTAAACCCTTCTTCAGAAATGGGGGAGGGAAAGGGGGATCTGAAATATAAAGGGAGAGAGGGGGAGGCGGATAGAAGATGGATAAAGGAGATGATAGGAGAGAAGACAGACAGGTCAAAGAGGCAGGATTGGAGCCAGTAAAGGTGAGTGTAGGTGGGGTGTTAGGGAGGAGATAGGTCAGTCCAGGGAGGATGGACAGGTCAAGGGGGCGGGATGAGGTTAGTCGGTAGGAGATGCGGGTGTGGAAGGAGGAGATAGGTGGGAGGAAGGACAGGTTAGGGAGGCAAGGGACAAGCTGGGCTGGTTTTGGTATGCGGTAGGGGGAGGGGAGATTTTGAAGCTTGCAAAGCCCACATTGATACCATTGGGCTGCAGGGTTCCCAAGTGAAATATGAGCTGCTGTTTCTGCAACTTTTGGGTAGCATCGTTGTCCATCCTGGGCCTCCTGCAGTGCTACATGTTGGAGGAATGGGAGGGGGAGTTGAAATGATTTGCGACTGGGAGGTGCAGGTCATCCCCGCCTCCCTAACCTGTCCTTCCTCCCACCTATTCCCTCCTCCCATATCAAGGCCCAACACCATCTCCTACCTACAAGCCTCATCCCGCCCCCTTGACCTGTCCATGCTCCCTGGACTGACCCATCTCCTCCCTAATGCCCCCACCTACACTCACCTTCACTGGCTCCATCCCCGCCTCTTTGACCTGTCTATCTCTTCTCCACCTGTCTTCTCCTCTATCCGCCTCCCCCTCCCTGTTTATTTCAGAACCCCCTTTCCCTCCCCCATTTCTGAAGAAGGGTCTAGGACTGAAACGTCAGCCGTCCTGCTCCTCTGATGCTGCTTGGCCTGCTGTGTTCATCCAGCTCTACATCCTCCTATCTCAGATTCTCCAGCATCTGCAGTTCCTACTATTTCTGGCTACTGAGACGGTTGCTGCAGTGGTTTGAATTTTCCAAAATTCTCTTGATCTAGGGGTGTTCTGTTAGATTGAAAGATAACATTCAACCCCTTTTTTAATAAAGGGAATCATAAACCATGAAACTACAAACCAGTTAGTTTAATATCTGTTATAGGGAAAATGTTAGAAGCAATTGTACTGATAATTTTGGCTTTAAGAAGTGTATTTTGTACTTTTTTTTAAAAATGAAGAAAGGTTGAGACAGACGTTCAGAACAGTCTGCTCCAAAGCCGATTAAAAAGTAAACAGATGGTGTAGCCTTGGGTTTACTTTAAAGTTGGAACATGAACGAGTAGGGTCAAGCTCCCACAGAATAAGGATTTTTTTTAGATTTAGCCTTCAATAGCAGTTTCTGGGGCTTTGAAGATGAATAAGGAAGCTCTATTCCTCTCTGTTACTGCTAAAAGCTAGGGTTCTCCTCCTGCAGCAAGAGGATCTAACTTACTGAATTTACTTTTGCTAGGGATGTAGGGTTTATGGGATGTTACTATATTGGAATAGTAACTGTTCAATAGTTAAATAGTCTATTATTCTGTTAATTTTTTCAATAAAGTTGTTATTCCACTTCTTTCTTTTGTCGTATTATAACTGTAGGTGTGTGAATAAATAGTTTATTTTACTTCAATACTGGTAGTTTGACTAATCAAATTGCATCTGGAACACAACACCTAGCAGCAGCCTTTAAACTAAGAAAAAGTTAAGGACTAGGCTATCTTCATACTTTTTGAGGGGACTTGGTCTGGCCCATGATACTGTGATGTAAGGAAATTGTAGCAGGATTCTTAGATAAGTTCCAAGGTATTCAGGCCAAGTCCATATGGTTTTGTGAAAAGGAAGTAATGTTTGACAAATCTACTGGAAACAAAAACATAAAGTGCTGGGGAAAACTCTGCTTTCTCTGCAAAGATAACTCAGCAAGTCTGGTAGCAATGTTTCAGATCCAGAGACTCTTCTTCAGAACTGTTTGTAGCTCGGAAGAAAGTGGATATGTATAATAAAGATTGGCGAGGGTAGGGGAGCGAATCAATCATGAATGGAGATGGAGCCCAAAGTGAGCACAAAACAGTTGGGTAGCCAAAAGAAATGGATAAATGTCAGCCCAGGAGAATGAATAGCTGCTAATGGGAACTATTGGTAGCTCACATTAGGCTGTTTTGTAGCAGCCCATGTGATGACAAGGCCTGGTGTGGGGGATTGGGGTTAGGACATGGGAAGATGGTGCTCAAGCCTTATAAAATTGTTGTACTCGATAGAGTCCAGAAGGCTGCAGAGTTTCCCAGCAAAAAAAAATGCTGTTCTTTCAGCCTGCGCCAAGCTTCCCCCGCGGGAGCACTGCAGTGAGCCCAAGACAAATGTTTGCGTGGGAACATGGTGGCATGTTGAAGTGGCAGGCAACTGGAAGCTTAGAGACCTTTTTTGCAGACAGAACCTTTTGGCTTTTATGCAGACTAAATGTTCTACAAAGTAATCACTCAGTCTGCATTTCATTTCCCCGATTACAGGAGACCATATTGTGAGCAGCAAACACAGTAGACTAGATTGATTGAAGTGCAGGTAAATTGCTGTTTCACCGAGGTGGTGTTTATGGGCATTGCATAGTGAGGGAGGGAGGAAGTAAACGGGCAAGCATTACACTTTCTGCCATTGCCAGGGAAGGCTTTTTATGGGGTATGGGGAAGTGTTGTAAGTGGAGGAGGAGTGCGCTAGGGTGTTTTGGGGAAAAGAAAACAAACAATGCCCACAGAAGATTGACAAGGAAGAGGAGAGGAACTTGTGTCTGGGTGGCGGAAATGGCGATTAATGATCTTTTGGATGGAGATGCTGGTGGGATGGTAGGCGAGGATGAGGGGGACCTTTGGCAGTTATCCCTCCAACAACAACAAAGTGAGTCAGACACAGCCGAGGGCCCTGTCAACCATTGTGGGGAAGCTTCAGTTGAGGAAGAGAATGAACATTTTGAAGGCCCTCTTGTCGAAGTTGGCATCATCTGAACAGATGCAATAGAGACGAAGGAACTGGAAGAATGGAATGGAGTCTTTACAGGAAGCAGGTTGTCAGGATGTATAGTCAAGGTAACTGTGGGAGTCAGTAGGCTTGTAATGGATGTTGGTGGCCAGCCTATCCCCAGAAATGGAAACAGAAATGATGTCAAGGAAGGGAACAGAAAGGAGAAGTCAGAAATGGTCCAGGTGAAGGTGAGAGGAGGGTTGAAATTGGATGCGAAATAGATAAACTTTTCCAATTCCAGATTAGAGACAGAAGCAACACCGACAATATCATCACTATTCCAGAGGAGTTGTGGGGAGGGACCCAAGTAGAACTATATTAAGAAATGTTCCCTATACCCCATAAGGAGAAGGCATAATTGGGGCCATGTAGGTATCCATTGACACACCTTTGAACTGGACAAAGTAGGAGGAGTTAAAAGGTGAAGTTGCTCAAAGGGATGGAGGAGCTTGGCCTGGCAGAGGAGGATACTGGTGGGTGAGACAGTTCAGGCTTGCTATTCCCCCAGAAAAAGCCCGAGACCGTCCGGATGGGGATGGACATGTAAAGGGACTGCATGTCCATAGGAGGCGACTAGAGCCCATGAACTGGGAATTCTGAAACTGACAAAGCATCAGAAGAATTGCAGATGTAAATGGGAAGGGACTAGACAAGGGAGACTCTGCTGGAGTTCTTTGAAGCAGTGGATGAAGGGGAGTCATGAATGCACTGTTATCAGATTTTCAGAAGGCTTTTAAAAAAGTGCTACACCAAAAATGTGTCTGTGGAAACTAAGAGCTCATGGGTATAAAGGAGAATGTTGGCATGGAGAGAACATTGGCTGGTTAACAGAAAGCAGAGAGTAGATACAAATGGGTATTTTTCCATTTGGCCAGATGTAATGAGCCTTGTGCCACAGGGATCAGTGCTAGGACTTCAACTGCTTATTCATATAAACAATTTGGATGAAGGCACAAAAAGCATAGTTTTCTACTATCTTTTCATCATCAACTAAGTTGTGAGGAGGGCATAAAAATGCTGCAGAGGGATATATACATAAGCTAAGCAAATGAATAAAAATGTAGAAAATGGAATCTAATGTAGAAAATGTTAAAAGTAGTGTCCATTTTGGCAGGAAGAATAGAAAAACATTATTCTTAACAGGGAGAGATTGCAGCTTTGGATATCTTTCTGCATGAACTGCAGATAAAGTAATTACGAAAGCTAATTGAATTTTATAATATATCATGAGGAGAATTGAATACAAAAATAAATATATTATGCTTCAGCTTTTCAGGGCACTATGAGACTGCATTTAGATTGCTAAGAACAATATTAATCGCCTTATTTAAGGAGGAATGTAAATACATTGAAAGCAGTTCAAAAGATCTATCAATCAGAGTAATATGGAATAGAAGAGTTGCCTTAGGAGGAAAGATTGGAAAGGTGAGGCTTGTATCTGCTGAAGTTAGAGTAAGGGCTGACTTGATTGAAACATATGTTTGAAGGATAGTAACAGGATGATTGTGGAGAGGATGTTTTCTCTATTTGAAGAATCTAGAATTGGGGGTAACTGTTTGAAAGTGATTAATTGTCTATTTAAAAACAGAGATGAGGCAACACCTTTTCTCCTGTTCAGTCATGAGTCTTTCGAGTTCTCTTCCCGAAAAGTGGTGGAAGCAGTGTCCTTGAATATTTTTAAAAGGCAAAAGGTAGATAGATCCTTGTTAAACAAAGCAGTAAAAAGGTTATCCATGCACGTGGGAATGTAGATTTGAAGTTACGATCAGATCAGCCATGATCTTCTTGAATAGCGAGGAAAGCTGGAGAGGCTGAATGGCCTACATCTGCTCCACGTTTATATTTATTTCATTTGAATAACAGAGGCTGCATTGTGTTTAACTAAGGTACCAGTGCTGACTCAGTATGGTAGCATTCTGGCTTTGCCAAATCTTGTAGATTTAATTTCTATTTCAGAGGCTTGAGCACAAAGCCTAAAACTTTGAGTTGAGTGCGGAATGCTGTAACTTTACACATTCGATGAGTTTGGTGGGTTGTGATAGTTAGTATTCCCATTGCCTACTCCATTTCTCTGAATTACCACTTCAATGTTTGTTAGATGCTCTGGGACGTTCTAAAGTAGTGAAACATGCTGTATTTCTGTCTTTCCACATTCACTTCACAATATGACCAGATCAAGCGCTGAAATTACATAAAGTCATTGCAGCTGTGTTACAAAAAGAAAAATGAAGCTCCAGTGAGATAAATCCCATATAGCAACTGTAAAAGCGATCATAGCTAAATTTGCAACAGATTATTATGTTAACATCTTTAAAATTAACCCAAAAAGAGACCTGTGTAACTAGAAGAGAAATAAAATTTGTACCAAAAGATCCAAATTTGACTTAATCTCATCTAATGTTTTCTTTAAAAAAAATTATTCACTTACACAAATAACTTCACAATTTGCACCTTGAAAGATTTCTGCACTATGGAACTGACAGATTTCTTTGCTCTTGCATTGCAATTACACTGTCTCCCCATATGGGCTCCTGCAAAAGTCATTATCATTGGCAGTCCCTCACAGACAAGGATGATTCTCTTCTACTCTCGGGGTGAGTTCAGGAGTGGCTGTACAGACCAACATGGCTTTTGCAGGCTCTGTTACATTTGGGGCAGAATTTGGTCACGGGAAAGGGTAGGTGAGGCATTGGTGTTGCAGTGTGTTCCTTTCGCCCAGTTTCTGCTTTGTCCTGACAGCAAGTCTCAAGTTACTTGATGCCTTCCCGGACGCTCCTCCCTGCTTTGGACAGTCTTGGACCGTCTTGGACCAGTGATTCCCAGCTGACTGTGAGAATGCCACATTTCATCAGTGAGGCCTTGAGGGTATCACTGAAGCGCTTCCTCTGTCCACCTGGGGCTTGTTTTGGAGCGGGGAGTACAATATCTGCTTGGGGAGTCTCATGTGCCCCACCATTCGTACCCAGTCAAGCGTGGTCAGTGCCTTGATGCTGTAGCTGTTGTCCTAGTGTTGATGCATCTTTCTTTCCAACGGATTCACAAGGTCTTGCACAGACAGCACTGGTGGTACTGCTCCAGAACCTTGAGGTGCGTGCTGTAGACAGTCCACATTTCAGAGCCATGTAGGAAAACAGGAACCACCACAGCTCTGCAAACCATAATATTGGTTCGAAAGTGCATCTCTTCACACCTACCTGCATTAAACTTGCCATGTGGCTCCTCATGTCCTCCTGCAGTCTGCTTTAAACCTGTTAATTCTTTCTAATGTTACTGTATATCTTATTCTGCAAATTTTTAAACTTGCATTCCCTATATTCAAGATCAAGTACCTGATGTACAAGGAAAATAATTAGCCTTATGCCTGACTCCTGGAGACCAGTACAAGCTTCTGCCCATTCAGAAAAATATACATTCATCTCTATACACTGCTTCCAATCCTTTGGTCAATTCTACACCAAGTTATCACTATTATTAATTACATGTGCTTCTATTTTGAATAAACTGGCAAGGATTAATTTCTCAAATTGATCCAAATGTTCGTACATACAATATCTACTGCCTCACTTTTAAAAATTTATTAGTGCAGTAACAAGAGTTCATGAAAGTGATTGAATAGGTGGAGTCTTTGCTTAAAGCTTCCCTTTTTTCAAATAAGGGTGGTTCCCGATTTTAATATAACTTCCTTGTGCTGTCTTGCACCATCAACAAGCATCCACCATGCCCCACTCTTCCCATATGTGTTTCTAGGTTTGGTGTATTTCTGTCTGTACCCTGCAGTCAAAGATCAAGATGCTGCTTGGTCTGCTGTGTTCATCCAGCTCCACACTTTGTTATCTTGGATTCTCCAGCATCTGCAGTTCCTATTATCTTATTTTAAAAAGTCCTTTGCTTAGGTATTAAAGTTTAAAATAAAGATTAAAAATAAAATTGTTGTTTATACCTGTACTAGAACAGTGTGGGCATCTTCTTAAAAGAAAGAATTCTCTGCTGTCCTACAGATTAATCCACAGTACTTTATTTGTACAGGTACAATAGAGGAACCTACAATGTAAATTTCTTTAAAGACTTCTTTGCAAGCAAGAAGCTTACTTTAGGAGCAAATTACCATAGATGCTGGAATTTGTACTGAAAACAAAATATGCTGGGGATCACACTGGGTCAGGCAGCAGCTATGGAGAGAGAGGAAGCGAATGTTTCACATCTTGATTACTCTATCTGATACTACTTTCTTTGCTGAAGCTTTCCTTGTTTTGTTTTGCAAATTATTTCAGCTAGGAATATGGTAGTACATATGTATGACAAGTTATTTTATCCTTTATATTGGCTTTTCCATGTGACCTCAGTAACCTAACTCTAACGTACCATTGATTGCTATGGGATTCCATTCTTTTAATGTCATTTTACTTAAAGTTGGTGTATTCCAGAAAATTCCAACAAAGTGAGGACACCCTGCACTTATTCACCTGACAACTAAAGCTGTCATTCTGGAACAGATTGCTTAATTCACAGGTTACTAAAGTTGAGCTCAGAGTTTGTCTCCTAGCGAAATTCACGAGAGCTACAATGAGTTGAAGCATATCTGAAGTCCATTCATGTAATATCCCTGCTTCTGTCTAATAGAGATCTGAAAATCTATAATCTCTAACTTCTTTTAATAGAAAGCAAATTCTTGTATATATACACAATTACTACCTCCATTAGATTCCATAAAGACCTCTCAGCTAGATTGTGATTCCTCAGAATGGGGGTTTATACACTGAAGGAAGACACAGAAAATAAAGTGAACATAATCTGGCAGAGTCTAAAGCACAGGATGTGATTAGTTTACCCGCCCAACACCAAAGGAACCTATCTTAAAGCATTGACTATGAATGCTGGAATTCAGGTGAAATTTTTAAAAGTAAGATCATTCGAGTTTTGTATGACAAGAAGATAAAGAGATATGGAAGAATAGCAGTTACTTGGATTTGAGATATAAACCAGCTATGACCTAATTTGGTGGCAGAACAAGTACCAGACCCTGCTCCTGTTCCTGTCAGGCGCTGGTCAAGATGTCCATCGATGTTAAAACAATCTTTTACTAAAAAATAAATCAATTAAAGGATCTCCAACTAAATACTAAAAGTTGAGTTATAGAGAGAAGACGAAAAATATATAAACACAGCGTAGAGAGCAGAGGATATTTTCAAGGTTCTATATAAATGCAAGGTTTTTCCCCTAACAAGAAAGCTAAGTTGCAGTGTATCAGAATAGACAGGGAAAACTATGCCAAATCCATGTCAAAGATTTAACAAAAAAGTTGTTTCATATCTCCAAAGGGCACCATCTTTTATCGATGTTTTGATGTTGACAGGCTCCATCATTTGAAGATTGGAAAAACCTTTGTTGCCCAAAATTACAGAACTCTGGTACAAAGCAGGTACTCTTAGCTGAAATCCTAACATATCAAGACTATATATAGTTTGGTGTAATCTACAACTTGTATGGAAATGGTGAAACAAGGCATTGGCAGAGGAAAAAAAAACACCTGCTATAAATCAGAAAAACAAAATGTAAGCAAAATCATTGACACGGGTGCTCTAAATTTTCCTTTTCACACACACTTTGGATAACACTGTTCAAATATCTTATTTGGCTCAAATGTCAGTCATCGTCTGGTAACGTGACATGCAACATTTTACTTAATTATAAAAAGGTGCAGTTTGAAAGCAAGATGTTGTTTGATAAATAAAATCATAGATTTTGCATTTTGAACAAATGACCTGAAATAAAAGAACAGGTATAGACATTGAATTTCAATATTTTCACAAACCACAATGATATGAGAAGAATTGTATTGACCCTTCCAGCCTGATCCACACACCAGGCCTTGTTACTACGTAGCCTGCCGTTACGCACCCCCTGTTGTTGTTAGTCGCTAACAGTCCCCATTAACAACTTTTCACCCTCCCAGAGGTAGCAGGGACTGCAGATGCTGGAGAATCCGAGATAACAAGGTGTAGCGCTGGATGAACACAGCAGGCGAAGCAGTATCAGAGGAGCAGGAAGGCTGACATTTCGGGCCTAGACCCTTCTTCAGAAATGGGGGAGGGGAACGGGGCTCTGAAATAAATAGGGAAAGGGGAGGGGGGGGGGAAGCAGATAGAAGATGAATAGAGGAGAATCACCCTCCCAGTCTGATCATTAGCAACTCCTTTGTCTGTCCAATTGTCTTTCTCTCTCTTTGAGCTCTATCCTATCGTGTACTCCCTACCCCACCCACCTCCCTATTTTCTGCATATAAACTGACATTTTCCCAACCACCATCAGTTTTGAGGAAGGGTCACCAGATTCAAAACGTTGACTCTGTTTTTTCCTTCACAGATGCTGCCAGACCTGCTGAGCTTTTCCAGCAACTTCGTTTTTGCTTACAATTTGTAATGTTGGTTTTTATTCTAAATTGACTATTTATTTGATATAGTCTGATCACAACCACAGCCAACCGTATATTAATGTAAATTTACTAAAAATTGCAGTCACATTTAAAAATCAGACAAAAATGGACACCAAGCTAAAGAAGGACATATTAGCGCATATGGTACATTTTAAGGAGGCAGATCTGGAGAAAGCAAAAAGAAACTATTAAATCAAGAAATTCAAAATATTGTAAACAAAAAAAAAATGAGGAGATAGGGTCACTGAGGGATGTAAACAATAAATGCACATACGATCTCAGTGAATTATATCTTTTTCTTCCATGGGACATCGCATTGCTGGCTGGGTCATTCCTATGTATCCCGGAGAAGGTGATGCTGAGCTGTTTTTTCAAATCTTGCAGTCCATGTGCTGTAAGTAGACCCGCAATGCTGTTAGGGAGGGATTTCCAGGATTTTGACAGCAACACTGAAGGAACAGTAATATATTTCCAAATCAGGAGGGTGAGTGGTTTGGAGGGGAACTTGCAGGTGTTGATGTATCTGCTATCCTTGTCCTTCTAGATGGAAGTAGTCATGGGTTTGGAAATATTCAATATTTACTTTCCCCTAGTATACAGCAGGGTAAAGTACCAGCAAGGGGTGATTTAATTTTTAAAAAATCTTTAATGACATTTAAGATAGAAAAGTAGATGAGAAAGGAGATGCTTGACAAACTAAATTAAAGAGCAGATAAGACCCAGGAGTGCACGAATTGCATCCACAAAAATTCAAAGTAGCCATGGAAAAGGTATAGTGCCTCTGTTTACGTGTACGTGTACATGTATACATGTCTGCAAACTGATTAAAACTCAGGATTTAAAAATACACAATTTCAAAATTTATGGATGATGCCAAGTTAGGAGTTGTAGTTATGACAATGTTGTAACACTATAACAAATAAATTTATAGAAAAAAAGTGTGTGTAATTGGTAGAGAGATAATGGGAACTGCAGATGCTGGAGATTCCAAGATAATAAAATGTGAGGCTGGATGAACACAGCAGGCCAAGCAGCATCTTGTGCTCCTGAGATGCTGCTTGGCCTGCTGTGTTCATCCAGCCTCACATTTTATTACTGTGTAATTGGTAGCTCAGCTTCAATACAGTTGATACATTTTACTATGAAAAATAAGTTGATCATACCTTGGAAACTGTCTCTCTAAATAAGGAAGGGGAACAAAAGGGCTATGAGATACAAATACAACAATCATTAAAAGTAGCTGCACAGGTTAATAAAAATTTTTAAAACCCTAAAGCTGGAAGGTTTATTTTTGGAATGCGACAGACAGAACTTAAGTTCTCTTTCCTGTTCGTGTTTCATTTTCTTTACTGTCTGTCTGGCATGCCTTACCTTATTCTTGGAGAGTAGATCTCAAATAAAATAATTTCAGCATCAAGTTATTGTGATTTTAAAAACAAAGGAGGTTATTATTCTCATACAATAATCCAAATTTAAAACATGGCATGTCACACACTTCTTGGCACATGGACACACAAAGATTGATTTGAGGTAAAGATTACCATTAAAATTATGGTTATTTCAGTCTCTGGGTTATGATCTCATATTCTGATTAGCACGCCAAGTTTTTTGAAGGATATTGATGCTTTGAACTTGGTGTAAGGGTCTTGTAAAGTGAAAGATTTTCTTGAGACATAGGGAGTGGTTTCAGCCCACAAAATCTACCTATGGGGATGGCCATACTTTTCAGCCTTTTATGTCCATTTTTAAAATTAGCTGGAAGTCTGTAATATATTGGGGCCCAACAAGAACAGAATTAAAATAGGAAAGTTAGGTCAATCCTATATCAAAGCTAGCTTAGGCTGCACTAAGGAGAAATGTTAAGAATAATTTGAAGATCAGAATAAGTAAGATATAAAGGCACTTAGATTTCATACAGTGTGGAAACAGGCTCTTCAGCCCAAAAAGTGCACACCGATTCTCACAGCATCCCACCCAGGCCCATCCCCCTATAACCCATCTAACCTACACATCCCTGAACACTGGGCAGTTTAACACAGCTAAATTGGTACAACAGAAGTGAATTATTAGGATCATACAAAAAGAGAGATTACACCCATCAGGACAGAATGAATGGGCTGGGGCTTGTTCCTTGATGAAAAGTGAAATCTAACAATTGACCTGATGACACTCTTCGTTGAACTGACTGCAGTCTTAATTCCTATTTCTTGTCACCCCTTCTCCCAACTCCCCTAACCTTGCAGATCAAATTCTAAGTCAGCCTTGAATATATTTAATGATCTAGCCTGCACTGCTGTCTGATGAAGAGAATTGCAAAACATAATGACTCTCAGAAAAGATGTCTTAAATGATAGACCAAATCATTTTTGAAATCTGTGCTTCCTTATGATTATTTCCCCTTGTGGGGAATGTCTGTCAGCATCTACGTTGTCAAATTTTTGGTTTCAGTAAGATCACATTCTATACCATAATGAGTATTGGTCAAACATATTCAAACTTACCTAAGTTTACCCCTTCAACCCAGGTATCATCCAAATGAACCTTCACTGACCTGCTACCAGTGCAAGTCTATCCCTCCTTAAGGAGATCAAAACTGAATGCACTACTCTTGGTGTAGACTCACCTATGTCTTGTACAGTTATAATAAGAGAGTTCCCTACTTTTATGCTGTACCTCTCATACAATAATAAAAGTTCAACATTACATTTGTTTTCCTGATTACTTGTTGTATCTCTAGACTAACCTTTTGTGATTCATGGACATTGACATCCAGGTCCTTTCCAAACCACTGCATTTTGCAGTCTCTCTTCACTTAGCTAACATCCTACACTTCTCACCAAAGTAGACAACCTCTCATTTTCCTACATTATACTGCATCAGCTAAATTGTTGCCTTTTCACTTAACCTGTCAAGATCCTTTCATAAACACTTTCCATTCTCTTGTGTGTGGCACCTTTTCAATTCTTTTTAAGGGGAAAGAGCAGGAAATTGTCCTGATTCACTGACCATAACTGATTCCCTCTCTCTTCAACTCCAAGCAGAGCTAGATGTAAAGCATTCCACATAACCTCCAACCAGACAGGCATAACTCTGGCCTGTGCAGGTGCCCACTGCGTCATACTGTACTGGAGGTGGTGAGAAGTTAAAAAAGAAGTTGTTTAATGAGATAACAAGTCCTGTCAAGCAGAAGTGGATAGTAATTCATGGAAATTGAGGGACATCCATTCAAAAATGAACATCACCCTAGTGGGGATGAGATATAGAGACTGGATTTCCATGTGAAGAGAAAATTGTTAGGACCAGAAAATTGGAAACTTTTGAAGGGTATCAGAAGAGTAGTGGAGATCAGACAAGGAGAGAAAAGAAAATCAGGATAGGAAGAAATTAGTTGAATGGGGCCAGATCAGGTTGAAATGAAAGATCTACCAGAGCAGTTCTGTTTATGGATCTTGGGAAGAAAAGAGAAATAGTTTGTATTGCTTTGGGGGATTGTAAGGTAGAAATCTGTGAAGGAATAACCTCCAGGGGAGGTCCATGAACACCCGAGAAATAATGTTTCCTGATGTTTGATGGAGGAGTTATGGTCTAGGAGAGGTAGATGGGGAGCTTAGAATTGGCATTCAGCCTTTGCTCAGTATTGCCAGCATGCCAGACATCATCACTGTCATCAGCAGGTTTGATAACAATGTTACTGTCCGACATGAATGCAGAAAATTCAAATGGATCCAGGATACAGTGAGACATTAGAGAAATTGAGACAGCTGATGTCACACCAGCATCATTTTTTTCTTTATTTTTTGAGGAGATGTAGCATCAGTGGCATGGCCAGCCAGTGTCCTCGTCAGAGGGCAGTTAAGAGTCTACCATGACATGAAGAAAGTTAGTGAACCAGACGGGCTTTTACAACAATGAGAGTTACGATGATCATAATTACTAAGACTAGCTTAATTTCCAGATTTATTTTGTGGAATTTGAATTCCACAAACTGCCGTGGCAGGATTTGAACCTGTACTATCAGACAATTAGCCTGACTTAAAGTCCAGTGACATTATTACAACATCCATTAAAATAAAAAGAAAGATCAAGAAGGGTCAAGAGATTGTGGGAATCTTTGACTTCTTTACTTGTCTCCTTGTTAATTCCTTTAGCTCTGGCCCAGAACTCTTGTCATTTAATATCCCCTCTCTTCCACCTTCTCCCACTACACAACTTAAGACCCATTACATTTCTAACTTTTCCAGTTAGAATGAATGGCACAGCCATAGAGTCAGAGTTACACAGCATGGAACAGACCCTTCAGTTCAACAGTTCAGCTGACCAGATATACTGAACTGATCCACTCCCATTTGCCAACATTAGGCCCATATCCTTCTCAGCATTTTCTATTTGCGAATCAATCCACGTTGTGATAAATACTGTTGATTGTCCCCGCCTACACCATTTCTGGCAACTCCTTCCATACATGCAACATCCTCTGCATGAAAAAGTTACTCATCAGCTCCCTTTTAAATCTAACCTTAACCCTACACCCTATAGTTTCGGACTACTGTACCCTGGGAACAAAAGACTTTGGCTGTTCACCCTGCCCATGCCCCTCATGCTTTTGTAAATTTATATAAAAAGGTCACTCCTGAGCCTCTAAACCTCCCAGGAAAATAGCCCCAGCCTATTCAGCCTGTCCCCATAGCTCAAACCCTCCAATTCTGGCAACATCCTTCTAAATCTTCTCTGAACACTTTCAAGTTTAATAACATCTTTCCTATAGCAGGGAGACCGGAAATGAACGAGTATTCCAAAAGTAGACTAACCACTGTCTTGTACAGCCACAAAAATGATGCCTCAACTCCTATACTCGATGCACTGAACAATGAAGGCAAGTGTATCAAATGCCTGCAATATTAATTCTGTTAATTTCTCTATATGCTACCTGACTTGCTAAGTAGATCAGCATTTTCTATCTTGATTTCTGATTTTCAGCATTTGCTGCAATAATGTTTTGGAAATCTAAGAATGTGCAGGTATGTCAAATCAAAAACAAAGTTATAAAGGTGATGAGAATTACAAGAAAGAAGATTGATGAAAACAGATCTCAGCCAACCACCACCACTAAGATAATTGCAATAACTGCAGAACAAAATCAGAACCATGCAAATAAGAAAAATACTGCACAGGCTAGGAATGTGAAATTTTTTAAAAAATCAAGTGTTGGAAGAACTCAGCAGGACTGCTGAGTTAATGTTTTGAATCGAAGGGTTCCAAAGAAGAATCATATCTAACTTGAAATGTTAACTCTGCTTCTCTCTCCACAGATGCTGTCAGACCTTCCGACTTTTTCCAGCATTCTCTAACTTTATTTCAGAATCATACAGTATGTTCTTTGGCAAGATAATATGTAGACTCCTGTATCAACCTAATCAAACAGCAATCAAAACAGCAGACAGAAGTAATCCTACGTTCATTTGAAAATTGTCGTACTAAAAATTAATAAGTTAGTGGCAGAATGAGCATCCTCAAGCATAGTGGAATTCAGCATACAAATACAGGCATCAAGCTGAAGGATATGTAAGCGTCCAGCTAAAAATATCAAATTAATGATTCCATTCAGCTTCCACCAGGACACAGCCAGGTCCAGCCAATTTGTTTCACACCATATGGCATTAAAAGATGTAGTGGCCCAAAGCTGCCAGTTTGGCAAATATCAACGTGATGAAAAGTGAAGTGACTTGCAATTCATTATTGTTGATCATCTCTTCAAGTTAGCCAGAAGAATGCTATAACACAAGTCTTGCTGTCAAATTGAACAATTTCAGCTAAGAATGTCTCATTGAGAAATATATTGCAACTCACTAAAAAGCTTCAGTGCCAATTTTTCCCCAGTGATAACTGTGGCCAACAATTTAGCAGCAGGTCAGTGCTTTTAATTGGTCTGACTGATTGTATGCAGTTGGCTCAGTACAAACCATTATATTGCCAACACTTAGAATAATTGTGTGCAGTCAAGTTAGTGCAGCAGGTGCAATGTGCCAATTGGCCACCACATTCAAAAGTCAAAAACCAGGGAGATCTGATGATTGGCATTCACTTTCTTCAACACCACTCCACAAAGTGGATCTACAAAAACAAGCTGGTACCAAAGCTTCAGGAGCCGTCTAAAGCCTTCACTTTAATGTGTAAAAGACCAATTTACCACTAACATTTACATGACATAAACAGTTATCCTGCCATTCTACATTTAAGCAAAATATAACAGTACATAAATCTCAAGCAAAATGTATTTCACAAATTGTCCCCGTGAGAATAATGCTGCATCGCATCAAGGGAATAATTGAAGGATCATCAAGAGGACAATTAATGGATCAATTAAAATGAATAAGCAACAAAATATCTGAACAGCCCAAAAAATAATGAAACTATACCTGGGGTACAGCACAGAGATTCATATATTCTGCAGAGTTAAGAAAGGATGTACATGGATTGGCGTTGTTACAGGCAAAAGGTCACTGGGTTGGTTCCTGAGAGAATACTTCAAGTGAATTGGACCTATCCCTTTTGGGTGTTAGTAAGAGTGGATCCTATTTTTAGTGAGATTCCACTAAGGAAAACATTGTGCCCAGCCATCTGAAAGATGACACCTTCAACAGTGCAGTGCCATACCGGAGTTTCTCCAGCACTTGGTTTATAATTTCTTATTTACGTTTGTTCAGTTCTGTATTACAGTCATTAAATAACCATGCAAAAGACTGCAGCAAGCAGTAGCCTAGATGGAACTCGGTGAATTTTGTTATTCCCTCTAATAAAACACTGCTCTTCTGATCAGTAAAGCAACAAGTTATTAATCCCATATGGGCAATAATGTTTTTAATCCAATAACTGGGATACAATATGTAAATAATTTGAGATTTAGACCGTATAGCATGCTCAGAAGGAAGAGCAGACTACAGTCCCCAAGAGATTTCACCACATTCAAGACTGTTGCAGGATTGTAAAAAATATTATTACACTTCATGTTAATTCTTTCTCCCACTCCACAGATGCTGCCAGACATGCCGATTTTCTCTAGCATTGTTTTTTATATCTGATGTAGACCAGTTGATAGAGGTGGATTGCTATAACCGTTCATAATGTACGTAATCCGTGTATCATGTGACTTTCAGGAGAGTCTTTAAAAATGGAGTCTTTTCTCCATCAATCCGTTTTATGTTAACACCTGAAATTCTCATTCGTTCCCCATTCTCCCGCTGTGAGTAGTTCAGTGTAACATAGCAAGAAATCCTGCGCACGGATGCACCCACATTTCTGAACTGAAAACTCACTGCAGCACACTATCCATACTAATATTGCTAATGCTGCCCTGAACAAGTATGATATTGTTTTTAGACAAAACGTTACAACCTGGGCTCGACTGGTCTCTAAGATGACAGTCCAAGATCCTGTGATTCTTTTACAGAACAGCAGGGGAATTTTCGACAGACTCCTAGCCAATATTTACACGTGAACTATAGATATCACCAACAGGAAAAAACGTTGTGGGATCCTTTTGTGTGCAATTTGGACGGTGTGTTTCCCTACAAGATTGTTAAAGACATTTTCACAATTACTTCCTGGGCCTTGGAGAGGATTAAGTGTAGTGAAATTAAGGAAAGTTGCATCCTCTGAGCCCCAGTCAATGGAAGAAAACTTACGTGACAGAAGCAGTCTTCGGCCTCGGGGCCGGCATCCGGCATTAAGGGCCCACCGTCGATGGGGTGCCCGGGCTGGTTAAACCCGGCGCTTCCGCCTGCGACACTGCCCAGGAAGATGATCAGGATAGCACCACTCCTCATCGCCCCTTCGGCCTGCTGAGCTTCAGATCATCACACGCAGCAGCCAGCTTTGCACCGTCCCGGTTAGTGCTGAGACGAGGCCAGCAGCCCGGAACAGGAAATTGGAGGGGATACTGTGGGAAGCTGTAAGACCCAGCGACTCTCCCCACAAGCGGAGTATCAACAATTCAAGGCCAGCATGCCCCCCACCCCGATGCTCTGGGGGCGCTTTATATTTCAGGCATGTCTTTCATTGTTTGTCCGCTGAGGGGGTGGGCGAGTCATGCTTTATGGGCTTCTTCCTCCTTACGGTTCCCAGAGGTTCAAAATAAATGTACAATTCTGAAACTTTATCAAACGCATTTTAGATGTTACCATACATTGCGAATGATGTTTTGTTCATTGGCTCCTTGACTGCAATGTTAAAAATCATGGCCAAGGGATGACAGGGACTGGTAGCTCAGTCTTCCTGGGTACATCAAAGATAATCGAGGAAGCGAACGTAAAGAGGGAAGTACGGTTTTTGATTAGAGGAAAAAATCACAGCAATACTTGGGATATTATCTGAGAAATCGTCCACTAAAGCGATATGGGTGGAATTAAGAAATAAGAAGGGGGGGTGATCACTTTGAAGGGGTTATACTTTAGCCCCTCCCAACAGTCAGCTAGAAATTTGAGGAGCAAGTATGTAGTGAGATCACAGATAGCCCGTTAAGAGTAATAGGGTTTGTAATAGTAGGAGGTTTTAACTTTTCAAATATAGACTGGCACTGCCTTAGTTTTAGGGGCTTGGATGGGGAGGAATTTTTAAATGTGTTCAGGAAATGTTTCTCATTCAATGTATTGACGGCCTATGAAATGTTAATGTGGGAGCACTCTAGGACCAGTGACCATTATTCTATTAGTTTTAAAATAGTCAGAGTCCTGCGGCATAGAAACGGGCCCTTCAATCTAAGTCATCTATGTTGACTAAGCTTCCCACTTGCCTGCTTTTGACCCACATCCTTCTAAACCTTTCCCATTTGTGTACCAATCCAAATGTCGTAACTGTGTCTACATCTGCCACTTCCTCTAGTGTTCTTCCTCATCCCACATACAAACCACTGTCCGTGTGAAAAAGTTGCCGCTTGGGTCCCTTTTAAATCTTTTTCCTCTCACCTTAAAAATATTCTTCTTAAGTTTGAAATCCTCCACTCTTGGGAAAAGACCTTTGCTATTCACCTTATCTATGCCCCTACTGATTTTACAAACCTCTGTAAGATCACCTCTCAACCTCCCAAGCTCCAGTTAAAAAACTTACAGCCCACCTTTGTAAGGGAAACCCTCCAGTCCCAGCAACTTCCTGGTACATCTTTTCTGCACCGTCTCCAATTTAATAATATCCTTCCTATGGCAGGGTGACCAGAACAGCTCCCACTATTCCCAAAGAGACCGCAATGTCCTGTTTAACTTCAACATGATGTCTCAACTTCTATAATCAGTAGTCTGAGCAATGAAGGCAAAGATGCTAAATTCCTTCTCAGCCACCCTGGCTACTTGTGTGCAACTTTCAAAGAACTATGTACTTGAACACCTTGATTCTTCTGTTCGACAACACTTCCCAGGCCCCTACCATTAACTGTATGAATCTCACCCTTGTTTGTTTCACCAAAATGTAATACCTCACATTTATCCAAATTAAGCTCCATCTGCCACCCCTCAGCCCATTGGCCCAATTGATCAAAATCCCTGTAATCTTATATAACCTTGCTCACTGTCAACTATACCACCAATTTTGGTGTCATCCACAAACTTAGTATCCATCCTCTGTTAGCCAGGAGGCTGCAGAAAGAGAGAGAGGCACCAGCCACTGACAGGCTGCAGAGGGAGAGAGGTACCAGCCACCAAAAGGCTGCTGGGAATGCTCAGTGTAAAACTGTTGACACACACAGGGAAAAATAATTGTGAACTGAGAATGACCTGAATCCAAGTGCTGGTCTAAATCGATGGGAACCCTTTGGTACCAACCAAGATGTGCAAAAAAGTAAAATAGATGGGCTAATATAAAAGCCTTATATAGACAAGGAGCAATGAGGTAACGCTACCTAAGTCTTTGGTCCAGGGCTAAAAAGGTAAAGGCATGTGATAAGCGGATGAACCTGAGCCAACAGGAAGGAGATAGCACAACTTGAGAGAGAGCGATAAGAGATAGTATAAAAAGACCCTCAGGGTGTGCAGCTAGCAAAAACTCCTGACACCAACCATCACAGAAGCAGACCCTATGTCAAGGATGTGGTGACAACACCGAGAGAGAGAAAGAGAGAGTGCAGTGCCTGACCAGCATCAGCCCTCATTAGCAGCAGCAGACATCCCATTTGGGTATTAGCTTTTACATTCTGTGACTACTCATGGAGTGTCAGAAAATAGGTTCTAGTTCAGTTTGCAGGAAAGTATATAAGCTCTAGTTTGTAATAAAACATACAAACAATATGTGTCTTGCTTAACATATTAATAAAGTAATCCGTGAAGTTATGAGAAATTACTCTTCTCCTCTCTGTACATGCCAGCACCACAGCTGGCAATTGTCACACTCAAACAGATTCTAACACCTCCCAATCCCTATGGAATGTCACTGGTCACAGGCCTCCAGTCTGAAAAACAATCACCCACCACCGTCCCTCCTATGTCTGTCTCCTACCATCAAACCAATTTTTTATCTAATGGCATACTCTCCCTGAATCCCGTGTGATCTAACTTTACTAATTAGTGTACCATGTAGAACCTCATCAAATGTTTTACTAAACTCCATGTGGGCAATGTCTACTGCTGTGCCGTCATCAATCTTTATTTATGTTATATTATGGTTATGTCCTCAAAAAACTCAATGAAGTTTGACCAAAAACCAAACTGGACCAGCTCCATAAATACCGTGGCTGTAAGAGATCAGAAGCTAGGAATTTTGTGGTGATTAATTCATACTTTAATTCCCCACTACCTACCCACCATCTTGAAGACACATCTTGGAAGTATGATGGAATATTCCCTACTTACATTGATGATTGCAGCTCCAACAATACTGAAGCTTGACAGAATCCAGTACTAAGGAGGCATTTGATTGCCACCACATCCACCAGCAGTATTCACTCACTTCACCATAGTGGCAGTAGTGATGAAATCTACAAATTGCATTGCAAGAATTCAAAGCTTCTTTGGCAGTACCTTCCGAACCTATCACCATTACCACCTATTTGCCTTTTTCATCACTTGCCCACCATAACCTCCCATCTAAGATAATACAGTGTGAGGCTGGATGAACACAGCAGGCCCAGCAGCATCTCAGGAGCACAAAAGCTGACGTTTTGGGCCTAGACTCTCTGATGAAGGGTCTAGGCCCAAAACGTCAGCTTTTGTGCTCCTGAGATGCTGCTGGGCCTGCTGTGTTCATCCAGCCTCACATTTTATTATCTTGGATTCTCCAGCATCTGCAGTTCCCATTATCACTGATAAGCTCCCATCTATCAGTTTTTCCAAATTGCAATCTTAAAGTTATAAGCAAGGTGCATCTACATTACCCAGCTCTGCTACCTAATTTAATGCTATCAGCACACTTGAATATCTGAGTCTCTTCATTTTAGGTAATTGGTAAGCACTGTGTAAAAAAATTAAGGCCCCCAAGGAATACTGTCAATTAGGGTGTACACCCATTAACTCCTTTCTGTTTTATACTTTATCCGGTGCACTACATTGATTGCTTAATACATTTTCCACTCCTTCCTTCTTGAATCATTATTGATTTTCTGCTCATATTGTTTGTTCCTCTCTTGAGTCTAACTAATGCGGTGGGCTGGGGAGGATAGAAAATGATGTGGAGCACTTTTTTACTCAGTTACAAAAGTATGAAGATTTGTCTCCATTTTGTTTGATAGTCAGAATAATCTTCCGTTAAATTCTTACATTGCGACACTCAGGAAGGCTGCATTTAACCAATGACACTGGTGGAACAGTGCCAGCACAGAACAAAGAGTTTTAGAAACAGGATAGTTCTAGCCCACAAGTTAAAGTTCCAAATAGGGGCAAAGCCAGTTTCTATGGTATGAGACTGTTCACAGATAAAGGGATGTCTGGTGAGTAGTAGGCTTTCAAAAGCAAGTTAGTGAGAGTCTGGGCCAGCATGTTCCTATTCCTGAAGGGTAAGGCTGGCAGGAGTGGGGATACTGGATGATTAGAAATATTGAGGCTCTGGTCAAGAAAAAAAAAGGAGGCATATGTCAAGTGTAGTTAGCTGGGATCAAGTGAATCCCTTGAGGTGTATAGGAGAGTGAAGAATACACCATAGGGAAATCTACAAGGCTACAAGTGTACTCTAGTGTATACTTGTAGAATCTCTTTGGATTCTCCTTTACCTTATTTGCCACAATCTACCATAGCTAAGGTAAAGGAGAATCCAAAGAGATTCTACAAGTATATTAATGGCAAGAGTAACTTGGGAAGAATAGGATCCCTTAGCAATCCACAAGGCCATCAATATGGATGGAACCACAGGAGATGGGTGAGATCCTAAACAAATATTTCGCAGCAGTATTTGCTGTGGAGAAAGACAATGAAAGCTAGGTAACTTGGGGGAAATAAATGTGATGTCTTGAAAAAAAATCCATATTACAGAATAAAGAGATGCAGGTCTTAAAATGCATAAAGGTAGAAAAGTCCCCAGGACCTGATCAAGTGCATCCTGGGACATTGTGGGAAAGTAGGGAATAAATTGTGGACCCCCTAGTAGATAATTTGTATCATCAGCAGCTGTAGGTAAGGGGCTGGAAGACTGGAGGATAGCTAATATTGTTATTCAAGAAAGGCTGCAAGGAAAATCAGAGAATTATAGTCAATTGGACCTAATGTCAGTGGTGGGTAATTTGTTGGGGGGGATTCTGACAGACAGGATCTATGTACATTTGGAAATACAAGGACTGATTAGAAAAAGTCAGCACAGATTTGTGCATGGGAAAACGTGTCTTGCAAATTTGATTGAATATTTTGAAGAGGTGACCAAGAAGATACATGAAGCCAGACCAGCAGACATTGTCTACATGAACTTTAGCAATACAATGCTCTGCATGGTAGACTGGTTAGTAAGGTTAGATCACATGGGATCCAGTGACACCCAGCCAATTGAATACAAAATTGGCTTAATGGTATGTGACAGAGGGTGGTGACAAGAGAGGATTACAGTTCAGACTGGAGGCCTATGACCTGCAGTGTGCCACAGGGATCAGTTCTGGGTCCACTGTCATTTGTTATTTATGTAAACAATTTGGATAAGAATATAGGAGGCATTGTTGGTAAATTTGCCGATGACACAAATTGGAGCTCAAGTGGACAGTGAAGGTGGTTACCTTAGAGTACAATGGGATCTTGATTAACTGGGCCAAGGATTGGCTGAAAGAGTTTAATTCAGATAAGTGAGACGTATTGCACTTTGGTAAGACAAACCAAGGCAGGACTTACACATATAAGGGTCAGGCCCTAGGTAGTGTTGTCAAACAGAGACACTTCGGGGCACAGGTACAAAGTTCCTTAAATGGAATCACAAGTAGACAGGGTGCTGAAGAAGGCATTTGGCACTCTTACTTCATCAGACAGAACACGGAATCCAAGAGATGGATTCGTTACAGCTACGTTACAGCTGTATAAGACCTGGTAAGGCCACATATGGAGTAATGTGTACAATTCTGGTTGCCCTGCTAATAGGAAGGGATGTTAGTAACTGGAAAGGGGACAAAAGATATTTGCAAGGATGTTACCGAGACTAGAATGTTTGAGTTATAAGGAGGCTGGAACTTTTTCCCCTGGAGCAGAGGAGGCTGAGGCATGACCTTTCAGAGGTTTATAAAATCGTGAGGGGCATAGATAGGGTAAATGGCCAAGGTCTTTTCCCATGGTAGGGGAGTGCAAAACTACAGGGTATATGTTTAAGGTGAGAGGGGCAACTTTTTGACATAGGGTAGTGCACAAATAAAATGAGGAAATAGTAGAGGTGGGTACAATTACAACATTTAAAAGACATCAGGGCAGATACACAGATAGGAAAGGTTTAAAGGGATTTGGAACAAACTGCACACAAATGGGATTAGTTCAGTTTGGGAAACCTGGTTGATCAGCATGGTCGAGTTGAGCTGAAGGCCTGTTCCCATGCTGTATGACTATCAATCACAACAACACTGCAATGGTTGGTCAGCATGGTCGAGTTGAGCTGAGCTGAAGGCCTGTTCCCATGCTACATGACTATCAATCACAACAACACTGCAATTAATAGCCCTTATCCTTTGAACAAGTATGTTGTCTTCTACGCTTTAGGATATATTTTAATAAGATGATGGGATGTTTTGCCTCCAACTTGTGGACTTGGCATTCATTGCTCAGTGGTGGGTTTACGCTTTTGCCAAGGTCACTTATCAATGCTGACTCTTCTTGATACATATTCAAAATCTTCAGTCATAACCTCCTGAACGATCGATTCGAGCACCTTCCCTTCGATAGGTATGGAGCTAACCGGCCAATAGTTTCCACATTACAGCTTCACTTTCTTCTTGAATAGAGGCATTATAATATTTGCTGCTTTCTAGTCTGATGGAACCTTTCCAGCACTTAACAAGTTTTGGAAAATTGACACCAACATGTCAATGATCTCATTAACCACCACTTAGAAGACCCTGGGATGAAGTTCATCAGACCTGAGACTTAGCAACCTACAATTCCGTTAGTTTGCTCATTATCAATACCCTAGTGATGATTTCACCAAAATTCTTTCCCTTCAACTTTACTAGGATTTTCTTTAAATCTACAATGAAGATAAAAGCAAAATATTTATAATTCTTCATTATATACTATTAACCCATGATTCTCAAGGGACCAACATATACTTCTCCCAGCTTTCTGTAGATGTCTAATCTGTTTTTATAGTTCTAAATAGTTTCCTCATACTTCAATTTATTGGTCCCGTTAAACCTTTTAGTAACTTTCAGCCATTCTTCGGGATCTGACTTGCACAATTGTTTCCCCCCCGCCCCCAGGTTTGACACTTTCCTTAAACCTAGTCACAATGTCACTTTTCTCTCTTTCAAAATGGATATAAAATCATTTTATGCTCCCTGCAACCTAGAGATGCCTTCACTCTGAGGTCATTAGTTAATCTTGTCACATTACCTGACAGCAAGTATAATAAACCTGCCTCACCCCCTTAATTACTTTAAAATCCTCTGTAGTTTTATACCACGTAACATCAATCCCAGAATGGTTTGGGTGTAGATTGTCCCAACAGTACAGATCATGCTTTTCCTCGTCCTGCTGCCTGTGTCCCACTCCATTCCTTCCAGTTCCTACGTGTTTATCATTTCCCATATTAATCCTCTCTTTTGTCTTGATCCTTTGATTTACAATATCTTAAAACTGATCCCTTGCATGTACTAGTTCAAAGCCTTCTCTACTTCTGCAGTTATACGATTTCTACCATAATCGTGAACCGATGCCTGCTTCTCCCATACCAGTCTTTGAGCTGTCAATTCAGATTTCTAATTTTACTCATTCAAAGCTAATTTGCATGTGGCTCAGGTGAGAACTCTTCAGAGAAAGTCTGACTTTGACTTAAGAGTTGGGCAGTTTTGACTTGCTTATTTCAATGGCTAGCTTAGAAAGGTTTAATTCAAAAATCCTCATCCAAATCGTGGTTACTATATAGCTGAGATACCCCACACCTCCTAAATCATCATTATAGCAAGATAATATTAATTACTTTAGTAAACTTGCCCTTAAATTTAAGCAGTCCGCTGCATACGTAAGAGTCTCAAACTTAGCACTGCCGATCTTAAGTTTAACATAAAATTTCACCATATTACCTTTTCTTCATGAGTATCCTTTAATACAAGAATAATAATTAACCCAATTTGGAATAGTCCTACAAAAATGGAAGTCTTGCTTCAATCTATGTCACATTATTCGTGAAATCGGTTTACATCAGTTGAAAGCCACTACTAGGTTTGACTTAACTTCGAAATGTAATAAGCACAGATCAATTAACAGATCCCACAAAAGTGCTCTGATTAAGTAATGACTATCTCTCTGCCATAGTGGGGCAATCAGGTTACCATTTTAGATACAGAAAGATTCACCCAAAGTTTCTGAGAAGCAATAACATCTGTGAAGCATCTGGGAGATGCTTTACTCAATTAAAGGTGTTTTATAAATGCAAGTTAGAGGTTCTTGCAGTGCAGTGGTAGCATCTCTACTTCTGAGCCAGAGGGGTTCAATCTCAACTGCTCTGGAGGTGTCTGAACAGCTTATTTAAACGGATGAGTAAATACAAGTTGATTTTATTGCAGCTAACAGCGTAAATTCTTCAAAAGTAAATTAATTTGGAATAGAATATTATCTATAATTTTACAGGTCTGTCTTTCCCAGCTGAAATGATTTATAACAACTGATTCATCTGTTGTATTTGGTCATGAAGTAGTAAAGTTGGGAGTTTCCTTTAACACTGAGGAAAATATTGATGATGAGGATTGGAATTAGAAGGGCAGAAAAGACACCAGTCAAGTAATGGAATTGTTCAGCATGCTAACCTGCCACTACGAAAAAGGCCACTGGGTGGAAATTGATTGCTGCCTGTTTACAGGACTGAAATGGCTGGCAGGTTCCAAGAAGACATCAGAAGCTGACCCAAATTGGGACTTGGATCTTACCTTAAACACAGCAAGTTCCAGAGGCAGCCAACCAGTTACTGTAGGTTCAATATAGGCTAAATGCCTCCCCGACAATGACCCAGATATAATATCCGGGATGGAAGTGGTGGATAGTTCCAGAAAAATGGGGCCATTGTACAGGATGGCATAAAATTAAGTTTGATAAGATTTATGTACATTTTACTGCTAGTATCTTAAGGATTGCTGGTTGGGTTACATCAACTACAAAGAAACATGTCAGCAAAGGGCTGATACTTACTCCTCTCCAATTAATCAATAGGCTATATGAACTCTTAAATAAATTTAAGAAAGTGCCAGCATCTGTTGTAGCAACCACCAGGAACCCCTGAATACTACTTGATCCAATATAGGGATGATGTTATAGAGCACAGGACATGGCATACCAAAACTGGTTCATTTCAGTTGTTTCCTTGCAAAGCCAGAATGTGATCTTAAACCTCTTTGTACAATTAAGTAATAAATGCAGGCTGACATTAAAGTATATTTTTGCTATTTTGCACTTCAGACTGTACTGCAATAACTATATGCTATAAGCTTGATAATGTATTCTCTAATTGAGGTTGTGTTGACAGTACTGAGTTATTGTAAACATTTAATAATCAATCCATATAATAGCAATAATCATTACAAAATTTAAAAACATCTGCTAGTGGCATATTAAGCTTTGAGTCACATCTTGTAGGGTTTTTGCCAAGTGTGGTCTTAGATTTTTTTTTTAGAAAAAAAGAGTAGTGTTTTATTCTCAGTCAGTGGTGTGAAAATGTCTTTCAAGGAAGTCATGGGAATAGGAGTAGCTCCTCCACAGCTCCCAAAACCTCACTATAGAGAAAACACACTGTTTTCTTGTCCTTGAATTCAGGGAATTCTGAATAAATCACTTTCCATGCATTGAACTGATACTCATTATCGTGATCAGAGATAATGGGAACTGCAGATGCTGCAGAATCCAAGGTAACAAAGTGTGGAGCTCTCTGATGAAGGGTCGAGGCCCGACACGTCAGCTTTTGTGCTCCTGAGATGCTGTTTGGCCTGCTGTGTTCATCCAGCTCCACACTTTGTTATCCTGTTACTCATTACTATTTGGCCAATTCTGTTAACTGTATATCTCTTGAAACTTCCTATTTCTAACTACTGCCTGTGTCCTATAACTTAGCTTTATCTGTACACTTGTTGAGCCAAGGCCCACTAGATTCCTAAGAAACACCATATATCTGACCAGAGGGGTTTAATGATACACCTTGCTACATCGATTCAATTCCCTGTGGTTTAGTAGTGGCTCGGTGGTTAGCACTGCTGCCTCAGAGTGCCAGGGACCCGGGTTTGATTCCATCCTCGGGGGGCTGTCTGTGTGGAGTTTGCATATTCTCCCCATGTCTGTGTGGGTTTCATCCGGGTGCTTCGGTTACCTCCCACAGTCCAAAGATGTGAAGGCTACATGGATTAGCCATGCTAAATTGCCCATTGTGTTCAGGGATGTTTAGGTGGGGTTCGGGGGGGGGGGGGGGGGGGGGGGGGGGGGGCGGTAGGAGGAGATGGGTCTGGGTGGGATGTTCTAAGTGTCAGTGTTGACTTGTTGGGCCGTAGGATCTGTTTCCACACTAGGGATTCTATGAACAAGCTCAACAGATCGCATATTAAAACAGACTTAAATCCTGATTCTGTCTTATTCCTACATAAATATTTCATGAAATTGTTTTTGAGCTGTTTTGATTAGATACAACATTTCTTTACACATTAAAATTCTCATTAAATGAAATATAGCTTCCAAAATCTACACTTTATTGGAGTAGACTTTACAGCAGATCTTACTATTTTTAGTGTTGTTAATTTTATTCAATCTTTCATAACAGCAAAATATTCAAATTCCAGACAGAATAAATTTGCTTAACCAAAAGTAAGACATTTTAGAAATGACTTCAAATGCACACAAGATACTAAATACTAGAATACTAATGAGGGATATTAATTCTTGGGAAATAAAAATTTTAAAAAAACATACATTTGGATTATACAATGACTCAAAAATATTTTACAAGAATTTACTGAAGGATCCAATTTTTTTTAAGCAGAGTGAAAAAGTTGCATCGGGTATGACCAACAGATTAAAGCAGTGTTTGTTTCAGTTCTCATCTCAAATTCACCAAGTATTTATTATCACTTTTATGCTCTCTGTCATCTTTTTTCAGAGGTTGCTGTTGGTGCAGCATATAGGGTGTACTACAACAACTCACCAAAAACTACTTCAGCAGCACATGAAGAACCTGTAACTTCCAACATCTAGTATAACATGAATGGAAGACGCATTGAAACACGATCACCATTGAGTTGTGCTCTATCTTGAGTTGGACACACATTGCTTATCCTTCATGGTTGCTGTTAGTTTGGGAATTCCAACAATGTAGAAACTTCGGAACTACACAAACTGTAGCACTTCAGTAAGTTGGCCCAGTACCATCTTGGTTAAATCACTCTCTAAATTTCCCTTTCCCATCTCAAGAAGGCATGGAATCTGTCAGAAATGTCTTCCTGCATTTTCTTTAATAAGTTAAATACATTATCCTACCTCCCTATTCTCGCATCAGCTTTGTTTAAAAAAATGTTGATTTATTCAAGGAAATCACACTTGGTTTCAGTAAACAAAGGATTTAATTTTTTGCAAGTTTTACAAGCTAGCAGTTCTTTTCATAACGATTTATTTTATAATATTCAAACATAGTAAATTGCAACTCTATCTTATGTGCATGCTGTATAACTCTCTGCTATGCAGCTATCATAGGGCATTTTAAAATATACTGTCAGGAAAATGAAAACAGACAGGTGCTTGCCATTTGGAAAAGCCATCAAAGCACCATGGTATTGATTTATCTCCAAGTACTGAGTACATACGACATAACGGTGTGAATACAGCTTCAAAGAGAAAATTACCCAAACTGAACACCATCAGGAAGGAATTCACTGGTATAGAAGATTGGTTCGTTGATTTATTTTTCATTCAAATAATAAAATTTAGATCGATTGAAGAAAATGAGGATGTAATGGTCACTAATGTAATGAAACTGCTTCAAAATCTAAATTTAAGAAAATATACAATATGAAGGCAGACCAATATTCAAACCAATTCAAGTGTTTGACATCTTGGTTTAAAATTATGTACTTATCTTAGATATTGGCTAGCATGTTCAAAAATGTTCTACAACTATTTTTAGAACAATATCTCACATAGTTAATCCTTCAGATGCTTCAAACTGTAACTTTAGGTTCAGGAATAAAGTTTTATTCAGTTTCTCGCTCTAATATTTAGTGTCTCACCATAAATAACAACATTGGTCTGGTAATAAGCATTTCCTGTGGCACATAGCTGCAGTTTCAGCCAATTTGCTGCAGATGTTGGAGGCACACTGATGGTTTTTTCAAAAATAAAAGTTACAGATTTAAAAGGAGTTTTAATAAAAGGGAAACATATGGAAAATGGTCAAGGCAAGGCAAAAAAAGACAAAAACAGAAGAGTCAAATGGAGGGCAAGTGCTTCTATTGTTCTCAACAGCAAGAACGTCATTCATTTTCTTCACAGCTTGTGGCGAGTGGCTGCCGCTAAAGTTATTCTAGATTTAAATCTAAATGTGTGTGTTTTCTCTCCAGATAATTAAGTTACTACATAGGGGAAATCAGGTAGATTTTAAAACAAAATCAATAATTACCTCATGGATATCAATACTGCAGTTTTCTTGTTTTAAACTCACCATAAGTTTTATGCAAATGACCCCAAAATTCCAATCAATAAAAATAGAAGAACTGCAGCCTGTGACTCGCAGATAAATTATAACTGACAAATTAAGAGCATTTCAATAATTTCAGGCTCCCTGTGCCACAACTCCACTCCAGTTCCATTTCTGCTCCAATCATGGCATTCTTCACTTGAAATGAGCACTTCCAAGAGATAGATAATGCAGTGCAAAACCTCTGAATTCAAGGTCCAGTCTCGTAAGAGATTTTTTTGTTGCTGAATTCCCATCTTCAAATCACAAGCAGCGGGTATTGTAATTCTTCATCCATTCATCCGGTAACACTCTTAAGATAAACCTTATATCTCAACAGATATGGAGGAGATGGAAGAGATATCAAGCTTCTTTTGAACTGTGTTCTGACGGTTTATTTAATTCAACTTTTACTCCCTTTTCACCTGTAGCCACAATGAAGTAAAATTTGAAACAATTAAAATTTGTACCACAGAGTTGTGTTCAAAAATACACAAACAATATTAGGATTTAAATATATTCTCTTTGTTGGATCTACTGGTGCCACAAGATACACTTCCTTATTCAGACAGAAGCAGACAACAGCCTCTGTCTTGCAGAATTGTTCGGTGATTAGCTGGGAACAGAAACAAGCCACAACATCTCTTCTAAACATAGAAGTTTATTTTAACCTACAAATTGCCCCAACACCTAACCCATCAGAAACCATACACCAAACGATAAGATTTTCCAACAATTGGCAACAGTTTCATGGTCATCATTACACACTTAATGCTACATTTTTATTGAATTCAAATTCCATCATCTATCAGAATATTACCTAGGTCTCTGGATTACATGTCTAGAGATAATTCCACAAGGCCATCGCCTCACTTAAAAGGATAGTACTTAGGCTACAGACAAAAAGAATCAAACAAAAAGAGATCAAGAATCCCTGACATTAGATATTTTCTGTAGTCAAAGAATCATTGCTTGTGAGCGATGGCAAAACAACTTCTTTCATTCTCAGGATGACTGAACAAACTGATAAGAATAAGCATGGTTAGTAAGTTTGCAGATGACACCAAAATTGGTGGTATAGAAGACAGTGAAGAAGGTTATCTAAGATTACAAAGGGACCTTGATCAGTTGGGGCAATGGGATGAGGGGTGGCAGTTAGAATTTAGCTTAGATAAACACAAGATATTGTATTTTGGTAAAACAAACAAGGGTGGGCCTTATACAATAAATAGATCCCTAGAAAGCGTTGTCAAACAGAGAGACAGACAGGTTAGGTACATACTTCTTCAAAAATTGCGTCACAGGTCGACAGAGTGGTAAAGAAGGCATTTAGCGTGCTTGCCCTCATTGATCAGACCACTGAATACAGGAGTTGGTTTGCCATGTTGCAGTTGTACAGGACCTTGGTGAGGATACCTTTGAAGTATTGTGCACCCTTTCGGTCACCCTGCTACAGGGATGATATTACTAAATTGGACAAGATCTAGAAAAGATTTACAAGGATGTTGCCAGGACTGGAGAGTTTGAGTTATATGGAGAGGCTTTTTTCATTGGGGCATAGGAGGTCGAGGGGTGACTTTGTAGAAGTTTATAAAATCATGACGGACATGGATAAGGTGAATAGCATAGGTAATCTCCCTAGGATGGGAGTTCAAAACTAGAAGACATTTTTAAGGTGAGAGGAGAACAATTTAAAGAGGGTTCTGAGGTGCAACTTTTTCACATGGAGGGTGATTTGTATGTGCAGTGAACTGCCAGAGGAAGTGGTAGATCCAGGTATACAATTAGAACATTTAAGAGACATTTGGATATAAACATGAATTGGAAAGGCTCCAAGGAATAGGGACTAAACACAGGCAGTGGGACTAGTTTTCATCAAGGACAAATTGGATTAAAGGGTCTGTTTCCATACTGAATGACCTTGTGACTCAGTTATTTTTTTATTTGAACTTCCACAATGCTATGTATGTTTCATAGAACTTACTCTCTCATGTTTGGTTTTATGTTCCGAAATGCAATGGAACCAGAAATAAAGCAGATATATAGTTAACAGAGAAATGGACTGTTCCAGCTGTACAGATAGAAATGCATTTAACCAATTTGATAACCTGCAGCAGAACCCCAGTTTTAATAATATCTTGCATTAATTAAGCTCACAGATAAGAAAATAAGCTGTTTAGTGAATGTGGAACGTTCGTAAGTAATGATGTAGTTTTTGAAGAAAAGTAATTGACAAGGATATTAAAGCATGATTGCACTGTTGGTGGAAGGGATGTTTACTTAAGTTGAAGCTACCAGAATCTCCATTGGAATATTGGCAGCACAGGGGCTGAGTGGTTAACAGTGCTAAGAATGCTGACAGCACCATGGACCTAGCTTTGATACCAACCTTGGGTGACTGTCTGCACACAGTCTGCTTCCACACTGTAGAGATTCTTAAAAAAAAAGTTGAGATGGCACTGAAATATTAAGTTTGCTAAATGTTATGACTTACAATTAAATGTGTCAGATTCAATGTAAGAGAAAGGCTTTCCTACTGGTGTCGTGCTATTCTGGCACCTTCCAAATACATAAAGCATATATGAAAGCATTGAATAAGGTCAGCAACTGATGTGCCCTGAAGATTCTTGGTTCATTTTCTGGGTACAGTGCAATTATAACTTTTTAAATAATTTGTTCATGGGGTACGGCATCATTGGCTAGTATTTACCGTGTGTTCTCAAATCCCCTTGAAATATGGGAAAGTGGAAATATTGCCTGCAACACTAATTGGAATTCATTCACAAGCATAATCTGAAGAAAAGAGATGCCAACAATATTGAGTTTTAAAACTCAAACTGTTGTGGTTGGTTGGCTTGCTGAGCTGGTTCATTGTTTTGCAGACATTTCGTTGCCATGCTAGGTAACATCTTCAGAGCAGCCTCCAATGAAGCACTGTTGTTTTCCCGGCTGTTATTTAAACTCTAGAGTCCATTGAGCTGGATTACCTCACTTCTGGTTTTCCTTCGCAATGGAGTGTATATGGGGTTGAGGTCTATGTGTTTGTTGACGGCTTTCTTCTTGGAGTACCAGGCTTCGAGGAATTCCCATGCTTGCCTCTGCTTTGCTTGTCCCAGTCGAACTAGTGGTTCTCCTTATCCACGTGGATAGAGATGAGCGAGTATTGGTCGTGCCTTTTTGTAGCCAACTGATGGTCACGTACCCTGTTGTTAACTTCCTTCCTGTTTGTCCGATGTAGTGCTTGTCACAGTCTCTGCAGGGAATCTTGTTTATGACATTGGTCCTGTCTATAATGGGTAGTGGGTCTTTGGTTTGGGTGAGCAGTTACCATCAGGTTGATGTGGGTTTGTGTGCTACTCTGATGCCCAGTGATCATAGGAGTCTTATGGTCAGTTCAGATGTGTTCCTTATGTAAGGTAGCGTGATGAGTGTGTCGGGTCAATGTAGTATTTTCCTGATGTCATTTGTGTAATAGGCGTCTTCTGACCCAGTTTTTTTGGGTATCCATTGTCTTTGAATACCTGGAAGAGGTACTTTTTTTGGCATAGCTCTGTGCTGCTGCCTGTTTAAATAATGTTCTCACGCAATTCGTTTGTGGGGTAAGGTGGTTGCAAAAAGAAAAGGAATACCTCTTCCAGGTATTCTGTGATTGCTGTTATTGACTGGACAAAGGGACTGAATGAGAGCCAAAATCTATCATTCTTCAATTCAGCAAAAACAACCACCATCATGGCTCAATGTTTCTGCCCTACTCTTATCATAAGATGTCCATACAGACAAAATCGGCTGCCTTCTCCTCAATGTTTTCTGAATTTTTTTGAAGCAACAATTTGGTTTTGTCAAGCATGATCTGCCTTATATAAATTCAGGCTGACTCCACATAATTAACTCAAACCTTTCAAAGTATCTGATGATTTTGTTCCCCCAATTAAGAATTCTAAAATCTTGCCTCTAACTCATATCAAACCAACTGTCCTTTATTTGCAAGGATTGCCCTTATGACCTTTCTTGACAAATGGTATCACACTTTTGTCACTTTCCAATCCTTTAGCACCTACTCCATACCTAGCTAAGATTGAAAAATTCAGACATGACCTTCCGCTTTCTGTTACCCACACACTTGCTTTAGGAATCAAGAATGCAAGCCATCCAGGCTAGGAGACATATCTACCTTAAGCGTAGCCAACGCTTCCAGTAGCTCCCTTGCAAATTCCAATTGTTTGCTTCCACCAACCTTTTGTAACATTTTTCTTCCTAAATTGAATTCTCTCAGTTTCTACTAAATACTCTAGCTTGATTTTGCACCCCTAATCAATTATTATTCATTCGGGAGATGATGACTAGCAGTATTAGTGGGAACCCAGGTTCAAATCCTGCCATTCAATAAAATATTTGGGATTAGGAGTCTAATGGTGACCATGAAACTATTATCGATTATCATGGCACTGGTTCACTAATGTCCTTTAGGGAAGGAAACTGCTGTTCTTACCTGGTCCGGCCTACATGTGACTCCAGACCTACAGCAATGTGATTGACACTTGACAGCGCTCTGGGCAATAAGATTGGGTAATAAATGCTGGCCTGACCAATGATGCCCACATCCCTTGAATGAACTGAAAAAAATACATGTTTGTTCGTAGTAATAGGACGATTCCGTCCACAACTATTGCCTACTATCTATACATTCTTTATCACTACCTTAAAACGGAAACCTCAAACTATGACCTCACAAAAGACAATCTCTTTCAAGTACTCACCCTATCCAGGCCCTTCAAGATCTTATTTATTACAGTAAGACTACCTTGCAGTCTTCCAAGTTCCAATGAATATAGGTTTAATTTGTTCAACATTTTTCATAAAATAAGCTCCTTGTTTGAGAAATCATTATTCAACATTCACATCAACCAAGCAACCTTACTTCTGGCTTGCTTATCTTTTACCTTGCTGGAAGAAATAACTGAACCATCCCTTACTTGAAGGCAACCTATTTCTATGTTACAAGTTTTCTTGTCAGTCTCATTCTCGAAACTTCAGAACTCAGTCTCATGCCATCTATCTTTCCTTTTGCAATCTACTTTGGCACAATCTAGCTTGGCACCACAATTATTATTTCTTTATCTATTTTGTTTCTATCCGTTCTGTACCTTCAAAAAAAATCAACAAAATAAATATCAGATACGGGAGGACTATGACAACAGTGAATGTTCATATTTACAGTCACGTTGTTTAACAAATCAAACAAACATCTAAAAAATATTTGAGTAATTATTTGAGAGAGAAATGCAAGCAATATATTAATGGGCATTAATTACAAAAATGGTTAGAAAAATATTTAAAAATTCAAAGTGGAAAGTATAACCTTAATAGCATCGAGAAATGAGGCCTCTTTACCTGTTGAATATTTGTCTTTAGCTCGAGTTCGCTCATCTGCGTCAAAATACCAGACTGTTATAGCGTACCTAAAGTTTAATATATAAGTAGTTAGTTAATGCATTTTAATATATTGTCAGTTGGGACTGTTTAAAGTAAAATGAAGCTTTTGCTGTGCATCATTCATCATGTACTGCACCACAATTGCTGAATAATATAGTTCATCAAGTTGTGTTACGAAGGTCTATATTTAGAGGAAACATAGCCATTCTTGATCTGTGGAAGAGGAAGGATTGGTAAATATGGCTAGATGTTTCAGAAGCAATGCTATGAAGCCATATTAAACCTTTGAACTGGATAGGCGGCACGGTAGCACTGCTACCTCACAGTACCAGGGACCTGGGTTCGATGCCACCCCCGGGCGACTGTGTGGAGTTTGCATATTCTCCCCATGTCTGCATGGGTTTCCTCTGGGTGCTCCGGTTTCATTTCACAGATCAAAGATGTGCAGGTTAGGTGAACTGGCCATGCTAAATTGCCTGTAATGTTCAGGGCGGTGTAGATTAGGTGGGTTATATCTGGGTGGGATGTTCTGAGGTTTGATGTGGACTTGTTGGGCAGAAAGGCCTGTTTCCACACCGTAGGGATTTTATGAGGTAATTTCTTGCAGTTGGCCATAATATTTGGTGTCATGAATTTTTAGTGTAGCATTGTTTTCAATGAAAATATCTGGCTTCACAGTAAATTTACTTGAATATTAAAATTTATACTTAAGGTATGCATTTCTGGTTTGCCAAATTACTTTTGGATTTTTGGTCATGTTTCTCTGTCAAAGTATACCAAGGCTCATCCTCAGTTTAAAGTCTTATTAGAGAAATACATGGTTCAGATAGTGCATATTTTGTATGCAATGCAAAGGGTGATCTGTACCGTTCTACATTACCACGGTGATTATCAGCCAGTTAAACTCAGTGACCGGGTTGCTGGTTTGTGATTCAAAGTGATGCCAAAAGCATGGATTAATTTCCCATACCACCTGAGGTTACCATGACAGTCTCTTCTGCTCAATTTCTCCCCTTGCCTGGTTGTGGTGACGCTCAGGTTAACCATCATCAGTTATCTCTCTCTCTCACTATCTCTAGTGAGCTCTATGCAAGTTCACTTTTTAGTGATTATGGCTATAAAGTAATTTAGGACAATCAGATCATAAAATGTACTTAATAAACCTTTTTTAATTTATTTAATATAGATACCAATTATTGAAACACAAATCATTTAAGATCTGCCAGCATGTTGCTGAAGTAGTATAGACCCTAAATAAGATAACATTTTTAAAATTATTTATTTTTTCCTGGGACATGGGAGTTGCTGGCCAGACTTGCATTTTTGTTGTCTATTCTTAATTGCTCTAGGCAATGTAGTGGTGAGCTGCTTCTTGAACCATGACAGCCCACTTACTGCAGATCAGCAATAGCAGGAATTTTACTTTTGCTGCTTGTCCCCAAAAGTATGTATCAATATTAAGGATATATGCAGAAGTTAAATTTCACTAGACCAAATTACATTTTTTTTAAACTAAGGAACTGGTTTCTCCCAAAACATGTTCTTAAAAAGTAGGAAGAAAAAAGTCTGAATTGTGGTTTCATTGAAGAGAGGGGTACTTAATACAGAGAATGGAGGAACCTTTAACACTAAAAATAAAAAGCCAGCTTGAAGGATCTTGTGATTGGAAACTGAGTTCAGACACTGATGAATATTTTGAGTAACGCTAAGTGAAAAATATTCTTGTGTAGCCCAGAATCTCAAACTTTACAACCTAGAATGAGTACCAGCAAAGTGTTCAGTGGATAGTGAAAATACAATAGTTACTTCAGCAGACAAAAAGTGTGTGTGGTTGTTCAAATGTGCACTACACAGTCATTTTGGAGAAAAGTCTTCACAATGAAAATACCCCTTATTATGTTGTGTGATAATTACCACCATCCCAAATGGGATAGATTTTGTACAGATTTGACAACTCAGGGCAGGATATTCAAAAAGCACTATGGGCCATCAGCATCTGCAAGATTCTACTCAACCATAATCTGTATTTCATGGCCATGTTCATTATCCACTTTAACATTATCAATGTGTTGAAAGGACCAATGCTTATTCAAAGAAGAATGCAGGATGGCACGAGATAGAAAAATTGCAAAACACCTAAAAACGAGGAGTCAACATAGTGAAATTACAACACAGGGCTACTTGCATGCCAAGCAGCGAAGGAGAATGTGATAGACAAAGTCCACAAGCAGTAGATTAAATTTAAACTATTCAGTGTTAACACATCCGGTCATAAATGTGGTAGTTAACTGGACAACTAACTGGAGGAGGTGGCCCCATAAATTTAGAATGGGGAGCCCACAGGGATCTAAAGCATTTGCATCCATGTTCAGAGAGAAGATAGATCCTCCTGAGAGTTGATGCACCACAGATGTCAGTTTTTAGCCATTCAGTTCAATTCACTCCACTGACATTAAGCAGCTGAAAGGGTTAGACATGCAAAGGCTGCAAGAATATGATAAAGGCCCTGACAACATTCAAACAACAGAATGAAAGACTTGTGCTCCAGAAGTAGCCATGCCCCAGTCAAGCTGCTCCAGGACAGTTACAACACTGGTATATACATAGTAATTTTGAACATTACCACCCAACTAATTCATTCTCAAATGATCAGCAAAGTGATGGAAGAAGCTGTTGACAGTGCTTCAAGCAACACCTGCTCAGTAATAATTACTCATTGCCGATTTTTTTGGGTTTCCACCAGAGTCACTCAGCTCCTAACCTCAGTTTAATATGTGGTCCAAGAACAGACAAAAGAACGAACCTCTAGAGGGGAGGTAAGTGGGACTATCCTTGACATTAAAGCAGCATTTGACATTGTGTGGCATCAGAAGACCTAGCAAATCAAGATTCAACGTAAAGCACGGAAAAATTTCAATTGGTTTTTGGAAAGAAAGATGGTTGTGGTTGTTGGAGGTCAGTCATGTCAGTTCGGGACATCTCTGCAGGAGTTTCTCAGAAAACCTAAGCCCAACTATCTTCAGCTGCTTCAAAGGCCTTCCCTCCATCATAAGGTTATGTGGGAAAGTTCACTGACAATTGCACAATATTTGACATCATCTGCATCTCCTCAGATTCAAGCATCCCGTGTCCATATGCAGCAAGACTGGGATAACATCCAGGCTCGAACTGACAATGTCAAGTAACATACACACCAGACAAATGCCAGAATATGACCATCTCCAGTAAGAGAAAATCCAACCATCACCCCTTTACATTCAATGGCATTCCCACTGTTGACACCCTAATTTCAACTCCTTTATTGCTTAGATCATGGTATTATCACAATCAAGAGATATCCTACATCTTGGTTTCCTGAATTTAGAAGTGGCTTGCGAAACAGTGAGAAATTAGGGGCTGAATGGTGGCTCAGTGGTTAGCCCTGCTGCCTCAGTGCTCGGGACCTGGGTTCGATTCCACCCTCTGGCCACTGTCTGAGTGGAGTTTGCACATTCTCCCAGTGTCTGCGTGGGTTTCCTCCAGGTACTCCAGTTTCCTCTCACAGTCCAAAGATGTGCAGATTAGGTAGATGGCCATGCTAAATTGCCTGTAGTGTTCAGGAGTGTGTAGCTTAGCGGGATGGGTCTGGGTGGGATTCTCCAGGGCTCGGTATGAACCTGTTGGGCCTAAGGGCCTGTTTCCACCCTGCAGGGATTCTATGATTCTATGAAATTATAAAGGCAAGAAGTCACATGAGAGTGGTATACGGAACCAACTTAGTAGAATGAAGTGTAAGGGAAGAAATAATAGCAGCTTGTCAGAAAAATATTGATAATCATGGGGAATCCACATACAGACTGGAAAAATCATTTAGGAAAACATAGCTAGTTTCTTAGAATAGCAGATAGCAGACTATTCTAGACCTGGCACTATGGAGTGACAGGGATTAATTAATGATCTCTCAGTGAAAATGTCCCTGGGTGGCAACAGCCATAATATAATTCAGTTTCAGTGAGACAGAAGTAGATCTACGTAGGGATGGTGATAATTGGATGGGAATACCACCACCTGCAAATTCCACCTCAAGCCACATTAGCTTGACTTGACATTATATCACCATCCCTCCACAGTTGCTGGGTCAAAATCCTCAGACTCTCTTCCTAACAAGACTGAAGCTGTCTCATACCAAGGAGTGCAGCAATTCTAGAAGGCAATTCAGCATCAGCTTCTCCAGGGCAAATATGGATCACCAAAGAATGCTGGCCATTTTACATCCCATAAACAATTATTTTTTCATAACAAAAACACAATTTTAGAAAATCAAAACAACAAGAATAAAGTCCATCAGGACCCAAGCACTTGGCAGCCCGCACCTTCAACAATTTGCTTAGTACCATTTTCCTGGTAGTGATAATTTTCTTGTTCTTTTCTCTGCTCATTGGTCTTAAAGCTTTTTCTTGGGAAGTTACTTGAACTGAATTGCAAAGGTATTTTACATTGGTCTTCACTGTGGAGGATACATGTAATAAACTCTGCTATTCTAATATTCCGGCAAATAGTAAACCTTACTGTAACTGATACAATATTACAATTACTAATAAATGACAAAAACTTTTAAGACGTACGAGCAAACTATTCACCAATCACTTCTCTCTTTTCCTGTGACACCACTCCTTGATTTCTCTCCGAATATGGCTTTTCCATTTTGGGGGACAGCTTTTGTCAATGGTGCTGACTGTCCCAGGGTCCTCTGTTCACCAGCTCTTTACAAACGCCTGCTGGCTGTCAACCAGCTGAAATCTTGTGTTCAGTCATTCTATTCTTAACTCGGTACCCTTAAGAATTTCCTGAGAACAGACGTTGGCTTAACTGGTCTTTCCTCTCTTGCCTGTCTGAATAGCAGAGTGGAATGCAACATTCTAATCTGAAAGGAGGGAGCTCCTGTGACTGAGATCAAAGTGGCCTGGATTAGGAATGTTAGGTTCAAGCCGCATCTGCCATTAAGGTGTGTCAGAACATTACTGAACAAATTATTAAAAATCATTTCAATCTAAAAGGAATGGTTCCTAAATTGAGAGAACTTTCCATCCATCTCTGAAAGAGTGAGGGACGGCATTTGCAAAATTCTTAACTACTTCTTTTGAAAGCCTGGTATGAAAAGCATTTAATCTCTGAAATTAGCCACTCTTCATTGATACTATTTTGCTTGTATTAAAAATCTTGGCAAGATCCATCCTGATTCAATATTAGTTTTCTTGGGATGTCTGGCATGCTGTCCTTTTTCACCACAGGTAATGTTGATGCAAATGATAATTCAAATGTCTCCTATCTCATTATTTTCATTGAAATGCCAGTGTTACCAGCTTTCAAGTGTCCCTAACGTTCAGGATAATTTTATATCATCGAATACAATTCTAAACATTTTTTATATTCATTTTCTTGTCCCTTTCAAGATTCTTTTCATACTTCCTCATGGCACCTTCTGTTAACTGCTTCATCATCCTTAGTTGTTCTCTGCATTCCAAACATCCTTAAATCTACACTATTTTTCATGCTCTTTCCTTTAGCTAAAAACAGTTTTTAAACTCTGCAACGTTTTCAGGCTCACTATTAAATTGGAGACTTAGAGTTCGGAACTTTTTGTTAGAGGATTCCAGACAATTGGAAATTATCCATAAGTTTAAACCTCCCAGGCAATTACTGCATATATCAAAGAGGTCCTGAGGTACATCTTTCAAGGTATGTCCAAATTCCTACTATCTGGGCTAAGGAGTTTAATTTAGGTAAATGTGAGGTGCTGCATTTTGGAAAGGCAAATCAAGGCAGGATTTATACACTTAACAGGGAAATGTTGCTGAACAAAGATACCTTGGTGTACAGATTCTTTGTATGTGGAGTTGCAGGTAGATAGGATAGTGAAGGCGGCATATGGTATGCTTGCCTTTATTGGTCAGCGCATTGAATATAGGAGTTGGGGTTTCATGTTGCAGCTGTACAGTACTGTGGTTAGACAATACTGTAATTCTGGTGTCCCTGCTATAGGAAGGATGTTGTGAAATTTGAAAGGATTCAGAAAAGATTTACAAGAATGTTGCCAGGATTGGAGGATTTGAGCTATAGAGGAGAGGCTGAGTAGGCCGGAGTGTCAGAGGCTGACGGGTGACCTTATAGAAGTTTATAAAATCATGAGGGGCACACAAATGGTAAATAGATAAGGTCTTTTCCACAGCGTGGGGGAGTCCAAAACTAGAGGGCCGAGGTTTATGGTGAGAGAAGAAAGATTTAAAAGGGAACTAAGGGGCAACCTTTTCATGCAGGAGGGTAGTGTGTGTGGAATGAGCTGCCAGAAGAAGTGGTATAATTACAACATTTAAAAGAATATCTACATGGATGTTTGAATAGGAAGGGTTTACGTGGGATATGGGCCAAACAGTGGTAAATGGGACTAGATTTATGATATCTGGTTGGCATGGATGAATTGGGCCAAATGGTTTGTTTCTGTGCTGTGTATCTCTATGACTCTACGCAGACCTGAAGATCTAGACCACTGTTCCAAGAAGTTTCCCTGAACTCACTAAGAAATTGACTATTTTTCCAGCATGTGTTTGTCTACTTCTTCCAATCTATTTAAAAATCAGAACTATACTTTTGGTACTTAAGTTTATCTAATCTCAGCATTCGTATATTCTACCATCTTGCAACTTCTACCAGGGACTAGTATACAATTCCCATTTCAATCTTAAACTTCTCTTTCTTTTCATTAATTCTACCCATACAATCTTCATTATTGACTCATTTATCATTAAACCTTTCTTCAGCACTGAAGTGGTTTATTCTTTAAGTAAGGTCAGTATGTTAACTTTCAAATTGGCAAGGGTGGGAGGCAACAACAGTAAGTGACAACATTCAAAAGTAGGGGGTCACTATCTTCTGATTTCTTGACAGAATGGCTGTTGTGTTCAGTCCAACAAAAGGGCATTGCTGTATCATGGAGATGAGGTGGGCCAAGGGGATCAAGCATCACTGGGGTTTACGTGATAGTGACCATTACATATGTATAAGGTTCAGGATGATGGTGGAGAACAACATGCGACAGTCTAGAATAGGAACAGCTTGCTTCAATGGGACAAAGGGAGAGTTGGGCAGGATTTACTGGAACAAGCTGGAGGGGAAAACAGAAACTGAACAAAGGGCTACCTTCAAAGAGCAGACGGTTTGAGTATAGTTAAGGCACGTTGTCTCAAGTGGGAAAAGGTAGGGCAAACAAATCCAGAGTCCCTTAATATTGAATATTTTGCGAATTTCTTCAGGGGAGTTTCTTTTAATCATATTTGCCACTATTTTGCAAATTACATCAAAAACTACCTTGATATCAAAAAGGTAGTTAGCAGCCAATATTAGTTCAAAGACAGTAACCTGGTTGACTTTCAGAAACTCTTGATCCCACACAGGTACGTCATCAGTAAGGAGGAGGTGGAAACTAACACGAGAAAGGAAAAGTGCTTATGACTGGAGTAAGGCAAGAAATACAATTGAGACCAAGTGAATATCGCAAGTTTAGAGGGGGCATGAAAAAGCCATCACAATCAATAAATATCTTTTTTTAAAAAAAATGGTGGTTAAAAGGACTAGTTCCAATTAGACAAACAAAAGGGGATTTACACATGGAGACTCAAGCGTAAAATGTATATTTTGTATCTGTTTTTAACAGAGGAGGAGGATGCAGCCCAAGCTATGGTGACAGAGGACAAAATGCCTGTCACTAGAAGTGTTCTAAATGAGCAAAAAATCTTGGATAGACTGATGATACTCAAAGTTGACAAGACACCAGAACTTGAGGAGATGCATCCAGGGTTTCTGAAGGAAATAAATATAGAAATTTCAGGGGCACTGGCCATAATCAGGTCTTTCCTGGTCTTGAGGGGAGCTGCCAGAAAATTAGAGAATTACAAACACTAAGACATTGTTCAAGAAAGGTTGTAAGTTAATCTCAACAAATATAGATAAGTCAATTTAACTTCAGTGGCAAGGAAGCTTCTAGAAACAATTATTCTTGATAGAATTACCAGTCACCTGGGAAAAGATGAGTTGATTAGGAAGAGTCAGCATAGATTTCTAAGGGGGAAATTGTGTTTAACTAAACTGTTGGAGTTTTAACGCAGTAAGAGAACCTCACTCAGGATAAACTGTGTCATAAATGTATTTTCAGATGTTGATACAGTGCCACAGTATAGACTTGAGGAAAATTATATACAAGACATACAGTGTCCTCAACTTTGATTAATAAAGACAGAGTACAAATGCAAAGAGGTATTGTTGAACTTGCAAAAAACACTTGTTAGAACTCAATTGAATTACTGAGTACAGTTGTGGGTGCCACATTATACGAAAGATATCAATGCATGAAACAGAATGCAAAGGAATTCACAAGAATGGTTCCAGGAATGTGAAACTTCAGTTGTGAGGGTAGAATGAGTAGCTAACTGTTCTCTTGTAAAGAAGGCTGAGAGGAAATCTGATAGACGTTTTCAAAATCATGAATGAGTTGAATAGACTAGACAGGGAAAAGCTGTCCCCAATCAAAACAGGAATGAGGACGAGAAGCCTCCTCCTATGCCATAGCAACTGAGGTAAAAGTAACTTCAATGCAAAACCACAAAGCAGAAAGTATTCACAAGCAGTTGATAAACTTGATATAGCAAATGACCTACAGTAGTGTATCTTGTCTAATCAAAATGATTTTGAACATACAGCAGAATTTTCTCCATAATTTTAATCCAGCTGAATATGGAAATTTCTGATATCAAGCAAATGATCTAATATTAACTATATTTCGACCTTTTGGGAGGACCCAGCACGCTAACATCGTTAATGAACATTATCCATGTCACTTTTTTCTCAGGACATCATGATGCTGGGGTAAACAGAGAATGATGACAATGAAGGTGATCATATAATTTTAGCTCCCATTTCAATGAAAGCACTTCGTAGGATTACCTTGTGGCATAAGCAGGTTGCACTTCATGAGGATTGCGTCGATCAGACCAGAAAAATAGCAGCCTGTCAAACTTTGGTTCAATATCAGCAAACTGTAATTTTCCTTCTGGAAAAATTCGAAGAAGGCCTCCATTTACCTAGCCAAGAAAAGGAAATCTTGAGGGAAGAGATTTTTTAAGTTAACAGCAATTCAATTAATATATTAGAAATTGATTACTTTTCACTTTTTCAGGTTTGTAAAACTCAAAACTTTTCAGAATCAGTCAAGTTAAAAAAAAAAACCACTCTCTGGCTGTTACTTCAGTATCACAATTGTATGTTTCCATTCATCACAAGATCTAAAACTAAATATGAAGTCAAAACTTATCCATTCACCATAAGCCTCTAAGAAAGGATCAAGTGTTGTGGGATCTAGATTATAAGATTTTTGCCTCTGCTCTTCTATTCAATACTCTAACTAAAAAAACCAAAAACAGAATCTTGGTCTTTAAGTTTATATTTTCAAATAGCAATAGAGAATGCTCTGTTTGTTTATCAGATGCAGAATAAGTAAGAAGTTGAAATCCTTAATTAGGAATCATTCACGGTAAACTACTTTTACAGTGATGAAATACTACTAATGTAACATTGTCATATGAAAACATAATTGTCGATTGTCAGTTCTTGAATTAAATAGAAATTCCGAGAAAAACTCGGCGGATTTGCCAGCATCTGTGGAGAGAAATCAGAGTTAACCTTGAAGGTTGAGTGATCCTTCCTCAGAATTGGGGACATAACCAAATGACTTGCTGCTTCTTCACCAAATTACCTGTGGTACTTACATTTTCTATTTTTTCCTGAAACTTGAACCTGGGTCTCCTGGTGCAGAGGTGGGGTCCTCTGGTTCAGTTTTATTTTTTGCTTTTTTAAAAAACATTTTTTAAAAAAGATAGAGCCAAATAGTGCCCTTTACTTTCTTTATATAACCCATGGTTATATAAAATATAATTTTTATTTTTATTTATTGAGAGACAAAAGCAAAAGACATCATTGTGAACAGGCTTTATTAGATATATTTTTCCCAAACCAGGAAAACATCCACATGACCAATTGCATACTGATATGCAAAGCTTGTAAAGGGCAATGCTTATACGAAAAAAAACTGGAGGGTAGGGAGAAAGGGAGGGGGACTACATCAAAATGGAGTGGGGGGGGAAATAAAGCACTCTGTCTTCCCCCCACCTTCTCACTCTAAAGGCTTCAACAGTATTGGTAGAGACTGCTCCCCCTGCAATCACCCAGGCTCAAACATTGCCAAATGCCTACCCCTCCTCCAAGGCTGAGGTGATCCCCTCCATGGCCCACTGCCTGAAACCCCGCGTTTGTAGTCAGCCTGGCCAAGACCAGAAGCAGACCCAAGAGGTGGTCTTCTGACTTATCCACACCCCTCTGCATTGAGTACCCAAAGATCTGGAGCATGGGGCTGAAGTACAACCAAAACACAACAAAACATTTTTCAAATAACTGAAAAGGGAATGAAAATACCCACAACCAATATATATGGTCCATGGATTCTACAATCGCTGCAAAACAAACAGTTGGGTTAGGAGTCCATGAACCACCACAATCTGCGGTTGTAAGGGAATACTGTGTGCAACACCCTCCATCTCAGGTCCCCGATAGGAAGACTGAGGACTCCTTTGTAGACAACCCTCCACTGGGGATCCCTGCTGTTTGGTGGCAAATAAGCACACATACACGTATCCAGATAATGTACAGTAGCAGCCTGTAGAAAAACCACCTCTTTGTAAGGTAAAAAGACATACAACACATATTCAGGAGGCAGCTCAGACTCCTGAGAGGGCTAATGTGAAATTCCATCTGAGCATATGTAGACTGGATTCCGCTGCACACCCAAGCATTCTCCAACTGGTACATGATGTCGGGTCAGAGCAGCATCACTCCAGTTACCTTTTTGAATTTTTTGTAAATTACCCACACTACCACTGCACCTGAAGGTAGTAGTGCTTATATTTTCTCCAAATCACCTACATGGTGACACAGTCAAAAGATTCCATTGTGCAAAAGCTTTATTCTATATTTTCCATCACCAGCAAAACACCAATGCAGCTAGTGAAACATTCAGTTCCCCTTTCATTACCTACCCAGTCAATTAAGCAATCATCTCTTGCTTAACTACTTAGTACATATTAACAGATTGGCCACTTCTCTTTGAACAACACTGATTGAAATGTAACAAAAGTAATTTTATTGTGATTGCCTCATGAAGTTAAATCCATTTTTGATAATCCTTATCATACAAATAGCTTTCCATATTTCCTTTAGTTTGAACAGAAAATATATAAAATTTAAAATCAAAGTCACTGAAATAAGTTAGCTTTTTTAAAAAAGCTTTCTGCTTAATAATCTTCAAAGAAATGTTATCTGTAATTCTTGTACCAGTTTAGATTAATTTGCAAAATAGTCTGACAACTACTGACTTGAGTCAATTCACTTGATTTTGGAAACCCTCAACCTATTCTCAGTATCACCCTTTGTCAAATGTACAATGTCCCAAAGAGAACAGTCATGAACATTTCATTCTGTGTGTAACTTTTCTCAGATTGTCCCTTGTATTTAGGATATTGGATAAATATACCCTGAACTTATACCTTTGACTAGTGCAATCTTTCAGCACCTAATGTGCTTTCAACTACCCTTTCAATTTTCTTGGCTTCCCAGGCCACCAGACAACATTGATTATGATTTCCATCAAAAATAGCATCTGAAAGAATGCAAAGCATCACCGAAAAGGACTAGTTTCATATCTTCTGAAAGACACGGCAGGAAACCTAATGTAAATTTTTCAGAATTTAATTCCTTTGATGTTTTGTTCGCTCTGAAACTTTTGTACACCAGCACATTTCAATGTAGTACTCTGTTCCAATGCATCATAACTAGCTTTGCAAGCAGTTGGAATGCACCAGTTTAACCATCCAATCAAATTTCTTAATAGATCTGCTTCTTCTGTTGATGCAAAGTTACCTTTCCAAGACAACTAGGTCAACATATAGGGTCGTGATTAATACTTTCCAAGTAAGACAGCTGTTAAGCTCAACTTCCAATTTTAAATTCCCCTTTTACAGATCACATACTGATAAAATTCCATCGAATGTCCTGACAGAAAATAACCCATATGCAACAAAGAATGTTTGCCAGATTCCCTGAGCTACCACCATAAGAATGATGGATCTGCCTTAAGCTGAATGCAACCTACTTTCACTAAGATGGACTTGAGAACTGAGACAGACCATAATCTTATGCATCATTCAATCCATGAACACATTCTTTAATTTCCAAAGCTTCCCTTCCATGTGGCCTGCTTCTTTAGGTGATTTCAAAAATATTTCCTTGGTGAATTTTTTCACCCTGCAAACAAAACAAAAAATGCAGCTTTTATAGCAATTGATTTACACTGCTTACTAAATGAACTAAAGTGATCTTGAAGATTATTTTTCCTGCAGCAGGGAAATCAAGCCTATTTAACATCTTGATCACCAATTTTCTTACCAAAACCTCAGGCCACTATCATCTCTTTAGCCTCACATGCCCCAACAGAAGCACTTTTTCTGTGTATATACAGCTTCATCTGCCACAATCAAGTGCCTCTCTTTTTTAGACCCAGAAATACAATCTCACACAACTGCATGGTGTTTCCCCCACCAGCCAAAGCACCAGTGTTACTTTCCATATGTTTCCTAATTGGCTTGTTTACAACATGTTATGACACATCTCTGTAGCACATAGGACTTTAACTCGGCCCTCCTGATCAGAAGGGTACCACTGCACCACAAGAACCCTTGGTGTTAACTTTTCATTTTTTCCCTTTGCTTTATAGGCAGAAGTGCTATTGTCTGTACCCGAATGACTTTTTCGCTACCAAAACTGTGATTACTTTTCGGAAACTACTAACTGCCATCCGTGGAGCCAATTAAATTGTTGCAAGCAAAGCCCATTTAGGCAAAGTAAATCATCAAAAATGAGGGCAGGGGCTAAATCAAAATGGAGTTGGAGGAGGAAAATAAAGCTCTGCATCCTTCGTGCTGCCTATCACTCTCAAAGTATCAAGAGCGTAGATGGATACCACCTGCTCCCTCTTCAAGGATACCTGGGCACAAATATGACCACAGAAGAGGGCCAGTCAGCATAAATGACCGCTTCCATAGCCCGCTGCCCGGGCCTGTTTATAGCCAGCTTAGCCAGGCCGAAGAGCAGACCTGAGGAGGTCCTCCTTCTGCACCAGATGTCCCCTGCTACTTTTCATATTTTCCACCTGGAAACACCAGTGTTTCCAATTAATCATTTTCACTGCAAAGCTCAGGAGTGGTCCAAACCTATCTGGTGCTTCAATATATACACCAATTAAGGGTGACACAGACAACTGGTTTGTGATGCAGATTGAAGCCAACAGCGTGGGTTTAATTCCTGCGCCAGCTGAGATTATGGAGGAATCTCCTTTACAACCTCTCTCCTTGCCCAAGGTGTGATGATTTTCACGTTAAACCACCAGCAGTCATTTTTCCTGTAATGAAAATCCTACCAAACCATAGGCCTGTTCTATGGTGATTTACTTTACACCAAGTTCTTTCCAGCCATACATCTTTTTGTTGGTTTTATCAACTTACCTTCTCATTTGTTTGTAGCCGCTAGAACGTCTTGATCATAAGGGCTTTTACTTGTGATCTCAGTCTGTTCTATAAGCTTTACTCTTGTCAAACTACAATCTTCAGTTATTCTCCCATCTCAATCTGGACTACTAAGACAAGAACTTTCCTTTCTACCACTGAAATCTTTGTTACATTTACTTCTATTTAAAGTATTAAATCAAGAATACCACAGATTTCTAGAAATTATTTTGATTTGTCCCCAGCGTTCTAGCTACTCTCTGAAATGAGATTTCATGGGATTTTACCAATAGCATTTGATTAAATGAGCATCCAACACTTCAAACACCTCATGACTGTAAATGCGTCAGCATTTTTGCTTAGTTGCTTTCAAAACAAAAAGTCACTCTTTTTGTATCTGATAGCTCCTCACTGCAGCTCCTACCACTTCACAATTTTTGGCATTTTCACAGTTGCTTTATAGCTTCAAGAAAACTCCCTCACTCCAAGCTGAACTACTACATTTCTGTAAATAAACACAAAGATTAACTTACAAAAAAGGTACCTCCCTAACCTCTACAACACACCTCCATGGCAACGTGGCATACTCTCTATGCTCCCACTAGAAATCTAAATTACCTTTTACCTTCAAATAACCCATACAGGTAAAATACTCTCTAATGGAGAAAAGAACCCTTTTTCCAGACTTGCTAGTTCCAGTTAAAAAGACACCTGTTTCACAAAGGGACTTTTAGCTTCTTTCAACTGGGAACTACGTGAAAAAAATCTAAAATGCCTTATTGAAATACTTGAAGACACCCTGTCCCTACCAAAAGCTCAGAGACAGGTCACCATTGTTCAAACGTTTTCCACTTCTACCCAACTTTACCAAGGAAACACAGGTTATCCACAGTACTGTCAACCTCAGATCAATCTACCAATTTCTCAAATGTTTTAGTTTACCAACATTTACATTAATTCCTAAAACTTGGGCCTAAGACATCTGAATTATGAAATGAGATATCTGTAACAAAACGATAATTAAAGGCTGAATTAAGAAAATCTCTCCAATTCCAGCCAGAGTAAATCATAGCAACTGCTCCCACAGTTAGCTCTGTTGTCATTAATAATTCTATTCTTGCCCCTCTCCTTTGCCTCTTTTCCAGTTGCGCACCATCCCTCATGGATGAAGGTATTCTATTGAAAGTAAATGACAAGCTCTCTCTCTCTCTAACTACATAGCCTTTTTATTGATTTTGATATCCTCCCATAACTGGCAGCCCAGGACTTAATGGAGTATTCAAATACACTGAACATTTATGAATTTAAAGTTACTTGTTTTTATAGTAACCTTTCTTGTATAAAACTTCTGCATTGCATTTGTTTCCTTATAGTCCTTTATATAAAGTTTCTGCTCTTAAAGATCTTTGCATCTGTACCCCTGAATCTCTGTAATGTTATGACCATTAGACGTTAGAAGATGACTACATTTTGAGCTCTCTCCCCAAAGGTAAAATGGTGCCTGTGACTTCCTATTAGTTCTGCCCAGCAATAAAACAATGTGGCCTGGTTACCACAGGGACCAGGACACCCAAGTCAAATCTGACTGAAGCACAGATTTGAACCCTGAATGCAAAGCAACATAGCTAGCTTTGCATTGTGTAGATTTACAGACTCTCAAGTGTGCTGACCTCAAAACCCTGAATGTGGGTAGACAGGGTACTGGCAGCTGTTATGATCCTGAAGTTGGTTGGCTAACCGAGCTGGTTTGTTGTTTTGCTGACGTTTTGTTACCATGCTTGGTAACATCCTCAGTGCAGCGTCCAATGAAGTGTCAGTGTGTTTTCCCACTTGGTTTTTAAACACTTGGGTCCATTGAGATAGATTGCCTCACCTCTGGGTTTCCTTCCTAGTGGAATGTATATGGGGTCAAGTTCAATATGTTTATTAATTGCACACTTCACGGAGTGCCATGCTTCCAGGAGTTCTTATGCTTGTCTCTGCCTAGCCTGTCCCAGGATCTTGGTGTTGTCCCAGTTGAAGTCGTGGCTCTCCTTGTCCATGTGGATTGAGATGACAGTGTATTGGTCGTGTCTTTTTGTAGCCAGTTGGTGTTCACATACTCTTGTTGTTAGTTTCCTTCCTGTTTGTCCAATGTAGTGTTTCTTGCAGTCTCTGCAGGGGATCTTATAGATGACATTGGTCCTGTCCATGGCAGGGAGAGTGTCTTTAGTTTGGGTGAGCAGTTGTCATAGGGTTGATGTGGGCTTGTGCACCACTCTGATGCCTGGCAGTTGTAGGAGTCTTGTGGTGAGTCCTGACGTGTTTCTGATGTAGGGTAGTGTGATGAGTGTGTCGGGGCGAGTAGAATCTTTCTGCTGCTGTTCTTGTAGGCATCTCCTGACCCAGTTCTTTGGCTATCCATTATCCTTGAACACTTGGAAGAGGTATTCTTCTTCCTCTTGGCGCAGTTTTGTGTTGCTGCAGGGTGTTGTTGCCCTTTTAAATAGCATTCGCATGCAGCTTCATTTGTGTGTGCTGGGATGGTTACTATTGAAGTTCAGTACCTGGTTTGTGTGTGTGGTTTTACAGTGTACTTTCGTTAACAGTTCCCCATTTGTCTTGTGCTCTATCATGACGTACAGGAATGGGAACTGTTTGTTTTTCTCCTTCTCTCTGGTGAATCTTATAAATAACACCCTCACCAGAATAAGTTTGTGTGTCTCTTCTTATTATAACACCAACTGGCTACAAATAGATACGATCAATAATCGCTTATCTCAGTCCACATTGACAAGGAGAACCACAGCTTCAACTGGGACAACACGAAGATCCAGGGACAGGCTAGGCAGAGACATGCACAAGAATTCCTGGAAGCATGGCACTCCACAAAGCATGCTATTAAAAAACACATTGAACTTGACCCCATATACATTCCACTACAAAGGAAACCTGGAACTGAGGCAATCCATCTCAACAGGCCCCAGAGTTTAAAGATCAGACTGGAAAGCACACTGACACTTCATCGGACACTGCACTGAGGATGTTACCAAGCATGGTAACGAAATGTCTGCAAAACAACAAACCAGCTCAGCGAGCCGACCAACCTCAACACCTACAATCTGAGCTGCAGATCTACTCCAAAGTCTTAGAGACTGTTATGATCTGCAGAGGAAAAGTTTGTTTAAACAGAATGTTATTGGGAGTTCATGCTGTGTTCAATAGGAAAGACATGGCATTGATTTGAGGAGAAGGTTCACTGACTTTGCCAGAAGAAAGAATTTTACTGGTTGCCAATTCAGGAGTTCTCAGGAGACTGGGGGACATGAATTTCAATGTACACTGAACGTTAAAGCAGGTAAGCAACTGGTTCCTGTATACACTCCCACTCTGCTGAGCGTGTAGCATAAGTATTAATATTGTATGGCACTATTGTTTATGTTAAGAAATGTTTTCTATAACTCCATTTATAAGCTGCCCAAGATATAATGTTTCATTGATGTTAATTTTAGTTAAACAGAAATTCAAAATCCTCCCAATTCCTTCAAATTGGTCACTGGGAATTAAAATCATTTTTTAAAATATACTAGCTTCTAGTGAATTATAACAGTCTTTACCATTAACCTTAGCTTGGTTTTCTGCAAAACATGGGATTTGAATTTTGTATTTGTTAGTCCAATTGCCCTCATTAGTAATATTTTCATATGATATCTTCACAGTCTGTCACACCATCATTTTCTTGGATTTTGTTCTTGTATTTGGGTAAATTTTGTCTGCTCATTGCCAATTAACACTCCAGAAAGTGAGATGTTGTCTTCTTTAACAAAAGATCCAACAACACATGCTCCAATGTTCATTTTCTTTCTAAATTCTGATGCAGTGTAACCTGCCCTTTGGACTAATGCCTACTATTTCTAAACTAACCTAACTGATCACTAATTTAGTTCTAGTTTAAAAATGAAGTTTATTCATTGCTGAAGAAATACTATTTTGGCATGTAAATTTTTGCCTTAGCCTTTCTTCCTTTTCATGTGAGAAACAGATAGATGCAGGAATGAGAGGACAATTCAACAACACCTTCCAAATTAATGACCACGATCACTTAGAAGGACAAGGAAATAAACATAACAACATCGGTCTAGGCCCGACCGTCAGCCTTCCTGCTCGGCTTGCTGTGTTCATCCAGCCTACACCTTGTTATCCTAGAACAAGATATTGTCAGTTAAGCCAGGGATCAGGCTGTTTTGGTTCTGGTGTTTGTATTGAAGCAAATTTAATAAAATGATGTCAGACTAAAAGATCCCCGAGGAAACAGTGACCATAACGTGATAGAAATTAGCATTCCGTTTTGAGTGTTAGGTATGTGTCTGCATGGGTTTCCTCCGGGTGCTCCGGTTTCCTCCCACAGTCCAAAGATGTGCAGGCTAGATGGATTGGCCATGCTAAATTACCCATCGTGTTCAGGGTTGTGTGGGCTATACGGGGATGGGTCTGGGTGGGATGCTTCAAGGGCGGTGTGGACTTGTTGGGCCGAAGGGCCTGTTTCCACACTGTAGAGAATCTAATCACCACTACCTACATACATGTTCCCTACCACATGTCACACCATCTTGACTTGGGCTATGTTACCATTTCTTCATTGTTTTTTTTAGATTAGATTCTCTACAGTGTGGAAACAGGCCCTGCGGCCCAACAAGTCCACACCGCCCTTGAAGCATCCCACCCAGACCCATCCCCGTATAGCCCACACAACCCTGAACACGATGGGTAATTTAGCATGGCCAATCCATCTAGCCTGCACATCTTTGGACTGTGGGAGGGAGCACCCGTGGCGGCAAACTAAAGGATTTTACTTCCTAACAAACATGTGTTGAATTTATAATCACATGGAATGAAATGTTCCTATGTCACTCAGCACCTAATTTGCAAGAATCAGTAGGAATGGCCATAAATGCTGCCTTAGACAGCAATGCCATATTCCAAAACAAATGAATAAAAAAGGTGGAGGGATCAAAAGAGGCCCGATTTACACAAATTCACCAATTCTCAGAATCAGGTCAGCAAAGTTTCCAGCATTTTCATCTTACCTAAATTTGTCTCACTACTCTCCTGGCTATTTCCTACGGCTCTGTTTTTCTCCTCCCCATGTACATGTATATCCATTTTCCTTATATTCAAATGAAAATGAGAGGCAGCAAGCAGGAAATTATGTCAGTTGGCCTAACATTGATTATTCCAAATGTGCCAGGACTTATTACGCAGGTTATAACGGGATACTTGGAAAGTCATGATTTGATCAGGCAGAGCTAAACTGTATTTCTGAAAGGAAACTGTATAACTTAACTGTTCAAGCTTTTTAGACTAACACATGGTAGTTAGAGGATATTCACTAAATGTGACGAACTTAAGACTTCCAAAAGACATTTGATAAGAGGTACCACAAAAGGTTGCTGTTCAAGAGCACAGGTGTTGCATGAAACATACTAGCAGAGGCAAAGGATTGGTTGGCTAATAAGAGTGGATTTGGGATAAATGAGTTTTTTTTTGAATTGGCAAGTTATAACCAGTGTCACAGAAATAAACGTTGGATCTCAACTATATAAAATCCACCTCAATGTTTTGAATGAACAGACTTACTATATGGTTGCTAAATTTGCTCATGACACCAAGACAGATGAGAAAGTACCATTGTCCATGAGGTAGAATGACTGTGAATGGACATAGGTAGATTAAATAAGTGGGTAAAAATTTAGCCAGAGTATAACAGGTAAATCCTAAACTGTCTGATTTGACTGGAAGAAAAGCAAAGCTATACACACTTAAATGGAGTGAAACTGCAGAAATTGGTTGTATGGAGGGATCTGGAAGTCCTGGTACATGAATCACAAAATGTAATCATGGAGGTACAGGAAGTCATTAGAAGGTAAATGAAATATTGCTTTGTATTGCACAGGGAATGATGCAAAAATAGGGAAGCATTACTGAAGCTGTACAGGGAGCTGGTGAGACAACAACTGGAATACAGTGTACATTTTTAGTCTTCTCATTTGAAAACAGAAAGATACAAAATGTTTCAGAAACAGTAGAGAAGGTTCACTTGATTTAGTCCTGGATTATAGAACTTATGTTATGAGAGGTTGGATAGCTGAGGTCTTAAATCCACTGGAGTTTAGAAGAATAGGTGATATTTTTGAAACCTACAGGACCTTAAAGAGACTGGACATATAGGATGAATATTGGGAGATGGTCCCTTTTGTGGGTCAGGCTAAAACTAAGGGATATAGCTTAAGTTCGCTTTTAAGGTAGCATTTAGGAGAACATTTATCTGAATGAGTCCCTGGATGATGGAATTCTCTTCTTCAAAGCAGTTGTGGAGGATAGGTCTTTAAATTTATTCAAGGCAGAGTTAAATAAATTCTTGATAGTTGAGGGAATCAAGGGTTGTGTGTTAACAGAACAGTGGAGCTGAGACTACAACCAAATTAACCATGATCTTATTGGATGGTAGAGCAAGCTCAAAAGGGCTAAGTGGTCTGCTTTTACTCCAAAATGCTATGCTCCCATGTTCCCACATACCCTTCGAAAGTTATCTTGGAAACTGTTTCCACTACTTTCATACGATCTGGAATTCATTGCAACAACTCTCCAAGTGAAGATTTTTGCTATCTCTTTTCAGTACTCTTATGAAAATTATGTCAAATCTGTACCCTGACAGTTTGAGAAAATGATCGATTCTCATTTACTCTATCAAAATCCTTTTTAACAATTTTCAACACTTGCCAGGTGTCTCCACAATCTTCAGGTTCAAGGGAGAATTGTTGTAACTTCTCTAGCTACTCCACAAAACCAAAATTATTCAAACTCATTAATATTATTCCAAATAGTCTGTTAACCAATCTGAAATTGTACACTTATGACATCGTTTTACCACATCTAAGAGGAGATTGGTTTTCATGTTATGGGAACACAATTTTACAGCAAAAACAGGAAATGTATTTAATTGTATATCTCAAATTTAATAAATTTAACTATATATACACCAACAAAACATAGTAGGTGGCATTAAAACTTTATTTTGCATTTGTCATTCCCTAACTGCTCTTGAGAGGGTGATGATGAGCCACCTTATTAGGTCCTTTCAGATGATACAATGCATTGCTGTCGATCTGGAGTCACTTGGAGGTCAGATAGGGCAAGGACTATGGATTTGCTTCCTTTTTGACAATTTGGTAGCTTCTTGGAACAAAATTTACCAGACATTTCCTGAACCTCAACCCCAATCTAGAGAGTTGGTTCTCCTGCAGTCATTTTATATGCCATGGTGAAAATTCCATCCCTCAGTTGAGCTGCTTCAGAGAAGTGCTGGCCAATCTGAATGGCTGGTATCATTGTCTCAACAACAACAGCTGGAGCAGTTCATAATAAGAGCACTAAAATGAAATAAATTCAGCATTATCAATCAAATAAGACCCCAATCTTGGTGTGCACAGTCTTCATTTATAAATATTTCAACATTACAGCCTTGAGAAAATGTAGCACATTGCATATAACTGATCACTTGGTTAGATTTTCAGTAAATTCACATATTGCTCAATGGAAAGACTGCATTTTGAGATTTAAAAACTAAATTCTACAACTTCAGTCTTTATAATTTTTTTCCCAAAAGCTCCAAGCTGCTAAAGGGAGGATTATGCATGGATGGCTGTAGATTTCTTAACAGAATGAGAGGAGAATACTCATTCAACAGCTACTCTGTATTGGAATAGCCATTCCTCCTGCTTTGACGTCAAACCATTCAGCTAATCTGATATTACATATATTCACTATCAACTGTAAGTTGAAATGACTTCCAGAGTGAGAAGTCAGAGTCAAGGACTTTCCTCCAAATTCAGAATTCAAAACAGCTCGTGAATACCACAATTACTAAATTACCATCAATTCATCAGCAAATGAATGAAGTGAAATAATCCACTCCACAGCACTTGATTCCGACCTAGCCACATAGCTAGACTACGAGAGTCCCCTGTATAAAAAATAATTTCCAACACTTGCAGATCTGAAGAACAATACCAGACCCTCAACATTAACTGTTTCTCCTCACAAATACTCCCACACCTGCGTTTTTCCAGTATTCTCAGTGCTTGCAGATGATCCAAAAATGATTGTTGTTATGATTTCAAGAATGGAAAGGGCTAGAATATCTGTCATGCACCTGCATATAGATGGTCATGGAACAAAATGAGAAAGCTAACCAGACACTTCTCTGTGACAACTCACTGTGTAGATAAAGAATACAGATTAAACAAGCACAGAGGAATGTAAATATACTTGTTCAATCCATGGCCACTTAATATCAACAGTTGATTCAATTTCATGACAATTTCTCCTCATACGGCGATCTAATGAGATGTTAGAGTAGTCAGTTGAGGATGCAAGTGAAAAGGCAGTTGCATTATTATTTAAGTCTCTTATGCTGTAAATAAACTACAAGACTGATGCATACACCCCTTGCATTACGTTTGCATGACTGGATTTTTACAATGCTTATGTGAACCACTTGGTTATTCAGAATATCTATCAACCAGCACACTCCTGGTCTTGTACATGCCGGTTAATAAAATGTTCGCAGTACTTCATGCTTACCTTTGATATTATTGAAGCATCTTCAGTCTTCCAAATCTTGCTTTATTGCTCAAAAATAGTCAAAGCAGGTCAAATCCTTTTTTTAAAAACGGTGTGAAGCTGGATGAACACAGCAGGCCAAGCAGCATCAGAGGAGCAGGAAAGCTGACGTTTTGGGTTGAGACTGTTCTTCAGAACACCCTTCTCGACCCGAAACGTCAGCTTTCCTGCTCCTCTGAAGCTGCTTGGCCTGCTGTGTTCATCTAGCTTCACACTGTTTTATCTCAGGTTCTCCAGCATTGGCATTTCCTACTATCTCTGTAACAAATCCTCTTTTTGATGACTTCTTCACAACTTGCATTCTCTGACATTATCTAAAAGGTATGCAAGTTCTCTCTTCCAGGTGCACATTATGTCAGGTAGTCCCTACAAGTCTGCTGTAATGCAAGAGTTATTCCAGTTTTCAGCACTGAAGTAAATTAGATGACAGCGTGACCCTTAGTCTTGTCCAGATATTGAAAGCATGTTCCTGTTGTAGCCAACAAAAAAAAGCAGGAAAGTACCTCTGTTTTACGACTGACTGCAAACTCTTGGCCAACAGGTCAGATGTAAGGATTGAATGCAAATGCCAAGGACACAAGATCAGGTGGAAAGTAAACAAGACACAAAGATAGTTTAGAGGGATAGTTGAAAGTGTGGGCAAATGGGCAAGAATACAGCAGACGGAGTACAATGTAGCAAGTGAGAAGCTTGCCACTTTGGTCAGAAAGTAGAGTATTTCCTGAAAGGAAAGGAGAGAGGATTGGAAATATTTATGGTGGGATTTTTGTGGTTTTCTACATGAGTCACTGGAAGATACAGCAATGAATCAGCAAGGAAAGTAGTATGTTAGCTTTAGTTCTAAAAGCATTAGAATACAAGAGCAAAAAAAACTTACTACAATTATACAGGGATTTCAGAGACCGCACTTGATACTGTGTGCAATTTTACTTTCAGCACCCAAGGCAAGATATACCTGTTCTAAAGGGAATTAAGGAATAATTCACAGAAAATAAAGTGAAAACGGAATTAAAATGCTGGCACAAGAAGAAAGAAGAAAAGTCAAGCCTGGTGGTAAAAATAAATCAAACAATATTCAACCACATCTGCCAAGGAGGTGTTCTTAAATTTTACCAATACAGTTGCAGTTCTACAAGGAAGGCTTATGGTTATAAAATTACAAGGGTGAGTTAAATAGGGCAAAACAATGCAAAAGCACACCATTATTTTAGTGATTAACAGCATATCCATTTTGAAGTTCCCATCCCCTCACACCCTACCATCCCATCCAACATGTAATTAGCACTTCACGCTTCACAAGTCTAAGTATACCATTAGACCATGAAGCATAGAAGCAGAATTAGGCTAGTCAGTCCTTTGAGCCTGCTCTGCCATTCAACAAGACTATGGCTAATCTTATAATCCTCAACTCTACTTTCTTACCTTTTGTCTATAACTTTGGATTCTCATACTATTTAAAAATCTATCGCAGCCTTGAATATGCTTAATGATCCAGCATCAACTGCTTCCTGTGGTAAAGGATTCTGCAGATTCACTACCTGAGAGAAGAAATTCCTCCTCTCTGTCTTAAATGTGTAACACCTTATTCTGAGATTATGCCCTCTGATCCTAGACTCTCCCACAAGGGGAACATCTCTTTCAGCATCTATCGAGTTCCCTAAGAATTCTGCATGTTTCATTAAGGTTGCCCTTCAGTCTTCTACATTCCGACGAGTACAGGCCCAATGTACTCAACCTTTTCTCACAAGACAAGACAATCTCTCCATATTTAGTATTAGCCAAAAGAACCTTTTCAGGACTGCCTCCAAATGTCAGTATGTCTTTCTTCAGCAAAAGGTCCAAAACTGTTCATAGCATCCAATCCGTGATCTGATTAGCTTGGAAGAAGTCACCCAACTTAAATCTCCTCACAAATGATGTCAAGATTACTAAATATTCAAGGGGCAAAAAGACAGAAAATAAATATAATATCAATTACCAAAGACTGCCAAGTTTCTCCAGCATTTTCTGTTTTCATTTGTGTAGTACTAGTAGTTTGAATGGTTTCTAGCAGAACATCTCTACCTTTATGTTCCATTCCCTTTGAGTTAAATGCAAACATTCCAATTTCTCTCTCTTTTTCTATTACCTGCTAAACTCGGACGCTTGTTCATTTGAGATTCAAGGATGAGAACTCCCATCAGGATTTTTAAAAAACATTTTATTCGTTCACAGGATGTCGGATTCGTTGGTTAGGCTAGCATTTGTTGCCCATCCCCAAATGCCCAGAAGGCCATTAAAAAGTCAACCACATAGCTGTGGGTCTGCAGTTATCTGGAACCAGACCAGGCAAGGATAGCAGTTGTCTTACCTAAAAGGACATTAGTGAACTAAGTAGGTTTTTCTGTCAATGTACAATGGTCATCATTAAACTCTTAATTACAAATTTTTATTGAATTCAAATTCCACCATCTGCCATGGTGGGACTTGAACCCAGGTCCCCAGAACATTACCTGGATGGCTGGATTAACAGTCCAGTGATAATATCACTGGATCAGGGGACTTATTGGTTGTTACCCCCATTAGTTTCTCTAGCACGTTTTCTTTGGTGATAGATATTGTATTTATTTTCTGTCCTTTTGCCCCTTGAACATTTAGTACTTTTAAGAAGCCATTAGTGATTCCTGTGAAAACTGATACCAAATATTCATTCGAGTCTTCTGCCATTTCCTGATTCCCCTTTGTTATTTCACCAGCCTTATCTTCTGAGGGCCCCCTACATTCACTTAGGCTTCCCTGTTCCTTTTTATATATTTAAAGCTCTTGTTGTCCCTCTTGGTATTACTTGCAGGTTTACCCTCAGTTTATTTTCTGCTTGTCTTGTTCTAGATTTTAAAACTTTCCCTATTCTCTGACATACCACTAATCTTTGTCACACTGCATTCCTTTTCTTTCAATCTGACATGATCCCTAACTTCCCTGGCTAGCCATGGTTGGCATATCGCATTCCTAGAATCCTTCCTCCTCACTGGAATATGTCTTTGCTGTGAGCTAGGAATTATTTTCTCAAATGTCTGCCGTTGATCCTAGACTATTTTTGATTCTAATCTCCTATTCCAGTCCATAGCAGGCATCATTAATTGAAACGAGTTTTATTAAATGCTACTAGATCCAAAATAACCTGATCCCTATTGGATCTAACATTGTTCTCAGAACTGTCCTGAATACGTGGAGTTTTGCCTCATGGCTTTCTCTGCTGATCTGACAATCCCAATCTATGGGAAAATTACAGCCACCTACGATTAAGTTTTTTTAAAAATTACAAATGTTCACATAAGCGATACAGGGAGCGTCCTGGGAGGGTGAGTGACGGAAGACCTACCTCGGGTATTGGCGGTGATAAGTAAATGTGCATGTTCAATAAATTTACTTGATTAGGAAGAGAAGTATCACCCAATGGGGTTAACGAGACTTAACTGAAACATACAAAATAATCAGAGGGTTAGATTGGGTGGATAGGGAGAGCCTTTTTCCTCGGATGGTGACGGCGAGCACGAGGAGGCATAGCTTTAAATTGAGGGGTGAAAGTTATAGGACAGATGTCAGAGGTAGTTTCTTTACTCAGAGAGTAGTAAGGGAATGGAACGTTTTGCCTGCAACGGTAGTAGATTCGCCAACTTTAGGTACATTTAAGTCATCATTGGATAAGCATATGGACGTACATGGAATAGCGTAGGTTAGATGGGCTTGAGATCGGAATGACAGGTCAGCACAACATCGAGGGCCGAAGGGCCTGTACTGTGCTGTAATGTTCTATGTTCTATTATCTGCTGATTTATTCCCTGTCCAACCCTTTAGTTACTGTTAGGGGACCCATAAATTACTCCTACTGATACCTTGTTACCTTTCTTATTCATTACCATTATACATTTGATTCAAGATCATGTCTTGCTATCACATTTATTCCAAACCATACCAACAACACCCCCCGAGGCCTATCCAGGCCTTCCTGAATATTTGGTTCCCAGTAATTGAGATGCCATGAATAATTCTACTGCATATCTCCAATGCATTTAGCCCTCTGAACAAAGAAAACTCCTCCTCAACCTTGAACATATGTTTTAAAATGTATTTTTGCCAATACCTCCTGTCTAATTGCCCCGTTTTTCATTGAAATGCAATATTGTGGTGCCAAGTATATAAATGCCATGATAATTTGACCACCCTGACAAAACATACCTTTCTCGATTTGATCTGTTTCTAATACAACATTGCACCATCATTGTAGGCCAGGTTTATGTATACCACCCAGTCCTAGAAAGAGTATTCTTTTGATAGTGTAATTATTGTTGGAATAAAAAATGAATTTCTGATAAATGCCTGGTATTACATAATACAGGCAGTATATCATTTAATAGCTTCTTTTATTTTTTTCAAGCATATTGATTGTCTCCTTTAATATTTGAATATTTCCAAAACTGATGCAATTATTGTTCTGCAAGCATGCTTTTTTTTCCTCTAGAATCACCCAGCAGAACAATGCTTCATTAACCAGTTACAGGAGCGTTGCTGTTGGCATATCCAAGACAGTACTTTAACTTGAACAATTTTGTTTCGTGCACGAAGGCTACATTAGCACATCAAATCTTTTGTTACACCATATATTTATTGATCTTTATTTTTCATGTCTTTCTCCCCCAAGAGTGATCCTCTCCGAATTCAAATTTGTTATACCTGGGTGTAAAGCACAAGGTCTCTCATCTTGGAAACTCACTTTTTGATCAACTTCCTTTCAATCTGAATCTCTATCATTTTCTCTTTCTTTTCAGCACCCTAATCTGAAATCATAGCCACATAACTTCTCAATGTGGTAAGAGAAAGTATCCTCTTATGTCGGTCTTTTCATGTTATTCAGGTTCCAAGATGACCTGCAGCAGTTCATATGTCGTCTGCACTGTGATTTTTCAAGGACTTAAAGATAATCAAAATTGGAGACATAAACTTTGAATTAACATGTAAGGTCTCTGTATCGTCACATTTGTTTTTGTGTTGCTTGCAGTGGTTGAAATATTCCATAGTGTCACATTTCAGAATCACATTCATTAACAATGAATCATTCCAAAATATAAAAAGGTGACAAGCAAAATTAATACAATGAGTTATTTGGTTCTCATATCACTCATCATTTGCCCTTTAATGTACTGATTTCCTTCAAGATTAAATCACAAACATAAGAAACAATTTTCATAAGAAACCAAACATTATACAATATCAAATTAAATGACTTCTTAAATGAGTATATCCACCAAGCTGTTCTTTTAAATCTTGCAATTAATGTTATGTACCTGTGCATCCCAGTTTTTATTCAGATAATATATACATGTGACACATCGTCCATCTCCATTAGGGTTATCAACATGGCGAACATATCCTGTTCCGTTTCCTGGGTAACATGCCACCATTGCCTGTAATTAGTAAACAAAAAAAGTGGAAAAAAAAGAAGTGAAGAGAACTGTAGCTCAAGAATTTCCTTGTTTCAAGTTTTCTTATTGTCAGAGCTGATAAGGTTAGGGTTTGGTCCACTAACACCATCACTGTTGCTACATCACAGGCCAGCATGTTGGTTCAATGGTTAGCACGGCAGCCACACAGCACCAGGGATCCTGGGTTCAATCCTAGCCTCAGACAACTGTCCATGTGGAGTTTGCACATTCTCCCCCTGCCTGCGTGGGTTTCCTCCCGCAGCCCAAAGGTGTGCAGGTTAGGTGGATTGGCAATGCTAAATTGCCCATAGTGTCAAGGCGTGCAGGTCAGGTAGATTAACTACAGAAAAAGCAGGGTTACAGGGATAGTGTACATCATTTTGGTGGTGTGGGGGGGGGGGGGGGGGGGGGGTTGTGGTGTGATGCCTTCAGAGGGTTAGTATGGACTTGATGGGCCAAATGACCTGCTTCCACATTGTAGGGATTCTATGATTCTATGACTTAACCTTTCATGAGGTACCTTGCCAAATACCTTTAGGAAGTCAGAATACAACAGATCTATGGGTTCCCCTCTGTTCCCCTATCCACTCTAATTAAAACTTCTGCAGAAATAAATTAATCAGAAATGATTTACTTTTCATGAAGTCATGCTTTATTAGATTATTTTCCAATTGTACTGTTATTACTTCCTTAATAATTGATTCTAACACGATGTTTGGCTAATCAGCCGAGAGTTACACACATTTTGCCTCCCCCACCCTTTCTGAATTAGTGTGTCACATTCACAATTTTCCAATCTTCCAGTCGTTCTCATGATTCCAAGGATTTTTGAAATGATTACAACCAGTGTGTCTAATTGCTGTAGCTAGTTCTTTTAGCATCCTAAGATGTAAGCCATTAGGGCCGGGCACTAATCTTTCTTTAGCCCCAGTTTGTCTAATAATACTGCTCCAATCATGATGCTGGTGCTTAATTCCCCCTTCCTATTCTTTTAGCATTTTTCTTTCCATCGTAAAGACCAATTAACAATTAATTGCAAGGTAAAAACCATTCGATAATTAATTTTGCAGCACAACACTTTGATCAATTATAGTCAACATCCCTGGTTTCATATTTAAACAAAGCTCAACAGTAAAATGTTGATCATTAACTGGGTGCATTCTCACTTGCCAACAGTGAACACACTCCTCATACAGTACAAAATATTGATTTACCCCTTACAGGTTTTCCTAATGAATTTAAGCACAACCTAAATATTTAACATTCTTACATTCAATGACTAGCCTGACACAGCCAACTCATTGTCTTCAACATATTAATACAGTAACATTTTAGTTGTTATGAGTGCTAAAAAGACTATTTAATTTTTTGAGGGTGTAAGATTTGAAGCACCATGGAAAAATTGATTGAGTTCAAGTCTGTGGAGATACATGGATAATTATTTAAAAGGCATTTGTTGGAGATCACAGTTTCAGCTAACTGCTTATCTTGCTTACTGGAAGTCTGTTTTTGTGGTTATTCTGTTTTGAAGTGTTTGAGTAAATGGGATATACAAAATCACATTTGCTAAGAGTTGGGATTTTGATCCAGTGCACATAGATGCATGGAAGGAAAGTTCATGACTAACTTCTCAGTATTTCTGCAGCTGTGATTCTTTTTAAAACTAGTATTAGAGACAGTTGCTGAAGTGATTGAAATTTTACGAATAAAATGCCTTCCATGTGAACTAGAGTGAACATTAGCTTGCTTTTGGTTTAAGAATATTTATCTTTTTGTTGAGGAAGAAAACCTCGGAAAAATTTTTGGTTTCTATGTGGACAAGGCTTGATTGATATTAGATGTAAAGAGCAGTTTTTCCATGAAGAAAGGAATTAGTTTACAATAGTTACAAAAATAGATTACCTCAGTATAAAAAGCTTAGTTTTGAAAGCTCCAGGCTAGAAGTATTTGTTTCGAACCCCAAAAAAAGATTTGAAGCTGAGAAAGTTTAAACTCAAGAACAAAAAACAGAAGAAGTTGCTGGAAAAGGTCAGCAGATCTGGCAGCATCTGTGAACAGAAATCAGAGTTAATGTTTCAGGTCTAGTGACCCTTCCTCAGAACTGATGGTAGCTAGGAAGATGCCAGTTTATATGCAGAAGATAAGGTGGTGGGACGGGTTAGGGAGTAAATGATAGGTGGGGATAGAGTCCAAAGAGAGAGAAGAGCAGTTGGATGGACAAAGGAGTTGATGACAGCTATTCATCGTCCCAGTCAGATTGTTAATGGAGACCAGTTAGGTGACTAACAATAGGTAGTGTGTAATGCAGACTATGTAATTACAAGGCCTGGTGTGTTGAGTAGGGGTCTAGGACATGAGCAAGTAGTGGCCCTAGAATTATTGAACTCAATATTAAGCCCAGAGGGCTGCATGGTCCCCAAATGGAAAATGAGGTATTGTTCTTCCAGCTTGTGCTGAGCTTCACTGGAAAGCTGCAGCAGGCCTGAGACAGAGTTATTGGCTGGGGAACAAGGTAGTGTGTTAAAGTGGCAGACAACTGGAAGGTCAGAGACTTTCTGCGAGCAGAACGTAGATGTTCTGTGAAGTGGTCACCCAGTCTACACTGCATTTCCCCATATAAAGGAGACCACATTGCGAGCAATGAATGCAGTAGACTAGATTGTGGGAAGTGCAGATGAAGTGCTGCTTCACCAGGAAGCTCTGTTTGGGCCTCTGAATACTGGGGAGGAAGGAGATAAATGGGCAGGTTGCAGGAAAAGATGTCATCAGGCTGTGGCGGGGGTGGGGGGGCATGGGCGTGGGGGGCGGGCTGGTGGTGGTTTGGGAGTGAAAGGAGAGAGCGTGGACCAGGTTGGACCAGTCCCAATGGAAAGTGGACAAGGGAGGGGAGGGCAACGGGTGTCTAGCAGTGGCATCTTGCTGGAGGCGGCGGAAATGCCGACTGATGATATTGTGCATGTGGATGCTGGTGGGATGGTAGGCAAGGACAAATGGAATGCTATCGCTGTTGTGGGAGGGAACATGGGGTGAAATCGGAAGTTGGGAGATGGGTTACAGTCGGTGTTTACAGCATCTGCAGTCCTTTCGGTTTATATAAAGCTTAGGCTTGGTTGTTCAATTACTCAAGCAACAGTCTAATATCTTTCAAGACCAGGAATTGACAGAAGTTAAGTCAAACTTATAAATTTATGCGAAAAAAGGGAACTCTTTTTGATGGTTGAGTGTCCTAAAGTAATGTTTTTGGGATAGTTGGAATCATGCATTTTTACTTTGAAATCTTTCAACTTGTGGTATATATAAAATAGAATAAACCCAAACAAATCTTCTCAAAACTCGCTAAACCCAAAGTATTTATCTTTATCTTTTGCATCATAAACTTCTGCTTTTTTGTCAAAGCCAGAGATGGAGCATTGCATACTTGTGCTTTAACGAAACCTTGTTAAATAAAACGAAAACAAATTACGATCTATCACAGCAGATTTCAGTCTGCCGCCTAACTTATAACAAAATCAGTTAGACATTTTTGTTTTTAGTTGGGAGAAGCCACTCTCAAGATCAGGCAGCTGATCCTTCTGAAGTATCCTTGTTGTAAAACCAATGTGAATGTGCTCTTCATGAGGACACTGGAAGATGACTGAATACTGTTTCCTGCGCAAGTTGCATCTGCCAAGATCCCTCTGACATCTGTTGATTTTTGTGAACGTTTGCAGGTACCAAAAATATCAGAACGGCAGCCATATGAACACTTCATCCCTTAACTTTGTTCTTATCAGCCAGAATGGCTTTACCCCCTGCAATATCAATCTTTGTAAAGAGGAACTTTTCCCTCCTCGTATATGGTGGGTGGGTGGGTGGGGTGTGTGCTGTACATGTTGGTTTATTTAGAGGGGAAAACATTGACATTTTCGTTTCATAAACAGGTGTTAGCTAATTTTGCATCCTTATGAATGAATTTTTTGAGTTGCAATAAATCAATACCTCTCTGTGTTTAAAGACGCCTGGTTGATGCATTTTTTATTACAAGTCCAATGCAAAGGAAGCATACAGTGGACTATATTGGAAATTGGATAAAGCAACTACATTTATGTTATAACCTGTAATTCAACTGTGATAGGGGTCTTTCTAGTTAGAGACACAGAAGAGGTTTCTATGGCCAACGCAAAGCACCAGAATGCTGTATAGCCTCCCTGGTGTCAAGTCAAGAATGTCTGAGAGAGAGTGCAAAAGGGGAAGAGGGACCAGCAGGAGGTCATTGTTCACATTGGTACCAATGACACAGGGCAAGAAAAGAATGAGGTTCTCAGGAGACAATATAGGAAATTAGGCAGCAAGTTAAAAAGTAGGTCCTCGAGAGTAGTGAATTTCGACTTCTCCTAGTGCCACTTGCTTGTAACAGTAGGAATAGCAGGATAGAGCAGAGAAGGATACATACTTTCGGATCACTGGAATCTCTTCTGGGGTAGAAGTGACCTGTGTAAGACGGACAGGTTGCATCTGAATCGGTAGGGGACAAATGTACTGACAGGGACATTTGCTACAGCTACTCAGTCTGAGGCTGGTGTAGTTGAGAAAAGGAGCAAGTCAAACATTCAAAGCAGATAGGAGCAAGGCACAGGAGGGGGTAGGACCGAAAATTAAGCTGCATTTTTTCAATGCTAGAGGCCTGACTGGTAGGTAGCTGAACTCGGGGCATGGGTGGGAACATGGGACTGGAATATTATAGTGATTAGAGACATGGCTCAGGGATAGAAGTTTAATGTTCCAGGGTATAGACGATCACTTTACTGATATTGTACTACAGATCCCTCAATAGGCAGCAGGAAATTGAGAAGCAAATTTATAAAAGGACATCTTAGTTGTCTGTAAGCATGATACAGTTGTAATGGTAAGGGATTTTAACTTTCCAAACGTGGATTAGGGCTGCCATCGTGTTAAGGGCTTGGACAGAGTGAAATTTGTTAAGTGTGTAAAAGAAAATTACATTATTCAGTTTGTGGACATACCTACTAGAGAAGGAGCAAAACGTGACCTTCTCTTGGGAAATAAGGAAATGCAAGTGACTAAGGCGTCAGCAGGGGAGATCTTTGGGGACAATGATCTAATTCTTTATGCTTTAAAATAGTAATGGAAAAGGATAGACCTGAGCTAAAAGTTAAAGCTTAAATTGGAGGACAGCAAATTTTGACAGTTTTAGGCAAGAACTTTCAAGGGTTGATCAGGGCAGATATTTGCAGGTAAAGGGATGGCTGGAAAGGGAACTCTTCAAAAATGAGAAAATGAGAGTCCAGGGACAGTATGTTCTATTAGTGTGAACAGCAAGGCTGGTAGGTGTGGGGAATGCTGCATGACTTCAGAAATTGAGGCTCTGGTCAAGAGTATGTCAGGTATAGACAGCAAGGATCGAGTGAATCCCTAGGAGACTGTAAAGGCATAGGAGTATACTTCAGAAGGAAATCAGGAGGGCAAAAAGGGGACATGAGATGGCATTAAAGAGATTCCAAAGGAATTCTACAAATACATTAAAAGGACAAAACAGTAACAAGAAAGAGAACAAGACCCATAAAGATAGATAGCCTTGCTGATGTGTGGAACCACAGGAGATGGACACGATAACTAAATGAGGATCTTGCAGTGTTTGCTGTGGAGAAGACTATGCAGGCTACAGAACTTGGTGGAAAAAAAAGTGATATCTTGAAAAATGTCCATATTACAGAGGAGGTGACGCTGAACGTCTTAAAACACAAAGGTGAATAACTCCCTGGGACCTGATCAGGTGTAGCCTAGAACTTTGTGGAAAGCTAGGAAAGTGATTGCTAGGCCTCTTGCTGAGATATTTGCATCATCGATAGCCAGAAAGGAGGTGCCAGAAGATTGGAAGTTGGCTAACATGGAGCCACTGTTTAAGAAAGATGGTAAGGAAAAGTCAAGGAACTACAGACCAGTCAGCCTGATGCCAGTGGTCCGCAAGGTGTTGCAAGGACAGGATTTACTTGTATTTGAACATAGAACATAGAACAATACAGCACAGAACAGGCCCTTTGGCCCTCGATGTTGTGCTGACCTGTGAACTAATCTAAGCCCCTCCCCCTACACTATCCCATCATTATCCATATGCTGATCCAAGGACTGTTTAAATGCCCCTCATGTGGCTGAGGTAACTACATTCGCAGGCAGGGCGTTCCATACCCTTACCTCTCTGAGTAAGGAACCTGCACCTGACATCTGTCTTAAATCTATCACACCTCAATTTGTAGCTATGTCCCCTTGTAAAAGCTGAAGTCATCATCCTTGGAAAAAGACTCTCACTGTCCACCCTATCTAATCCTCTGATCATCTTGTACATGAAAGGGGGAAGACTGATTACCTTTGTGGGTGGAAAATGGTCTCTCACCAACTTGACTGATGTGTTTGAATGAGTGAACAAGATTGATGAAGGCAGAATGGTGGGCATTGTCTACACAGACTTCAGCAAGGTGTGTGACAAGATTCCGTATGGTAGTCCTGTTTGCAAGGTTAGATTACATGGAATGCAGAGAGAACGAGCCATATAAACACAAAATTGCCTCGAAAGTAGGAGACAGAAAGTGGTGGTGGAGGGTTGCTTTTGAGACTGGAGACCTGTGACCAGTGATAGGCCATAAGGATCGGTGCTGGGTCCACTGCTTTTGTCATTTATACAAATGATCTGCATATGAATATAGGAGAATGGTTAGTACATTTGCAGATAACACCAAAATTGGTTGGGTAGCAGACAGTGATCAGATCATATGGGCCAATGGGCCAAGGAGTGGCAGATGGTGTTTAATTTAGAGAAATGTGAGGTGCTGCATTTTGGAAAGGCAAATCAGGGCAGGACTTAAACACTTAATGGTAAGGTCCTGGGGAGTGTTGTTGAAAAAAGAGACCTTAGCCTGCAGTTCACAGCTCCTTGAAAGCAGAGTTGCAGGTAGACAGGGTAGTGAAGGTGGCATTTGGTATACTTGCCTTTATTGGTCAGTGCATTGAGTGTAGGAGCTGGGAAGTCATGTGTCCTGTACAGCTGCAACTGGTTAGGCCACTTTTGGAATACTGCATTCATTTCTGGTCTCCCTGCTATAGGAAAGATGTTGTGAAATTTGAAAGAGTTCAGAAAAGATTTGCAAGTACGTTGCCAGGGATGAGGGTCTGAGTTACAGGGAGAGGCTGAATACACTGGGGCTATTTTCCCTGGAGCGTCAGAAGCTGAGGGGTGACCCCCATATAATTTTGAGATCATGAGGAGCATGAATAGGGTGAATAGTTGTGGTTCTTTCCCCAGAGGAGAGGGGAGCAAAAATAGAGGGCATAGGTTTAAGGTGAGAGAGGAAAGACTTAAGAAAGGGCCCGAGAGGCCATCTTTTCACATAGGAGGGTAATGTGCGAATGGAACGAACTGCCAGATGAAAGGGAGGAAGGAGGTTTGTACAATTACAACATTTAAAAAGGCACCCAAATGAGCATATGAGTGGGAAGTGTTGAGAGATATGGGCCAAATGCTAGCAAATGGAACTAAATTAATTTAGAATATCTAGTTGCCATGGATGAGTTGGACTGAAGTGTTTCCCTGCTGTACATCTCGGACTATGCCAGTTGTAACAAGAGAAATAAAGAGAAAATAATGAATAAGTAGAGAAAAATGTGACCACTCATCGAGCTAAGAAAAAAACAAAAAGAAGACATCATGACTTTGAAGGGGGAGGAAGATAAGGAAATAAATGGGAATTTGAGAAATTTTAAAAGGGCAGGGCCATAGTCACTGAACAATTGGTCTTTAATGTTTTGAAAGTGAAGCAGTAATTCAGATTACAGGAGTGAAAGATACAGATAGTGTTTGTACCCAAAATATTAAAATTATTTAACTTGTTCTGGCATATTATAACACACAACCAAGACAGATACAATTTGAATTTGGATCTTCTGGTCTAAATGAGATGTTATTTTTCCCAGTCTGCACCGTGATTAAAAAAACACTGCAGCATGCCGAGGATAGACGTGTGGGCATGTGAGTGGTGTTTAAAAATGACCGACAACAGGAAGGTCAGGGTCATACCTGTGCACAGATTGGCAGTGTTATGCAAAGCGCTCGCCCAGTTTACATCTGGTTTCTTCAACGTAGAGTAGGCTGCAGCGAATACAATCCACAAGACTGGAGAGGTGCATGTGAAATGATGTTCACCTGGTAAGACTGTTTAAGCCTTTGGATGGTGAGCAGCAGGGAGTAGCAGGTGTTGCAACTTCTGCTGTTACATGGCAAGATACCATGGGGAAGTGGTTTGGTGTTGGTGGTTGCGGAATGGACTCGGGTATCCAGAGGAACAATCCTGTGAAATGCAGAAGGGAGAATGAGGGGAAGATGTGTTGTGGTGATTGTGATCTGGAGTTGGCTGAAATGGCAGAGAATGATTCTTTGATATGGAGGCTATTGGGATTTTAAAAAAATAGGAGCAGTGGAACCCGAACATGCTGTTGCAACTGATGCAAAGGGGCAAGGGAGGGAGCACGGTGATAGGTTGGATGTGATTGAGGGCCATGTCTAGCAGTGGGTGGGAAACTATGGTCATGGAAGCAGCACAATGGTTCAGCGGTTAGTACCACTGCCTCACTGCATCAGGGACCTGGATTTAATTCCACCTTCAGGCAACTGTCTGTGTGGAGTATGTATATTCGCCCTGTGTCTGCATGGGTTTTCTACAGGTGCTCCAGTTTCCTCTCAGTCCAAAAATGTGCAGGCTAGGTGGATTGGCTATACTAAACTGTCCATATAAGTGTCCAGGGGTGTTTAGGTTATGTGGGTTAGATATGGGAAAAGGTAGGGGAATGAGTCTAGGTAGGATGTTCTTCAGAGGGGTGGTGTGACTTGTTGGGCCGAATGGCCTGTTTCCACACTGTAGGGATTCTATGAAGCAAGCCACATCAGCACCGCTGTTTTAGAAGATGGCATCATCAGAACAGATATGACATAGGCGAAGGAACTGGGGGATTTTGGGTGTTGGGCTGCAGCAAGAAGTGTCCAAAGGTTGCTGTTGAGCCTCCACAAGGTAAAGATCAGTGCAACAAACATAAACAGCATCACCTTTGTCGGCCAGTTTAATAACAAAGTTAGGGTTGAGCCAAAGATTAGATTCCCTATAGTGTGGAAACAGGCCCTTTGGCCCAACAAGTCCACACCGACCCTTGCAGCATCCCATCCAAACCCATCCCCTTATAACCCACACAGCCCTGAACACGATGGGCAATTAGCATGGCCAATCCCCCTAATCTGCACATCTTTGGACTGAGTGAGGAAGCCGGAGCACCTGGAGGAAACCCACGCAGACACGGGGAGAATGTGCAAACTCCGCACAGTTACCCGAAGCTGAATTTGAACACGGGTCCCTGGTGCTGTGAGGTTGCAGTGCTAACCACTGCGCCATCGTCCCGCCCTTAAGCACAAAGTGCAGCAATTTCAGAAGGGGCCAGGTTAGAGTGGGAGACGGGAGAGAAACTAAGATGGCTAATATCATGTGGCAGTTTTGAACAAAGAGATCGAGGGCAGGTAAGAGGCCGGGGAATGGGTCCAAGTGAAGAGTGAATACTGGACACTGGTGAAGGGATCAGTGGAACGAAGGAGGGAATCCCACCCGAAGAAATGAGAAACGATGCGGAAGCAGTGGCTTTCCCATAGTGGGTCATTTTAACACAGCATCCTGTTCACATGCCCTCCTATCTGTCTTCAGCTTGTTGCAGTGTTCCAGTGAACCATAGCGCAAACTGGAGAAACAATAGCTCAGCTTCAGACTAGGCACTTTACTGCCTTCTGAACTCAATACCTTCAAATTGTGAACTATTTCTTCCCTTTTTTTAAGCTTGTTAAATTCTGTTATCATGTCCTCTCTGCCCTCTCCGCAGTCCAGTGGGACTGTCCGTCCTTTCAAACCTGGCAGAGACACACCATTGTTATGATATTCTCATATGCTGATCACTTAATCTGAACCACACACACACACACACACACACACAAAAAGCATAAATGCTGTCCCCTCACACTTCACATCAGGTCTGATATAGTCATCTAGACTCAATGATAGCTTGCTCTCCCCCTCCACGGACGCTGCCTATCTCACTGCGATCTCCTGTTGATGCACCTGAGCAGCTTTAAACCTAACACTAAGCATCTGTATCATGCCTTATTAGTGCAATGATAGGAGAAAGTTGGAAAACTTCTACAAATGGCAGCTGATGTTACTTTGTCATTTCTGAAATATGAAACTGTTTATACCCTCAGTTAGCAGAGATTGAGGATTATGGGATCAAAGCTAGGTATAGTGATAGGTCACAGAACAGCCATAGTCTCAGAGAACAAGTGAGACTAAAAGATCCACTCATCTTCTTATATTCCTTATTCCTTCCCTCAAACATTTCAAGATATTTAATGTACAATGATTTGTTTGATCGTGGTGTGTATATGTACCTCTAAACGTAACAGCTATTTTGTGGAGGTAAGTGACCAATTAATCTGCTCCAAGCAAGGCTAATTGAGGGAAGAATGTGGGCATATTAAGCAAAATAACTTCATGCTGTGCTTAAGAATCACAGAATCTCTAAATTCCATTACTGCAAAAAGACTGGATAAAGACTAATAGAAAAATCATAAGAGCAACGTCTCTGCCAATTCACATTTCCCTCGGCAATGTACTCTTAAACAGCCTTTCGCAGTTCACTTCAGAATTGGGGCTTCAATTCAATTAAACTAAATCTGAACCAAAGGAAAATATTTTCGATCATCATTACAAGGAAAAGGGCACAAATGTACTTTCATAAGCAAATGGAAGAGTTACATCAGGGGCTGTGTTCTAGTTTGTTTCTGTGCACACAGTCTGCCAAAGACTACTTTCAAGCTGATTACTGGAACTGCTCACGCATTCTGCTATGTTCAAAGCTACTAAAAGCAGACTTTCAAAACCTCTTGCCTTTAAAAAATGGTGCACCATGAAGTTTCCTCATTATCCATTGTTTTCTTCTTTCTTGGGACATTAGCATCACTGGCAAAGCATCACTGTTAGCCTAATTGCACGAGAAGATGGTGTTGAGTTATAGAACATAGAACATTACAGCACAGTACAGGCCCTTCGGCCCTCGATGTTGTGCCGACCTGTCATACCGATCTCAAGCCCGTCTAACCTACACTATTCCACGTACGTCCATATGCTAATCCAATGATGACTTAAAATGTACCTTAAGTTGGCGGATCTACTACCGTTGCAGGCAAAGCGTTCCATTCCCTTACTACTCTGAGTAAAGAAACTACCTCTGACATCTGTCCTATATCTTTCACCCCTCAATTTAAAGCTATGCCCCCTCGTGCTCGCCGTCACCATGCGAGGAAAAAGGCTCTCCCGATCCACCCAATCTAACCCTCTGATTATTTTATATGTTTCAATTAAGTCACCTCTCAACCTTCTTCTCTCTCATGAAAACAGCCTCAAGTCCCTCAGCCTTTCCTTTAAGACCTTCCCTTCATACCAGGCAACATCCTAGTAAGTCTCCTCTGCACCCTTTCCAAAGCTTCCACATCCTTATAATGCGGTGACCAGAACTGTACGCAATACTCCAAGTGCGGCCGCACCAGAGTTTTGTACAACTTCACCATAACCTCTTGGTTCCAGAACTCGATCCCTCTATTAATAAAAGCTAAAACACTGTACGCCTTCTTAACAGCCCTGTCAACCTGGGTGGCAACTTTCAAGGATCTGTGTACATGGACACAGAGATCTCTCTGCTCATCTACACTACTAAGAATCTTACCATTAGCCCAGTACTTTGCATTCCGGTTAATCCTACCAAAGTGCATCACCTCACGCTTGTCTGCATTAAACTCCATTTGCCACCTCTCAGCCCAGCTCTGCAGCTTATCTATGTCTCTCTGCAACCTACAGCATCCTTCGTCACTATCCACAACTCCACCGACCTTAGTGTCATCTGCAAATTTATTAACCCATCCTTCTACGCCCTCATCCAGGTCATTTACAAAAATGACAAACAGCAGTGGACCCAACACCGACCCTTGCGGTACACCACTAGTAACTGCTCTCCAGGATGAACATTTCCCATCAACTACCACCCTCTGTCTTCTTTCAGCAAGCCAATTTCTGATCCAAACTGCTATATCTCCCACAATCCCATTCCTCCACATTTTGTACAATAGCCTATTGTGGGGAACCTTATTGAATGCCTTGCTGAAATCCATATACACCACATCAACCGGTTTTCTCTCATCTACCTGTTTGGTCACCTTCTCAAAGAACTCAATAAGGTTTGTGAGGCACGAACTTCCCTTCACAAAACCGTGCTGACTATCCCTAATCAAATTATTCTTTTCTAGATGATTATAAATCCTATCCCTTATAACCTTTTCCAACACTTTACCAACAACTGAGGTAAGGCTCACTGGTCTATAATTACCAGGGTTGTCTCTACTCCCCTTCTTGAACAGGGGAACCACTTTTGCTATCCTCCAGTTGTCTGGCACTATTCCTGTAGACAATGACGAGTTAAAGATCCATGCCAAAGGCTCGGCAATCTCCTCCCTGGCTTCCCAGAGGATACTAGGCTAAATCCCATCCGGCCCAGGGGACTTATCTATCGTCACCCTCTGTAGGATTTCTAATACCGCTTCCTTGTGAACCTCAATCCCACCTAGTCTAGTAGTCTGTATCTCAGTATTCTCCTCGAAAACATTGTCGTTTTCTAGAGTGAATACTGTTGAAAAATATTCATTTTGTGCTTCCCCTATCTCCTCTGACTCTACACACAACTTACCACTGATTGGCTGACTGGCAGATGGCAGAGAGTAGAGACAGAGGGGCCTTTTTCAGGATGGCAGGTTCCACAGGGGTCTGTGTCAGAACCACAACTATTCACATTATACGTTAAATGATTTGGACAAAGGAACTAAGGGCATTGGCGCTAAGTTTGCAGATGACACAAAGGGAGAAGGAGTGGGTAACGTTGAGGAAGCAGGGAGGTTGCAGAAGAACTTGGATAAGCTGGGAGACTGGTGAATTGGCAGATGGAATGCAATGTGGGAAAGTGCGAGATTATGCACCTTTGTTGGAAGAACAGATGCATAGTTATTTTCTAAACAGGGAAAGGCTTTGGAAATCTGATGTGCATGGGACTAAGGAGTCCTAATTCAGGATTCCCAAGATTAATACGCTGGTTCAGTTGAAAATTAGGGAGGCAAATGCAATGTTAGCATCCATTTCAAGAAGGGTAGAATACAACGGCAGAATTGTACAGCTGAGGTTGCATAAAAGATCCGATCAGACGACACCTTGGAATGAGAGCAGTTTTGGCCCCTTATCTTAGGGAGGATGTACCAGTGTTGGATGGTCCATAAGAGAATTACAAGAATGATTCTGGAAATGGAGGGCTTGACAAATGGAGGAATGGTTGAGGATGCTGTACTTGAGAGTTGAGAAGGATGAGGGGGGATTTGATAGGAACTTCCAGAACACAGAGGCATGGATGGAATGGTCGCAGGGAAGATGTTCCCACTAGATGGAGAGACTAGGACCTGAGGGCACAGCCTCAGAATAAAAGGGACGACCTTTTAGAACTGAGATGGGGAGGAATTTCTTCAGGTGGTTAATCTGTGGAACTCATTGTTTTAGGAGGGCAATGGAGGCCAGATCATTGAGCATACTTAAACACAGTAATAAGGAGGTTCTTGATTGGTAAGGGAATCCAGGGTTATTGCGAGAATGCAATAGAAATACATCAGCCACAATTCAAATGATGGAACACACAACAGGCCAAATGGCCTAATTTTTGCTTCGATGTCATTTGGTCTAAGTGCTTCTTGGAAACATGCCCTCATAGCCAGCATGTAATTGTAAAATTGCACAACCTGTCTTGTTTATAATGCAAATTGAGTTGTGCGTCATAGTACATGGTGTTCATTATGACAAGCTTTTGAAGGCTCACGTAGATACTCTATGATAGAAGGGCAGGCATACACTAACAAATTGCTTCATTTCACAAACAGCGAGTAAAACGTAGACTAACCGAACCAACCGAGTCTCACTTCAACTCGGAGCCTTTTAAAAAAAAAGTGGCCTGATGAGTTAACTCGGTTAACTTTTCTTTTATTTTTCTACAACTTTCCTAGTTGTAAGGTAGACATCATATGCAGACCTATTTGGCTGACTGGCCACTCACATACTCCTTTCGTTTTCACAACAATTCAGATCACTCCCAAATAGTAAAAAGTTAGCTATATACCTTAAGGCTTAATTCAGTATTTTAAGAAGTACATGATATCAAATGGTCACATCCCAACCCAAATGATACAAATATCCTTTCTTCATAGAGATATTGCTTATCGTTTCCCCTGATAAAACAAATATAGTCAGTGATTTTTAATCAACAATAATGTAGCATAATTTATAACTGGAAACTTCTGACAAGGTGATTAATAATTAAACAGGTGCTTGAGCAGGTCTGAACTAGTCACGAGTGGTGGAACACAATTAAAAACAATTAAAACTGGAGAATAAAGATCCACAAATATCCTCATCCTTAAATGATGGGAGAGGCTAACAAAAACAGTGCTGACAAGCTGTCCAAGACAGGGCTGAGGCACTTACAAGCAGCTTTCTCCACCTCCTCCAAACGTCTCTATCATCACAATTCGATTCATCCCACATGATATCACGAGACATTAATGGAAATGATGCAGCAAAAGGCTACAGAATCTGATAACATTCTAGCAATGCAGACATGTACTCCAAATCTAGCCACACTCCTAGTCTAGCAATTCCAACACACTAACAAATCACCAAAGGAAAATTGCCTAAGTGTGGCCTGTCCACAAAAAGCAGGACAAATCCAACCCAGGCAATTTCTGCCAATCAACCTAGTCTCAAATTAACAGTAAAGAGATGCAGCTATTGTAGGCTGTGCTAACAAGCAGCACTTACTCAACAATAATTTGCTCATTGACATTGACAGTCTTCTGCCAGACCCACCTGACTCCTAACATAGTTAAAGCCTTAACCCAAAACATTGACAAAAGAGATGATGAACTTAGAGTGAGGGAGACTGCCTCTGACATCAAGGCAGCACTTGACAGAGTGTAACAATAAGGAACCCTAACAAAACTGCAGTCAATCGGAACCAGAGGAAACCGCAGCGGTGGTTAGAGTCCGACCCAGCATTAAAAAAAAATGGCTGTGGTTATTGAAGGTCAATTATCTCAACCACTGGACATCACTGCAGGAATTCCTCAGGATAGAATCATGGTCCAACCAATTTCAACTCATTAATCAAGACCATTCCTCCATAAGGAGGTCAAAAATGGGGGTGTGAGCTGATAAGAGCACTATGTTCAGCAACATTTGCAAATCCTCAGGCACTGAAACAGCATGTGTCCACGTGTAGCCGGACCTGAACAATGTTCGGGCCCTGGGCGAAAAAGTAGTAATATTTGTGCTACAACGGTACAGGGCAATGACTTGCTCCAACAAGACTGAAATCAAACGTCACCTTGACATTCAATAGCATAACCATTGTTGAATCCTAATAATGTGGCTACAAGAGCAGGCTGGAGGCTGCGAATGTTGTGGCAAGTAACTCAACTTCTGACTCAAACCTTATCCGTCATCCACAAGTCAAAAAGGAGGGGAATGGAATACTCTCTACTTTCCTGAATGAGAGTGAACCTCCGATAACATTAAGAAGCCCAACACCATCCAAAATAAAGCAGACTGCTGAACTGGCAGCTCAAACATTCACTCGCTTCCCCTGATGCAGAGCAGCAGCAGGACGTGCCATCCACAAGGTGCACTGCAACAACTCAATATTCTTTCATCAATGTCACTCATCATCCTGACTTGGAAACTTCTCACTGTTTCTTCACTCACGAAGTCAAAATCATGGAACTTTATCCTTTACAGCATTAAGTATACCTATTCCCCACAGTCTGTGATCATTCAAGGCAGCATTTAGGGATGGATGATAAACGATGCTAGAGCCAACACATGCAATGAGCAAATTTAAAACAAAAGTTTTCAAGAAGGTCAAATACACTTCACCACTTTAGTAATTCCTGTGGAATAAATTCTGCACAAAACGCACAGATCTGAATTTTTACATAAAGCAATTTGATTAAAATCAGAAACCTCCTATGTCTGGTTAAATACTAAGAATTCAGTACAATTTCAAATGGGATGAAAATTGGCAGTTCTACAACAGGCAGAGGATTCACTTTGTGGCTGTGCAGTGAAAACTATATCCCACTATGATCACAGCATTGGAGAAGAGTTACTTCCATTATATTTAATACATATTCAATCACACCAGAATTCCAGCCTTAATAGTCCAAAACTTAAAAATTCTGCAGTGTAGTCTTGAAAAAGCACCCAGATCATTGAAGCAGTGCTTCAGGAATTAGTCACAGGAATGGCCAAAAACTAGTAAAGCTTTGCTAAAATGATCTTTTGTACAGCTATTTCTCTTCTTATCAATGAACAACTGCAACAGTCAGCAAATGCTGATAAGCCTTTTCTCGTGGGTGGAGCAAGAAGTAAATGACAGCTACTGTTGCAACTAACAACTGTCCCATATGGCACATAAACAAGCACTGCTATCATTGAAAAACTTCAAACTGTCAAAAAAAACTATTAAAATTTGCTACTTGACAACAGTTATTCTGTTTTCCTCTTCTCACACACTATTGTATGGGAATACAGCCACTACCCCAGAGCAAGATGAACTCGTTTTAACTTCCTACTATTGGATTTGTGCCACACAGGCACTGTTCTTAATGATCTTGCTACGTGCAGTGCGTGAGGCAGCTTGCTGCTGATGTACAAGTATGTTGGAACTGAGAGGAAAACTCAAAGATGAGTAAACACATCAGTCAACGTCAGCACGGTTAAGAGGGCTGAACTTAAGCCTAGTGAGAATCTAGCTTGCTACATGGAAATCTCAGAATAACCTAAAATTGAAGATGCAAGATATTGAAATCACTTCAACTTTGTATAAGCACAAGTAAAAACCAAAAAGCAAAATGACTCATCATCTTTTTAAAAGAATTACTAGACTGGAAATGCTACAACTAAGACAGAGGTATAAGACATTGCGTAGCCAGAGATAACACTCCACATCAAAAAGAGCATGGTGGAATGTCAAGTTAGTATTGCAGATGTGGATTCTATTATTAAGGTCAGCATGACTTTGCTAAATTCTTGGAAGTGATCAAGATCTACACAAGCTTTTGCAGAAAAATACTGTAGAATATTAGATTAGTTCTTTTTCAATCTATACAAAACAGACACTGTAGTATTGTATGGATAAGCCACAACTTTATTTTAGAGGTTGTAGGTGTAATTTCATGGAGTAAATTAATTTTTAAAATGTACAAAGTTACTATATAAACTACCAAAATGGTGCACTGAAATAACATTTTCAATCAACTGTTTTTAAAAACAAAATGAATTTGAAATAACTTACAAAACATTGATTATAAAGAAACAAAAATATGAACAATTACATTGATAGCTGGCCACAATTCTATATTTCATTATTTGCTTCTATAGTCAACTTCTCTTAGGATCATTAAATCAAGCTATTAAAATATTTAACTTATAAAACTGGACATTCAAGTGAAAATAAACTCATTCATTTGGCAAAGAAAACAATAAGCAGTGGTTAGTTTTGCATTAATAGTAAAGACAAATTAATATTTAGACTTGCTGGCAAAACAGCTCATTGAAATAAAAATGTTAGCCAAAAGCAAACCATCTTAAACTTTTCTGCATCTTTCTTTAGACTTCCCCTGTAAAAGGAACTCTGCCTATCTTCTCCAGTTTTGCAGAAGTGAGGAACAGTAGCTTGAATTCAGAAATTAAAGTAACATACCCAGGCAATATACCAAGACCCATAGTGCAGAGCAGGATAAAAATGGGAACAAGATAAACAGGAAGCAGCAAATAAGCAATGACAGACTTTGGAGGGAAGGGAAATGATGGGAATTTTGAGGTACGTGAAAGGAGGAGTTAAATTAGGATATTTGAAGCTCAGAAGGAACAAGATAGTAAAATTCAAAAAGCAGTGACTATGATAATGTCAAATAAATAGTTACATGCCTATTGAAATGCAAATCAATTTAAATCACAGCAAAATTAGACCATATTGATGGGTAAAGGGTGAACAAAAATGCACCATGTTTTAGTGCTGAATTTTTAAACTTACATATTGTAATCCCCAGAAATGACAGCAACACCCATGGAAAAAAAAATCAAAACAAAAAAAAACACAGAATGCAAGGGAAACTCCGTAGGAATTCTGCAGTTCAAAAGTCATACTGGGCTTGAAATGTTAACTGTTTCTCTCTCCACAGATGCTGCCTAATTTGCTGACTTTTGCCAACTTTCTTAGTTTGCTTCAAATTTAGGATTATCCACACAACCACTTTTATATAGAAAAATACGTTTCAACAGAAATGCCATCAGGTCAAAAATCAACAAGTTGGTGAAAGAGGGTCCCACAAAGTGCACATTTTTGTAAGAAACCCAACTTCATTCAAAATGTAACTAGTCAGTCAATCCAAACCATTACATGGAACACAATCCTACTTTATCATTATTAAAAGTTTGGCAACCCAGTCAATATTGATGAAAGTTATTGCTTGGAATAAACAGACAACCTTTAATTTTCACTAGAAGTGGAACCACATCACCCTAACGTAGATCAAAGAATCAATCAATCAATCAACCACCATGAAGTAACAGCTTTGACAGCAGTAGCAATGATGGGAATCAACTTTCTTAATGGAACAAATAATGTCATTGTTATTTTGTTCATCAAGGACAAAATAAAAATGGAGATGCCAAGCTACAGCAACAGTGGAGAGCAGATGAAGCAGTGTGGCTTATGCAAACTACTTGTCTTGGATTAGCATTCCTGGGTGTTGTTACAGCTGCATCTTTGCAGGCAAGTGACATTTTTTCTACAAAACAAACCTCATAGAAGCCTTTTGATTCTTGGTCGTTAAAATGGAGCTACTAATAGCAAAGCTTTTGCACATCTGATCTGTTCTTGAAGCTATCCTGATTACATAGGTGGCAAGTTACGATTAGTGATCACCACAGTGTTAATTGAGAGGCAATTCAATGATGGTGCTGCCACTGAAGGCAGTTCAATAAGATTTTTCTCGTTAAAAATTATTTAGCAATTACATGAAGCAAAAATTCCATGCCACCTGTAAACCCACACCTGTACGTTAGCCACTAAAAAGGGTAAGTTAAAGACTAAACTTATAATTACATTTTCCAGATAAACATAAGAGCAGAGGTTAGCCCACTGGACCTGTTACATCATAGAAGAACATTGTGGCTGATCTGTTTGTGTTTCAGATTCCATCCTACATCCCCCGCCAGCAACAAAACATTGATGGTTTGTCTAGCAAGAACGGTATCCATCTCTGCCTTAAAAATATTTAATGACACTACCTCCACTGGTTTGAGGCAGAATATTCAAAAGTCACTACCCTAAATAATAAAATCATCTGTCCTAAAAGGACAATTGCAACTTTTAAAGCAGCAGTGCCTCATCATGGACTCACCAACAAAACTATCCTTCCCACATTCACCTTGTTGTTCAGGATCTTAAAACTCCTCAAATCAAGACACCCTTCTAAACTTTAGCAGAAACAAACACAGCCTGTTCAACTTTACCTTATAAGACAACCTGCCCATTCCAGGTATACAGTAAATCTTCTCTGAATCAACTCCAATGCACTCTCATCCTTCCCTAAATAAGGTGACTTATTTCAAGATGTGGTCTCACCAGTGCTTGCATAACTGAAGCATAATACCCTTAAATTTATGACAGGAGTTGAGCAAAACTTAAAAAGTCAATTAATCTAATTACTTAACTCAAAGGCATCCTAAATGGTTTCACATTTATAAACTAAACTATTTAAATTGTAATCACTGTTATGCTATAGAAATATAGATTAAGTGGCTAAGTCAGTCGGCAAAAATTTGGCAGATGGATTATAATGAAAAATATAATTCTGTCCATTTTGGCAGGAAAAATAGAAGAGTTTTATTATTTAAGGAACTAGATTGCAAAAAGCATTGAGGGATTTGGGTGCCCATTAAACCACAAAAGAAAGCATGCAGGTACCGAAATTAATTGGATTGGCAAACTTATTGCTGGCATTTATTTCACGAGGATTGGAGTGTTGCAGTAGGCAAATTTTACCTCAGCTATACATGGCCTTGGTGAGAATGCATCTGCAGCAGTGTCCACAAATCTGACCATCTCATTTTTAAAAAATTGTGTTAACAATTTAGAGTGAGAGCTTCTCTAAATTCCTCTGATGGAAGGCTCATCTTATGGAAAAAGGTTAAACCTTCATCTATTGGAATTTACAAGAATTAGAGGCACTCCCACTGAAAAAGAATATCCTAGTGTGGGTTCCGTAAGAGTGTTTCTCCTTATTGGAGGGACTGGAACCAAAATACATGCCTTGCAGACTAAAGAAAAAGGAAATCTTTTCTCAGATTCACTAGACTATGAAATTCATCTTTCAAAATCAGGGAAGGATGGGTCAATTTATTAAAATCTTTTAGACAGATTTTTAAATAGACAAGGGAATCAAGGTTTATGTTATCGGACAGCAAAGTGGGACCAAAAGAAAATCGGTTATGATCTCATTGAATAGTAGAGTAGGTTTGAGGGGCAAATAGCCTACTACTGCTTAGTCTTATATTCCAAAAAGATAGAAACATTTTTAAAAATTTGTAAGGAATTTGGGCATCACTGGCTGGGACTGCATTTGTTGTCCATCTCCTATTGCCCTCGAATTTACCAGCTTACTATGTCATTTCAGAGTCTACTAATTTGCTGTGGGTTTGGAGTCACATGTAGGTCTGACCAGGCAAAGACAGTAGATTGCCTTCTCTAAAAGGTTTTAGTGAACTAGGGAGGGATTTACAACTAGTCATCAATAGGTTAGCGATAATGGGAACTGCAGATGCTGGAGAATCCAAGATAATAAAGTGTGAAGCTGGATGAACACAGCAGGCCTAGGCCCGAAACGTCAGCTTTTGTGCTCCCGAGATGCTGCTTGGCCTGCTGTGTTCATCCAGCTTCACACTTTATTATCAATAGGTTAGCTTTTTTTTTTCCCCATGGAATTCAAATTTGATCATTTTCTTGGTGGGATTTGAACCCATAATCCCCAGAATTTAAGCCCAGTACACTGAATTACTAGCCCAGTGACATAACCATATCACCACATCCCCAATTTGTTTTTAGCAAGATGTCACATTCAGTAATGTAGCAATGACTAGACAATATGTTTTAATAATGCTGGTCAAAGAACAACTATCACCACAAGAGCTTGTCAGGCTGTTCTTCACAAGTGTGTTGGGACATTTTTTTTTAAAAAAACCCAACCAAAGGGTGAAGACAACAAATTTAGCACTTTGTGGAAAAGACAACTCATCCGAAAAGTGAAGAACTCCATAGTACAACAACCGTGCGTTCTGATAAATTTTATGATTTGGTCTGTTTGAATGCAGAATCTTTTGATTAAAGGTGCAAGTATAATACCAGAGTTCATAGGAACTGCAGGTGCTGGAAAATCCGAGATAACAAGGTGTAGAGCTGGATGAACACAGCAGGCCAAGCAGGTCTAGGCCCGAAAGGTCAGCTTTCCTGCTCCTAAGATGCTGCTTGGCCTGCTGTGTTCATCCAGCTCTACACCTTGTTATCATCAAGTATAATACCACTTGGTCATGACCAATATGATGCAAATACAAGTTTGCCCAGGACAATACAGTGATGTGGTAAGTACATCAATAAAAGAGACAAAGCATTAATGTCCAGAATGATGACTTCTCAACACTAATAACAATTACTGATTGACAGTAGCCACAGTAGTGTCCCAGACAATGTCCATTTTTTCCTTTTGTTGAGTATGTATCTCAATTCATATTTTGATCAATTCACAAATAAGGAAATCAGATAAACTTCAATTGGCTACATGACCAGAATGCCATTTAACAACCCCGGTACTCTCTCACTGGGCATCTGTATGCAGTGGCAAAAAACAACAAAAAAGGGCACATCTCAAAAATAATAATGGTTAATCCCAGTGGATCAATGGCCTGTTCACGACATACACACAGTGTGACAACTTGCACTTCTGTGGTATTTATTCACGGGATGGAGGCATCACTGGATGGTACAGCATTAATTAGTCATCCTAGTTGCTCCTGAGAATGCTGTGGTGAGCTGCCTTCTTGAAATACTTCAGTCAATTAGGTGCAGGTACACTCTCAACTCCATTCAGAAAGTAGTTTCAGGATTTTAAAACTGAAACGATTGCAATATATTTCCATGTTCGGATTGAGAGGGGCTCGGAGGGAAACTTGCAAGTAGTGATATATGTGCTGCCCTTATCTTCTGGATGGCAGTGATCATGGTTTAAGGAGACACTGTCCAGGAAGCACTTGTCAATTTTTGTACTGTTTCTTATAGATAGTAGACACTGCTGCTCCTGTGCATTGAAGGAGAAGGGAGCGAATATAGATGGATTCAGTGGTCACCAAGCTTTGTTCTAAATACAAAGAATTGGAATAGTAAGCCATTTGGCCCCTCAAGAATAGTAAGGGGAGGCAGGGGTGGCCGTGGTTAACAAGGGAAGTTAAGGACTGTATAAAGATAAAAAAGAGAAGTACAACATAGCAAAGAAGAGCAGGAAGCCGGAGGACTGGGAAGCTTTTAAAGAGCAACAGAAGATAACAAAAAAGCAATACGCTGAGAAAAAGTGAGGTATGAAGGAAAACTGGCCAAAAATATAAAGGAGGATAGTAAAAGCTTTTTTAGGTATGTAAAAAGGAAAAAAAAAGGTTAAGACTAAAATTGGGCGCTTGAAGTCAGAAACAGGTGAATTTATTATGGGGAACAAGGAAATGGCTGAAGAGTTGAATTGGTACTTTGGATCTGACTTCACTGGGGAAGACACAAGCAATCTCCCAGATGCAACAGTGGCTGAAGGACCTAGGGTAATGGACAAACTGAAGGGAATTTATATTAGGCAGGAAATGATGTTGGTTAGACTGTTAGGTCTGAAGGCAGATAAGTCCCCGGGACCTGATGGTCTGCATCCCAGGGTACTTAAGGAGGTGGCTCTAGAAATCGTGGACACCTTGGAAAATGATTACCAAATGTTCTATAGATTCAGGATCAGTTCCTGCGGATTGGAGGGTGGCTAATGTTGTCCCACTTTTCAAGAAAGGAGGGAGAGAGAAAACAGGAAATTATAGACCGGTTAGCCTGACGTCAGTGGTGGGAAAGATGCTGGAGTCAATTATAAAAGATGAAATTACAACTCATTTGGATAGCTGTAACAGGATAGGTCAGAGTCAGCATGGATTTACGAAGGGGAAATCATGCTTGACTAATCTTCTGGAATTTTTTGAGGATGTATCTATGAAAATGGACAAGGGAGAACCAGTGGATGTAGTGTACCTGGACTTCCAGAAAGCCTTTGATAAAATCCCACATAGGAGATTGGTGAGCAAAATTAGGGCACATGGCATTGGGGGCAAAATACTGACTTGGATTGAAAAATTGGCTGGCTGACAGGAAGCAAAGAGTAGTGATAAACGGGTCCCTTTCGGAATAGCAGGTGGTGACCAGTGGGGTACCACAAGGTTTGGTGCTGGGACCGCAGTGGTTTACGATATACATTAATGATATAGACGAAGGCAGTAAAAGTAATATTAGCAAATTTGCTGATGACACAAAGCTGGGTGGCAGTGTGAAATGTAAGGAGGATGTTATGCGAATACAGGGTGACTTGGACAGGCAAGGTGAGTGGATGGATGCATGGCAGATGCAGTTTAAAGTGGATAAATGTGTGGTTATACACTTTGGTGGCAAGAACAGGAAGGCAGATTACTATCTCAATGGAGTCAAGTTAGGTAAAGGGGAAGCACAATGAGATCTAGGTGTTCTTGTACATCAGTCAATGAAAGCAAGCATGCAGCTACAGCAGGCAGTAAAGAATGTTAATGTCATGCTGGCCTTCATAACAAGAGGAATTGAGTACAGGAGTAAAGAGGTCCTTCTGCAGCTGCACAGGGCCCTGGTGAGACTGCACCTGGAGTATTGTGTGCAGTTTTGGTCTCCAAATTTGAGGAAGGACATTCTTGCTATTGAGGGAGTGCAGCGCAGGTTCACGAGGCCAATTTCCAGAATGGCAGGACTATCATATGTTGAAAGATTGGAGCGATTGGGCTTGCATACACTTGAGTTTAGAAGGATGAGAGGGGATCTGATTGAGACATAAGATTATTAAGAGATTGGACACTGTGGAGGCAGGAAGCATATTTCCGCTGATGGGTGAGTCCAGAACCAGAGGACACAGTTTAAAAATAAAGGGGTAGGCCATTTAGAACAGAGTTGAGGAAAAACATCTTTACCCAGAGAGTGGTGGATATATGGAATGCTCTGCCCCAGAAGGCAGTGGAGGCCAACTCTCTGGATACTTTCAAGAAAGAGATGGATAGAGCTCTTAAAGATAGTGGAATCAAGGGTTATGGGGATAAGGCAGGAACAGGATACTGATTGTGGATGATCAGCCATGATCATAATGGATGGTGGTGCTGGCTCGAAGGGCCAAATAGCCTACTCCAGCACTAATTGTCTATAATACCCCACCACTCAATAAGATCATGGTTGATCTGCCCTGGGCCTTAACTCTCCTTTTCTGCTAACTCAGCATAACTATCAACTTCCCAATATTTCAAAAATCTACCTCTTTAAATATTTTCAGTGATCTAGCTTTCACAGCTTTCTGGGGAAGAACGGATCAGACATTCACTACGCTCTTGGAGAAGAAATTCCTTCACATTTCAATTTCAAATGAGAGTCCCATTATTCTGTAACTATTTCCCATTGCTCAAGAATTCTCCCCTAATGAAAATATCTTCTCAACATCTACTCTTTCAAGCCCTGACAGAATCTCAAGTTTCAATAAGATCACCCCTCATTATTCTATAATGTTAATAAGTTAAGGTTTAACTTGTCCAGCCATTCTTGACGAGTCCACCCTTTCATCCAAGAAATCAGCCTCAAATCTGTGTTGGAGAAGGCAGATAGGTCTGATGAGTCAGAAGGCAACTTTTCCACTGGAAGACTCCAGGCTTCTATCCTGCTCCTGCAGCCACACTAACTTACACGGCAATTCCAATTGAAATTCGGGTTAATAGTAAACCCCAGAAAGCTGATAGTGCATGATTCAGCGATGTTGGTGCCAGTGAATGTCCAACAGCAATGGGTTGGGTTAGTGGAGATGGTCACTGCCGGGTACTTGAAGCACAAGTTTCTTATCACTTGCCAACCCAAATCTAGATATTGCCCATGATTTGCTGAACCTGGACACAGACTGCTTCCGTATCTGAGAATTGCGAATATGCAATCATCAGTGACATCCCCACTTTTGACCTTATGAAGGAGAGAAGGTCATTGATGAAATAGCTGAAGATGGTTAGGCCTAGGGTACTACCAGGTGGAACTCCTGCAAAGATGTTCCAGGCTGAGATAACTGACCTCCAAGAACCACAACCATCATCTTATGTGATAGGCATGACTCCAAACACATCTAGCTCGTACAGATGGAACTTACACCAGACAACTTGCCCTGCAAATCAAATAACCTACAAAAACACTTAAGAATTAATATTCACTGGATACGTATAAGAAGGCAACAAGAAACTTTGCAACTGTACTCAGTTGTCATGAGTGGGGCTGAGCCACACAGGTCAAAAAGAAGAAATTGAATCATCACTGGTCAGCTCTTAAAACATATCACACACCAGATGATTCAAATCTAAGTTTTGAGAGAGAGAACCCAAGAAGGGATTAGAAAGTGGTTTCTACACTTGAACAGGAAATTGAGGCAAGGCCATTGCTATAACAGTAGCAAATAAAAAACGATTTGAAATATATCCAGAGTTGAGGCGGGCTGGAAACTTTTTAAGAGGATATGCACGAAACCACTTTAACTACAACATTTGATTTGGCACATCAGAATTTTCACAGAACAAATGACAAAAAGATTACTTAACAATGTCACTAGATTTCTTCTGCTCGTCAGCATCTAAGAAATCAGAGTTTTTTAAATAGTAACACAAACAAAGTGGACTCAAATCCTTGGGAATGTTTTGTGGAGTCAACAGCACTTTGACATTTTAAAAGTTCTCCTGGTTAAAATCAATGTTCTGCATCTTTTTGCCTCACAGTGAAGTAAATTGTCAGCTTACTATCACTGTCAGTGTCCCAGGTTCATGTATTCAATTTTATTTATTTGTTGTTATTCAAATTAGTATCCAAATTGAAATACTGATCAGTTCAGATCAAAGCATGCATCCAGTTTGAATGAGAAATAAACAAATATAATAACTAATCTTGCAGGCAAACACTCAGTTCCATACTGCTCATTGCACTTTAATTCAGACTAATTTTGAAAAGCAAGTAGATGAAGTCGAATGGAGTAACCAGCTGGATGACTCTTTCAGAGACAAGGGCAGGATATTTGTAATTTAAAGCTCTTGAGTAGCATAAGATGGCTGGAGTGATTGCACTGTAATATGAAAATCATGGAGTTTGATTGGCCTAATTAAAATAAAAAGGAGAAAATAAAAAATCAACCTGTCTTAATAAAGGTTTTATTGTGGATCGACACTAATAACTAAACATTTGAAAAAGGTCTCCGTTCACATTGAAAAACATTTCCCAGAAGTGGCGAACAACCTGATTTAAATCTATGCTATTTTACATTTAAATGTGAACAAAGTGGCAGGATACTTAATAATTCAGTCCTGATCTTTTTACATCAAAAGAGAAAGTGACTTAGAGCGCATAGCCAGAGATGATCAATGAACGGAACATTATGTATACTTACGGTGATTTTAGAGCAAAGCAAAGCGACAGTCATGACAGGAAAGTTGATGTGTAGTACAGGAACAACTTGATGTTAAAATATGCTACCTCCTACTGTGAAGTCATCACATGTACATAGTCCATTCCTGATAATTCAGATCATCTTTATTAGACAACTTGAATTAATCAAGGATTTAAATTAAAGAACATATATGGCAATAATTAAAAGTTGCATAATTGAATTTGAGTATCAGATCTCACTCATGCCATATTCCAGTAAGAGGATGTCATATGTACCATTTTGAATAAACAAAAATATAGAAAGTGTTAGAAGTAAGCTATTCAGCCATTTAATTCTGCTCTGTCATTCAGTATGACTGTGATAAATCCTACAAGGCCCATAGGGAATTGCTTACTAAACTAAATCAGAGTTCCCACAGATCCAACACTGGGCACTGATGTCAGGTGCTTACGAATGTACCTTGGAACATCAAATCGCCACCATGGATGCCCGAGATGCCTGTCACTACCCACAAGCCTACCTTCACCTCAAAGATGGATGAAATCATGAATCTGAACTTCATGGACATTCTACCTGTACTTGTCAAGCAAATCTAGGCTTAGACCCAAAAAAAGCCTACGCTAGTGAAGCTACATCATATCATCTTATGAAAGAGTCAAAAACCCTCTATCACAAAATATTAGCAGTTGAGCAAGGAGATGGCATTAACTTATGGAGGAGCATAGATGGTTATTCTGCATCCAGGCCGGCAACCAATACTCCAAGAATGGCACTATGGCCCTCGTGCAAGGAATTTTTTGAAATTAAAATGCTCACAAACAGCTATGGGGTTGGTTGGTTGGCATAGACAAGGAGATTGAAAAACCTGAAAGAATCAGCACAAAACTTGCCAGCAATCAAAGATGACTAACAGGCTCACTGCACTTATGTTAAGTGCCAGGCAGACCCCAAGCATAAGTACATGTAGATTTTGCAGGGCTGTACATTCTTAATCTTTATGGATGCCCATTCAAACTGGATCAACATATACCAAATTGCCTCTACCACCTCCTCCAACGCCACAGAAAATCTCCACGAATCTTTCAGTATGCATGGCATACCCTAGGTTCTTGTAATAGACAATGAGACCCCAATTACCAACAGGGAATTTCACATATTTAAAAGACAAACAGTGTAAGGCATATCCTCATGGCACCCTACCTCCATTCTCAAATGGTCTGGCTGAGCAGGTAGTCCAGGTACTCAAAAGTAGCACGAGAAAGCAGACAGTTTTGAAATGAAGCATGCATGTTTCCTCTTCAACTAGAAGACAATGACACATGATGACAGGTGCAGCCCCACGGAGCTATTGATGGGCCAACATCGTCAGACAAGACTTAACCTGACTTCGAAATTTGGGTGGCAAGGTTGAATCAAAACAGGAAGAGCAGGAAAGGGGTCAAAATGCACACAGGCTAGACAGAAATATGGTAGGAATACATAAGGAACTTTGGTTATGGCTCTCCATGGATTCCAGGAGCTACCCTCAGAAAAGGTAGGAGCTGTACTACAGATGGTTAAAACTGGGAGTAGACTACAAAAACAGCACATTGACCACCTGTTGGCAGGAATCCTCCACAAAAGCAGTTGTTTCAACAGATATGCCTCCATCACCATTTTATGGATAAGCACATCTGCCCATCAAAAGCTCAACAACAGGTCCTGAAGAATACGAGGACTTGGTGATAGAGGTGGATGCGGCAGAAGCTGAATTGCAGGTTGCTACCCTGCAGTGGCCTGTCCAGTTGGATCTCACCACCCGAGCTCTTTATAAAGCAAACCCAGGGATGGGTCTGCAGAACCTTTATACCGATTGCTGGAAGTAAGCTTGCAGCAGGCAGTGAAGGCGGCAAATGGAAAAATCACACTTTGTGGTGAGAGGATTTGTGCAGCAATTGTCAGAACCTTGAGAAGTCCCATCTGGAGTATTGTGTGCACTTTTGGCCTCCTTATCTGAGGATAAGTGTCACTATTATGGTGTATATTGGCTACTCCCAGCTCAGGGCAGGCAGTTCTGCAGACCCATCCCTGGGTTTGCTTTATAAAGAGCCTCGGGTGGTGAGTTCCAACTGGACAGGTCACTGCAGGGTGGCGACCTGAGAGTGGGGGAGGGAGTGCATTTCAAACAAATGTAATGTAAATGTAAATTTCAAATCACATACAGTCACTGTTAACCACAGGTACCATCCCCAGCTTTAGTATAATCTGCTCTTTAGCTAGTTCCAGAAGATGCAATCCTCAGCAACTATCAAAACATTTTATGAACCCCTCATTTGGGTTACCTTTGTCCACCTAATTTTTCCAGACAAGGAAATTAAAACCTCAAGATTTTATTCATGTCTTTTTGACAAGACCCCATTATTTCTTCATGTCCCACCTGAATCATTACTACCCAAATTGTTTCTACATGCAGATTTCCCAAACTGGGGTTAAAACTCTAATGCCAATATCATAACGAGATAAGAGAACGACCTATCGACATTCTTCTAGCTTCTTATCCTTCCCAAAATGTCCCGTTACTTTCATTATTCAGGTACCAATCATGTTATACACAACCGTGTCTTTGCAATGGCTAGGAGACTATTTATTTGTGCCATTGTTGCTCACAACGTGATCTCTTCCACATTGGGGAGACAAAACACAGGCTGGACAACTGCTTTACAGAGCACCTTTGTTCTGGTTTGCAAAAATGAGAGTTTCTGGTTGCCTGCTACTTCAACGCACCACCATATTCCCTGGCAAACATATGTCTCAGGCCTGCTGCAATATTCCAGCAAGTGACAGTGGAAGTAATGAACAGCACCTCATTTTCCACTTGGAGACCCTGCAGCCTTCAAGACTCAATATCAGCGTCAATAATTTTAAGAGTCTGAACACCTCCTTCCATGTCCTTTTTCCACCCTCACCACTCCAGACCCCATCAAGACGTGGGCTGTTTTTACAGATGACCCATCTTCACCTAATAAGTGTCCCCAGGATCAGTTTTTCTCGTATTGTCCATTTTTTGTTTACCTGTCTTTATCTCTCTAGGCCCAGTCTCCACCTACAATACACTTAGCTCACTCATAGCTCCTCACCACCCCAAAAAGCATATTTACCACCTTGTCCTAGCAACTAACCAGTTCTGAAGAAGGGTCACTGGGGCCAAAAAGTTAACTGTTTTCTTTCCACAGATGCAGCCAGACCCACAAGGTTATCCAACAATTTGTTTTTGTTGCAGATTTCTAGCACCCCAGCTCTTTTGTTTTATTTTAAACTATTTGTTTCTATTTGTGCTATCAGTTCATCCATTACCTTGAACACTGTGTTCACATATAGCTTTTACTTTTATTCTTTTTATCTTCTAACCTTATACTGATTTACTCTTAGATTTGTTCTGTCTATCACTTCACATCATACTCTGCTTATCTTACATTATGAATACCCTTCTCTTTTGCTTTCTGTCTACCATTCAATTACCAAATCTTTCCAAATTTAATCACTTGCCCCCATGATTTAGTTTGAAATCTTCTCTAGTTCCCTCCTATGTGGTTCACCATCCTCAGCATGGGTCAGGTCGAAGCCATCCCAATGATACAATAGACACTTTCCTTAGTTGCCAGTGTCCCATAACTGGAACCCACTTTGCCCACACAAGTCTTGGAGCCATGCATTCATCTCTCTAATCTGATTTGCTCTATGCCAACTTTTATGTAGCTTGAGTAATAAACACTAGATTATGTCCTTTTAAAGGTTTTGCTTCTTAATTTGATGTCTAGATCCTCATACAAAACATGCAGAGCCGCCTTTTGTCCTGCCTGTGTCATCGGTATCCATGTGGATTACGCTGACTGGATCCTGCCCCTCTAAGAGATCCTCTCCTGGCTTGAGCAGACATACTAAACTGCAACATCAAGCAGTCAACAGAGCCATCTAGCCATGCCTTCTTCACTGCAGAAAATAATCAGTCCACCAACTACACTACCCTCCACTGCCATAACATTCCATTTTGCTCTTCATTAATCTTTTGAAGGAAACATACTTAAATGTATTTATCCCTACCTCCACCTTGATATATTCTGCAACTGACAAGCAATGTGTTAAGCTGGAACTGAAAAGAACATGTGGTTCACCACGTTAAACAAAATTTCTCAACGGTACCAGCCAGCTTCAACACTAACCCCATTAACTGTTAAACTGTCCACACAGAGTAACCAAGCTGTTCTTCACTAAAGACAATCTTTTGTTAATGCTATTTTAAAAAATGCTAAGATGTTTGTAGATTAGCATCAAAAAAATTAGAACAATGTGCTTTACCAACTTAACACATTTTGCAAAACATTTCAATTTTTTTGGATTTGTCACACATTGTTGTTCTATTATGCAAAGTCTGAATTTAATGATAACTTGTAAAGTACAGATTTGCCATTCAGGGACAGAATGACACAGCAAAAATAACCAATTTATCGGATACACCAGTTACAATTTAAGGTTCTGCAAAGATAAGTGACAATCTTGACCCTGTGAATTAACCATAAAAGTCAAAATAAAAGATAATTCTAATTAATTCAGTGTTATACTCCATTTGCACCATTCATATTACTTGAGCTAACATGGATTGTATCTTTTCCTCTCTCGACATTTTCCCCTTGCCTCAGCTGCGGAATCTTCAAAAAAAATTGAAATGACACTTTCTTCACTGGTGCAAGAGTTTTGTGGTGTAAAAAAAATGACAGTTAAACACAAAAACCCATTAAATTACAAGACAATCCTAAAATGGACTAAGAAATAATCAACCTGAACCATTATTACCAATTTTTTAAATAGTACTTAGACATGTTTTCAAAACAATTTTTCCCCTAAAAACAGTGCTAGTAGAAATTTTCTTGAGATTTCTAAAAAAATGATTTTCAATTAAAACAATTTCTTATCCAATTAGCTATTTTAAGGCTGCAGCTACATTAAATACGCTTACACAACGCAGAAGTGCCAAATTTGCATTTCACTTTGGTGCAAGTGCTTCATGTGACAAACAAAGGTTTTTTCAAAAAACATAGTAAAACTTGCAGTGCTCTGATAACCAATCAGATCAGTTAAGAGTGAGGAACCTAAAAGTTGCATTTGTGCTTTAGGTGACAGGAACAATGGGCAGAACCACAAATGAATGCAGTATAGTTACAACAGGAACAGAAAAAAAAATGCAAGAAATCCATACTGAGACTGGGAAACCCATCATTCAGTTTATTTCAGATTAAAATACCACCTCTGCTTCTGTTTTCACTGCCTAACCCACCGACTAAATTAGAGATAGTAGGAACTACTGATGCTGGAGAATCTGAAATAACATGGCGTAGAGCTGGATGAACACAGCAGGCCAAGCAGCAGAGGAGCAGGAAAGCTGAAGGGTCTTGACCCGAAACATCGGCTTTCCTGCTACTCTGATGCTGCTTGGCCTGCTGTGTTCATCCAGCTCTATACCGATTACATCAGTTTTTTTTAAAAACTGGCAGGGACCCACTGGCTTGCCGGGTAAAGAAATTAAGAAGAAATCGCTTTGGCTTTTCATATTTCTTTTACTTGAATCCATTAAGAACATGATCTAGATCAGGTCCCTAGGGCCTCAAATGTTTTATTATCATAATTTTACCAACATACCTGGTCTCATAACAAAAATCTTAGGATAAAATTAGCACGTCCCAAGATGTAAACACGAGAAAGCATCAAGTCTTCTTTGATGTTTCAGAGTACACAGTCTTCCACTCTGCTCATTCCCAAACAAGGCTGATCAAGTCAGCATCACTGCATTTATCACAGAATCCTTCCAATCTTGTTTGATGGTATTATCAACAGTTGAATTTTCCCTGTATCAATGACAAGTTGCTGATAATATAATCTCTGGTTCATTCTAGATCATCATCATTTGTTGGCGATACCCAAAGCAACAAGATCAACAAGTGCAAATGTGTCTGTGTTACTCTCATGACATGACCAATAGCTTCTAATTGATAAATTGCATGCTTGGTGAAAAGAAAAGCTAAAATAACTAGTCTGCTTTTCCGAATACTGTAGATGGAGCACAACTGCGTCCACATTCAACAGTAAATAGCATTCGGCAGTTCCCAGTCCGGGTATAAACATGAGTGAACTGAATTTCTTTAAACCTCTTTCTGAAGACTTTATCTGAAATCACCTCTGTGATGGATGAGAAACTGGGATAAAATACAGATCTGAAACAAATCTACATTGAATATACACTCAGTTTGAAAACTGGATCAAAAATGGTACAAATTCTCATTTATCTCAGTACCTTTGATCTTTTAAAAGGAAATGCCACCACTCTGTAAATAGGATTCTTTTGAATCAAGCAGTCACTTTAAGCCTTTTCACTCATGATCTAATACAGCTGAACCACAAAACAAGAATTAGTAACATTAAACAAATTACAACATTGGCCAGTGGTTTTACTCAGTTCATCTTGCTTTCTACTCTCCATATAGCTACTTGCTGTAATGCCACATATCTGCATGATTCACGTTATTTCATTTTTCATTCCTTCAGATACCTATTCAGAATAGTATTTTATCCCCCCCTAAAGTTGACATGGTTAACGTCCCTACTCACCAATTCTGGTAGCATATTCGACAACCTCAACCTTGCTCAAAAGTTCTCTCTTGGTCTAAGCTCCAAATCACATGTTTATAATTTAATTGCAAGTATTTGTTCTACAAACTCAATCTCTAAAAATACCACAGTATTTTTCATGAGTGGTAGGTTTCATGTTAAACTAAAACCTATCACTATGACCATCATTCCTTCTTTTATTTTCAGTAAAGTGAGCTCTCAGCCTTTGAGAAGTGTGGAAGTATGAATTAATTTTTAATAGTGAGGAATGACCTAACACCGACCAACACAGTATATGCTAATATTGAGTAATCACATCACTAAGGAGGGAACTGGAAGTCATTGCATTAGGTACGGCTTCCGAAAATTTTAAGAGGCTGCAAGGGATACAAGAACAAAAACAGTCAAATAAGAAATGCCTTGGGTTTGTTTGCTGGATAGAGTCACACTCCAATGTTTGTTTCTTCATAAGTTACTGTACAGAACCTAACTGAATAGATTTCCTGAGATAAGATGACCAAAACTGGACACAGCACTGCAGGTATGATCTAACCAAGCTCCTGTACAACTGAAACTTGAATTCTCTTGCAACAAAGTCTAACATTCCATCAGCTTTCCTAAAAGCTTAACACACATTAGCTGTCACTAACTTAAAAAAAAATCACACAGGACATATTGTCCATGTACAACCTTTTACCATTTAAAGAATAATTTGCACATCTATTTCTCTTACTGAAGTGGATAACATCTCATTTTTTCCACATTCAATTCCATCTGCCATGTTCTTGAAAATGCAAGAAGCCTGTCCAAATCTTCCTAAAGTCATTCCAACGTTGGCACCTCAACATATATTGAAACTTAGCTTTATATCATCTACAAATTTGGAACTATTAAATTTGGTCCTCACTCCAAATCATTGATAGATATCCAGCAGAAAGTTGGGGCCACTCCAAGTCCTGACCGTTGTGGTACCCAACTAGTCTGCCAACACAAGAATGAATAATTCATTCCTACTCAGTTTTCTGTCCATCAGTCAGTCAATCATTAATCCATTCCAGTACATTACCCCTTACCCGTGCTTAATTTTTCTAACCAGTCGCCTGTAGGAGATTTTATCAAAAACCTGAAAATTTAAGTATGCCATGTTCATTAACTTTCCTTTATCAATTTTGTTACTAAGATCTTCAAAAAAAACTCCAAGTTTGTCAAACACGATTTCTGGCATTCTCCTCACTACTGATGAGGATAACAGCTCTGTAATACCAGTTTTCTCTCTCGCTCCTTTAAATAGTGGGATGACATCTGCTACCTCCTAACAATTGCATGAATCATTCCAGAACCTGTAGAATTTTCCGAAATAAACCATTAAAGCAACAACTGTGTAACTACCTCCAACGACACTCTAGAACATAGGTCATTATTTCCTGGAGATTTATCAACTTTGAACACCATTAAATTCTCCAGCACAATCTTCTTCTCATACTATTTTCTTTCAACTCTTCGTTCTCTCTAGCCATTCGGAAAATGGAAATTTGGTAGGAAGAAGAGAGGTGCTAGTTATTACTAAAATAGTGAATGACTGAACAAAGCAGCAAGGCAGAGGGATTAGAGGATCTCATGCCTTAATCACAAAAGGCTAACAAGAGGAGAACAACTGAACTAGATAAGCCACAAATTAGGGAATTTAGAGAAGCAACAATAATCCTGGTAGATTTTAACATCCTAAGGAACTATATTTTATAATATATACTGGTTTCTTTTCTAACTCAATATGCAATCTTTTAAATATCATAGCCTGGAACAAGTCCTAAAGGAGCAGCAGTCAAGGCTCCCAAATCGCCATTTGTAGACATCTGAAGTTGTTTGACAATTTAGCACTCAGCTCCCTAGAACAATAACAGAATTGGACATTCTTAATAGTAGTTTAAAAAGCAGAAAACTTTGTGCTATTAGGTTAGAAAGGAATCCTGTATACATTTAAGACCTCAAATTTTCTTATTCTTTTACAAATCTTAAGGACCAATTAATATCAGCAGTTGAAATTCCTCATGATCATCTGCTATGCTGTCACAGGATGCAAAATATGGACTAAATTTTAATTTTATCATTGGTTGAATTGGAATTAAAAGGCACCAAAACCAAGCTTAAAATTGCCCTGGTTGATCACTTGATCACACTGATAAGTCGTTTCATAAAATCAATGGATTGGACAAAGGCAATGAAACCACTGATTCACCTTCTGGCAGGAGTGTAAATATCATCTAATTTATACATTTTCAGAACTTTGCCTATAAATAGAATATACAGTTTGTACAGTGATAATGGGAACTGCAGATGCTGGAGAATCCAAGACAATAAAATGTGAGGCTGGATGAACACAGCAGGCCCAGCAGCATCTCAGGAGCACAAAAGCTGACGTTTCGGGCCTAGACCCTTCATCAGAAAGGGGGATGGGGTAAGGGTTCTGGAATAAATAGGGAGAGAGGGGGAGGTGGACCGAAGATGGAGAGAAAAGAAGATAGGTGGAGAGGAGAGTATAGGTGGGGAGGTAGGGAGGGGATAGGTCAGTCCAGGGAAGACGGGCAGGTCAAGGAGGTGGGATGAGGTTAGTAGGTAGGAGATGGAGGTGCAGCTTGGGGTGGGAGGAAGGGATGGGTGAGAGGAAGAACAGGTTAGGGAGGCAGAGACAGGTTGGGCTGGTTTTGGGATGCAGTGGGTGGAGAGGAAGAGCTGGGCTGGTTGTGTGGTGCAGTGGGGGGAAGAGGGTGAACTGGGCCGGTTTTGGGATGCGGTGGGGGGAGGGGAGATTTTGAAGCTGGTAAAGTCCACATTGATACCATTGGGCTGCAGGGTTCCCAAGCGGAATACAAGTTTGCTGTTCCTGCAACCTTTGGGTGGCATCATTGTGGCACTGCAGGAGGCCCATGATGGACATGTCATCTAAAGAATGGGAGGGGGAGGGGAAACGGTTTGCGACTGGGAGGTGCAGTTGTTTATTGCGAACCGAGCGGAGGTGTTCTGCAAAGCGGTCCCCAAGCCTCCGCTTGGTTTCCCCAATGTAGAGGAGGCCACACTGGGTGCAGTGGATGCAGTATACCACATTGGCAGATGTGCAGGTGAACCTTTGCTTAATATGGAAAGTCATCTATCAAGATGCTTTTTTCTAACTGATTTTTGACTGAAGAACTGAAAACAGGATGGGACAAGCATGCTCTTTTGCTGCCTCTCAAGAATAGCCAGTGGTAATAATGACTGGAACAAAATACTAGGTAACAAAGAATTTCAAAAGCAAACTGCAATACTGCCAATGGTCCCAGAAACTAGCAAACCAACTATGGTCTTGGGTCGCCTGCACACTTCAAGGGTAGCCAAAAAAAAATCTCTGAAACGTACATTATTTTTATCTTCCTTTTGTACTGGTCACAATCCCTTTTAATTTGGAGCTTGTGTGCAACTCTTGAAGACCTTATGCTTGACATCATGTATTTATTATTTTTGCTTAAGCTTAGTATGTCATTTTTCTTTTAAAAAGCCAAGAAAATTTGGCTTGTTTTCTGCTACTGTGGAAGATATAAGTGCATGCTAAAGAGAACTTAAACTTTTATTGCAGACAACTAGGGAGGGTCAAAAGAGGCTGCCGATTCACTCCTCCTTCTTCTTCCTCCACTTCTCTTCCCAATTATGTGGACTGTAAACTGTACCTATTTGAGAAATTATTTTATCTTCAATGAATTATACTTGTCTTGCTGATAGTCTTTAAAGAAAAGGAAAGAATGTCATTGTTATCCTGAAGTAGTAGTCACACTACTACCCCTTTCCTTTCTTTGAAAATTTAGACCAGTTTGCCTCATATCACTCAGGAAATTACTAGAATTCACAACTAAAGAGAGTGAGTGAATGAACGACTCAGGAAGTTGCATTGAGAGTAGATTATACTTTATAGAAACGATCAACTTCTTTTGACAATAGTCGACAGGAGAGGGCCTATGGAAGTTATGTACGTGGACTTCCACGATACTAATATAGTCCCTCAAGGGGAAACTTAACTTTCACGAGCTTCAAATTACAAGACATGTGCATGCACCAGGGCCTTTGCAGGTACTGATATACAACTCAGACTTCAGCCTATAGTTTGCTTCTCTGGACATCGGAGGATTTAAGCCATGTTCACAATTGGGCACTTAGAACAATGAGGAATCTATTGCATTCAGGTAGATCAGCTTTTGAATGGAATGTAAATTGAGTTCCATCTGTCATGCTCAGGCAGATACAAGTGATGATCTGCAAAAAAAAAGCCAATAGCCAAGTGGTTGTTTGGAGCCCTGGGCAGCATTTTCCATTGATCAACGTCATTAAATAAGCATGGTTATGACCTGGTCATGTATCACATGCTGCTTGTGGGATCTTTCAGTTCACGATGTGTGCAAACATGGTAGCAAAATTATGATAATCATAATCCCAAAAGTAATTCCTTGACTCATTAAATGGAATAGGCTTTCTGATACTGCAACTGAAAGGGGCACCCTTACATGCAGTCAAACTAACTGTTACATCACTGCTACTGATCCTTCCACACATGGCTGCAAAGAAAATACCTTCCTGATTCCTGCCATTATCCCACCACCTGCTATCTTGCCAGTTTCTTCTCATCAACCTTCAACTTGCTCTGCGCCCAGGACTTAACTACATTCGTCACATTTTTGAACAGTAAAGGAATTAAGGGTAATGGTAAGTGGGTGGGTAAGTGGAGCCGAGTCTCAAAGATCAGCCACGATCTTATCAAATGGCGGGGCACGCTTGAGGGACCAGATGGCCTACTCCTGCTCCTAGTTCTTACGTTCACCACTCCTTTCAAGGCCTCACTGCAGCGCGTGAGAGTGAAACAGTCAGCAAGAAAAAGTCAAGAGCAAGGCGACAGCAAGTGAAAAAGGCAGCAAGAGATTTGGGATGGGGCCCAAAGCAGGAGGAAGTGATTGGGTACAAGCATTCAATGGTCAGAAGCAGTGGGCATACAATAATGACATTAGCAAATTGAGTGGGTACCAACTTTCTGGTCCACTTCACTGTCAGTAGGTAGTGTAAACAAAGATGCTCCAAAAATGAAAGTTCTTTTGTAAATTAGCAATTACGGTTACAAATTTGTCTCCTAATTCGATGAACTGTCCAAGAATTTCTAAATTCTTGACATACTGCAATGAATTACTTTCATTTTGACCCTAATCCTTTCAGTGGACTCAGGGATTTTAAAAAAAAAGGAAGTACGAATATACAGTTGAGACAAATTGCTGATAAATAGAAATGCAACATACGAAGTTGGCTAACCTACTATAGATAGATACTAGTGTTTTTGTCGAAAATATGCAGATTGGGGTGTATGTACATTACCAGGTGCAAAGGCTGAAGCAATTTTCTGTTCTTGTAATTGACAGGATTCAACACTGATTCGCACTTGTCAAGTGTTAGGAATTTTCATTCTCTTTCTGCCCCTAGCTATGTGGAATAACTGCAAACAAATATTGCTGGCTACCACAACATGACATTTATTATCAAATCCAGATTAATTGCCTTTATGTGGACAGCTGTGGTTGTTACAATGTGGGGCTTATCTGTCTGACTGTTCTTAGTCCAGGTCTGAATCTTTTTGCAATTGACAAAGCAGCAAATGCCAAAGGCAGAAGCATGAATTCACTGCAAGTAAAAAGTGTATTGGATAAAGTGGCTCCTTTTATCATCCAAAATACTTTTTAATGGTACTGATCTTGCACAGCTTAAATTCATTTTTTCTGGGGTCTCTAAACACAAAATGTTGGCCCAGTTGTGACACATACATAGCATCTCTATCCCTGAACCAAGAGACTCAGTTACAAGTCCCACTTGCTCTAGAGGGGTGCAACAACATCTCTGAACAGAATGATTAGAAAAACTGGTTAAATAATAAAGTTTTTTTTAAAAACTGTACAGTTCAATAAAAAAAAGAGCTCCTGTCATGAAGTAGTAGCATTCCTTTCGTGGGACTGGGAAGTCTGCGCTCAAGTCCAAACTACTCTAGAGTTGTATATCATTTCTGAACAGGTTGTTTTAAATTAACCTATTTTTCTAATCAAAATTTACAGTGGAAAAATGGAACAGATTTGAGCTACTCTGCAAAACAACCTAAACACAAACATTGGCTTTTTTATAACAATTACTAAAAAAGTTATCAAAAATTTGCTCAGCTCATCAAGTTTTACCTTCTTGGAGCAGTAAAAGATGGATCTATCCATGGTAGAGTTACAGACCAGCATATTCCAAGGTCCACAAGCAGGTTCTGTGGGTCCAATTCTCTGGGCAGCTGGCACAAAGACTCAATAGGAAAAGGTCACAAAGGTCCACCTGCCATAGTTTCCAGCATCTTTGGAATGCAATGTAAAGCCCCAGAAAATGTTTTACATGCTGTGTAAATGCACATTATAGTCTGAAATGGCAAATATAATGAGGCACCTCAAATACTGGACTGAAAAATATTGATCTGTTGCATTACATAACTGGCAATAAATGTAAGTCTACAAACTTGGTCATGAAAGTATATGCATTACAAAAATTAGACTTTTAAGTTAAATATTTTTGAATATTATGTCATGGATAAAATTGCTAGGAATGAATTCTATGAACAGCATTGCATTATGGAACTAAACTCTAAATAAGAACACATTTAAAACAATGTCTAGTAATATAACATTGCTGTAATTTGACCAGAATTTTAGAATGTACAATGCCATTGGAATAGTGTCACAGTTTGTTAAATTTCTTCAAATGGTTACTCAAAACTCTCCATTAAACTCTTTTCAAGAACAAATTCTTCAATCACCCTCAAAGGCCCTTTCCAACTGTACCTTTCCAAGCAAATGCAGCAGATGCAACACCTGTTCTTTCTTCAGGTCTAAGGCCTCAAAACAATTCCAGGCTAAACAGCAATTTACTTGCTTTCATTTGCTAGCTTGGATTACTTTCCCTTATTTTCTCTCAAAAGGTAGCTGATCATGATCTGCCATTCACACCTCTCCAACTACATTTTTTATTTGTTTACTTATTCGAATACTAAAACTTCTTTGGCTTTGCATAATGACACTATTATTTAATCTCTCCTGTCCTCCACTTAAAATACATTTCAGTACAGAAGTGACAGAGTCATAACAGAGTCAAATTGTTGTCTGTTTCTCTCTCCCCAGAAGCTGCCAGAGCTGGAGTTGCATTTTTTTTTAAATTTCATATTTCCAGCATCCACTGCATTTTGCTTTTATTTACAGCAAGTCAGTAAACAGTTGAGTACCTGAATATTGTACAAACTTAGCCAAGTTAAAATGTGTTTCCAATTCTGCACCATGTGTTAACATTAGCAGATGTCAACTATCCATCCGTAAGAGTTTACAAGCTGGTTGAAATGAAGAATATAACATTTATTCTCTTATCTCAGCACTACATTCAGTGTACAATGGAATGCACAAAAGAATCTACATGACCAGGTCAACGCATGGTGGACAACTGAATTATTTATGCTTATCAACTACCACAGATACTGCAAAAGTACATTTTGTACTGAACGGCTTTACTGAATATAACTCAGAGTTCTTTGAAAAAAGATATTAACAACTGATTATAAAAATATTAAAAACCAAATAATTTCTACATAAATTGCACATACTTTTTGGATAAGGCATTCTGTAGATTAGCACTGTAGGTTTAAGCCAGAAAGTATACACTTTTTTGTGCACGACAGATATTGTTTTTTCAGTCAATCCCTAAGTAAGGAACACTATCTACAATGCCAGTCACAAGTGTTCATTCTCAGGATACCAAACTGTGGAAACAAGTGTTCCAATAAGATTCAAGCACATTTAGACATTTTACAACATTGCTAGGTATCATTCCTCTTAACAATCCTCACGCTTCCAACTGGTTTGTTTCTCGAGCTAAAGTGGCACTCTTTCTATCTCTCTGCAACTCCCACAGAATTATGAATCATTTAAAAAGAATGAGGCTTGAAGCATTATTTTTCAACCTAATATCACCTGACCTCTTCATCCCATAGATGGAGGCCGAGAAAGATGACGATAACCACTGAACTAAGCAAAAATCAGAGTTGGAGAAGAACATTTACATCAGAACAACAAGGGAATGAAGGGATCAAAATGCAATGCTGTCACAAAATGGAGCCATTGCGACAAAGGCTGAGCAAAGCCTGTGCAGTATTAGAATCAGTTTTGGATTAATTGAAGCTTATGGAAGATGGAGAATGTGAAGTCTTCCAAAGGAGTAATTATTTTTCTTAAGTCATTTAATTGTATTCTTGGCTAAGCCAGCATTTACTGGCCATCCCTAGTTGCCCAAAGGGCAGTTGTGAGTCAACTACATTGCAGTGGGTCAAAGTTACATGTAGGTCAGACAATGAGGGCAGTTTCCTTCCCAAAAAGGGCAGTGAACCAGATAGGTTTTTCCAACAATAGATAACAGTTACACAATCCTCATTAGACTCAATTTCAGCTTTAGTTTAATTCAAATCCCTTCAAAATGTCATGGCAGGATTCAAACAGGTCCCCAGAACGTTTCCTGGCTCCCTGGTTTAATAGCCAAACATTAACACCACTGAGCCATTGTCTCTCCAAAACTGAGTTGTAGAAGATAATAACTAACAGTGATGAAATCCATTTGAAAAAGAATTAGAAGTTCTGTTGTACAACCAACTTCTAAAGTATTTGTGCAATGATTCCTGAATTTAAGCATACCTCACACTTGAAGGGGTGTTGTAACAATGACAGAGGCTGGCACATAAAAACAAACATCTTGCATAGATTATACCAAGAATGGCTAGTTCCATGGTTCTTAAATTTTAAGATTGGCTCCAAAGCATCAAATACGTAAATTAGTTAATAAATTGTTACAGTGAGATATAGATCAGTAGCAGATATAGCAGGGAAAATTGGCAGATGGAGTTTAATTCAGGTAAGTGTGAGGTGCTGCATTTTGGGAGATCATATATTTAGGAAACAGCAGAACCCTGGAACAGCATAGATGTACAGAGGGATCTTGGGGTTCATATCCATAGCTCTCTGAAAGTGGCCACAAGACCACTCCAACCTCAGGGGGAGTTGTAGGTTAGGTGGGCTTCAGATCGGTATGACAGGTCAGCACAACATCGAGGGCCGAAGGGCCTGTACTGTGCTGTAATGTTCTATAATTGTGAAGGGACAATGTGTGAATGAATTTCAAAAGTAGATGGAAGAGGCAGAAATTAAACTGAGCAATGTGAAAGTGGTGCAAGTTGGCATTCAAACAATGGAGAGGATGAGGTCAGAGATTCACCTCAGGGTGCCAGGTGGCATTGATGTCAACAACTGAATGTCAGATTGCAACCAGGGTAGAAGATTACAACTTATGTTCTACAACCAACTCCTATAATATGCGGGCAGCAAACTCTGAATTTAAATATACTTTACACTGGGAGGTCGAGTTGTACAAATCAAAGTTCCTAAAGGAGGTAAGCGTTTAAGAAAACTAACACCTGTATATCGCGAATACAAAATATCAAGAATGGCTAGCCTCACGGTAGAAACATTAATTTGGCTAAACTGCAGAAACGCCATATGTCAAGGGCATTCGTAATTAATTAATAAATTATTTTTAAAAGAAAAAGTGAAAGACAGGGAAAAAATGAATGGCGACAGTATTGGCGATATTACTGCGGGATACAAGAGTCATGCTACAAGTTTCATTGAATATAAAGGATAAAATTAGACCATAAACCCGAACTTTGGCGTACTCACTTTCGTCCTGCCGTTAATATTATAACTGCCGAGTTTCCCGTTGCAGTGCCTGATCAGATCGTCCATGCTGTTCATTAAGAGCCCAATCTGCGTACAACCGGACTCCTTCCCATCCATCCAGGTGATCTGGTCACCCCGGATGTCTCTCGATGAGTCCCCTCTCTGATTGACCACCTGGCCATCGGTGAACCGGCCGCTCCGGCGCAGTTCCTTTACCTCCCTCAGCACACTGTCGCCCATCTCCTCTCCCAGGAAGTTGTCCACCACGCAGATGCCGTGCTTGCTCATACATGGCACGATGTACTCCTGCACCAGTTTCTGGGAGCTGCCGCCGCTCAATCCGTGCTGGCCCCGGTGACTCCGGCTACTGATGCCAGCCCCGGGTACCAGATGGGAAGCCGTTGTCGCCTCTTCATTCTTCTCCGCCGGCTGTCCGTTGACCGAAGCTGGTGACAGGGGCTTCGGCAGCGGCGGATGGTGGTTACTGTTCGCCGAAGCATTTCGCGTGTCGTCGCCCTGTCGTCTCGCCGCCTCTTTACAGACCTGCTTGTGTTTTTTCCAGTCCATTTTCTGGTGCTCTTTGCTGCAGTAGAACGATCTTTTGCAGCCCCCGCAGAGCAATAATTTCTCCATTTTGCCGCATAGGCCACAGCTCTGATCCTGCTCTACGGTCGGCGGCAGTGGCGGAGATTCATGCGTCGGACTACTCTCGCTAGCCATGTCCGGGACGGGGAAGGGGGTGGGGTGGGGGGAAAAGGAGAAGTAGGGGGGTAAACCTAGGTAAATTCAATAGCAATGGATGGAGGGAGAGGAAGGGGGGGGGGAATTAAGACGAGGATCGAAAAGGGATGATGGAAAGAAGAGCAAATGTCCTCCAACAGTAATGAAACTGACTTTCTTCCCTCCGCCCCCCCCCACCTTGCCCGCGCTTGCGCGTGCACGACGAACCACCTCCGCCCGCGAGCAGGATTCAAATGCTAACCGCTGAGGTCTCGCGCACTCTTCGCGTTAGCGAGATTTCCAGCAGGTGGGCGTATGCGTGAAAGGTATCGAATTTGATTTCTCCCCCTCCCGTCTCCTGCTCCTGTTTTAGTGTCTAATGCTTGCACCAGAAACTCTTTGCGGGCTTTCTCACACTGATCCATCATCAGCTGAAACATGTCCATCTTATGTTACGTCCTCACTTTCAATTCCTCCCTCTTTCTATGTCTTGCTCGGTTCGCCTCCAGTATAGGACAGGCGGAGCCACTGGTTTTCGTCACTTCGTTAAATACCCCAAATCGAAACCTTGCATTCCACTTCGACATGCACTGCCGCGGCAGCTGGATCGCAATCACCGCAGTACCCTGGCTGCTTGTTTATTCAGTGGACATCGTTTTATCCTGATCTCGCCGGCTCCTTCCATTTTTTTTGGAAATCCGAGTTCCGGCGGTGCATCTTGTTCACTCTCTTCTAGCACCCCTTTATATTCGTCCGGTACGATATCTGTGTGTGCGATTTCTGTTTCTTGTTCAGTTGTCATCCCTTAAAGTCAGTGTTGCCGTTAGTGGGAAATGCTGGAAAGAGCCAATCCGTCAGGCAACGTTCTGCGGATCAGCAAAACAGTTACAAGTTTCAGATCAGAGACATTCATCAGAACTTGACTAAAGGCCACCGATGAAACGTTACAATCCTGTTTAACCAGTCCTCCACTCTACCACAGAGCTTTGTTTCTGTTTTTTTAATAAACTGTTTTGAACATATACTGTAGTACCGTATAGAGGTTTATAAATGAGGAACAAATCACATGACAAAAATAAACAAGACTGGAAAAAGACAACACAAAATGATTCAAACTAATCCATTGTATTCTTATGTCAATCAAAAGTGACCCTGTAGTAATAAAAAACAGTCATATATTAAGTCTAATCTGTCATTTGTATCGTTGAAAACCTGAGATAATAGTTGCTGTGGGTTAAAACTGGCATAGAAAATGATGACAAAAAAGAGGAAAGATGCTGCCATTTATTGCTGGAAATCAAACCCAGGCCTCCCACATGGCAGGCCAGAATTATACCACTGAACCACCAATGCAACTTCTAAGGATGCCTACCCTGAAGAAGTTACCCTCCTCCCTCTGGAAAAACCTCAGTGGATGTCTCTCCCACTGAACCTCTCTCGTAATCTCTTTCTCCTAAAGATGCTGCCACACCTGATGAACTTTCCCCAGCAATTTCTTTCTGTTTGAGCTCGAAAATGATGAATGTGTGCTATGGCATATTTAGACCATAAATAAATAGGAACAGAAGTAGGCCAATGGGTCCCTTGAACCTGCTGTACCATTCAATAGGGTCACGGCTGAACCAACATTCCTGACGTCCACTTTCCTACCTTTATCCCATAACACTCGATTTCCTTACTGATCAAGAATCTATCTCAGCCTTAAATATACGTGAGGACTCTGGTCCCACATCTCTCTGTGGCAAGGAGTTCCAAAGACACAACCTTCTGAGAGTTCTGACTCAAAAAGTTAACTCTTGATTTTTCCTTCACAGATGCTGCCAGACCTGCTAAGATTTTCCAGCGACTTTTGAATTTGATTCTGAGGGAAGAAACCATTTCAGTCTTAAATGTGTCCCATTTATTTTCAAGATGGTGGTGGAGTACAGGGCTGAGCCTGGGACTCGTCTGTTACCATCTGCTTTCTTTCTCTTTTTGTTTTTTCTCTTGTTCCTTTTTCTTTTCTCTTCATGTTCTTTAAAGACTTGAGAGTGACGAAGGTGAAGAAAGAGGCCACCAGCAGCAATGCCAGGACGAGCCAGACATGGCTCCATCCCAGCCCGGGGTCACTCAGCAAGCAAAAAACAGGTCCTGGACTGACTGCCTTGGCCCAGAATCACAGGCTGAGCTAAGGTTTCAGGGCCGCAGCTAGGTCCAGGTCATGAAACGAGTGGAAGCATTGGCAAATGGACAGACAATGGCCACGCTGGAGGAGTAGTAAGTACAGAACCCATGCACCCCCAGGCCTGTGGCTCCAACTCAGATGCAGAGGTCATGGGAGTTGCAGTGGCAGAGGCCTGTAACTGAGACCCCGGAGACTGTTAGAGGGATCCTGGAGCCCATTTCAGAGACCTGGTAGATATCAAGCAGCAACTGGAGGAGCAGCAGAGGAAAAACAAGAACAAAAGAGAAAGATGAATTCTTTTGCTGTAAAATCTTATGTTATATTCAGCATTTCAAATTACACTGCACTTCTACAGTGATGACTTTGCATGTAGCACATGAAAAACACGCTCCACTGTATTTTCATATACGTGTGACAATAAATCTAAATCTAATCTTTAATCTGAGACTAAAAACCCTCTGGTCTTAGACTTTCCATGGTTGTGTATTTTTTACCTATCACCAAATCACCGTGACTTTATTTTTAACCTCTAACCACTACCAGTAAATCACACGTGGCCAATTAAATATTTACAGGAAATGTAAACTATCAGAAGGTTAGAGAGAGTGGGAAGGATTGGAGGTGGAAAGAATGTACTCTACATCTAGTGGTGCCCACCTCTCTAAAAGCATTAAGAGTATTGGTGGACACCACATGCTCCCTCTCCAAGGACACCCGGACACAAATGTAGCTACATGAGAGGAGCAGGCAGTCAGCAGAAAATCCCTTCTGCAATCCACTATCTGGACCCGTTAATAGCTAGCTAGGCCAGGTCCAGGAGTGGGTCCATGACAAGGTCCTCTGACTTGCCCACATCCCTCCATACCAGATGCCTAAAGATCAGGGGCATGGAGTTGATGTGCAACCAATAACATAACAAAAGATTTTTCAAATAAATAAAAGGGAATGCAAATGCCCACAACTAATATATATATATGATTCATATATACCACAGCATGGCAAATAAACAGGCTGAAAGTCCATGAATTTCCGCAATCTGTAGTTGCATGGGACTGTTTGCCTGCAACATCCTCCACTCCAGGACCCCAATGGAACAGGAGAGGGCACTGACATAAGGAGCTCTCCACTCGGGATCTAAGACATGTCCAGGCAGAGGACAAAGGAGTCAAAGTGAATGGTGTGCTGCAGCAGGCTGTACAAAAAAGCAACTCTACATGAGACAAAAGTACATGGAACGCATTCCCAAAAGTCACCTCAGGTTGAGAGGTACAGACTCCTGAGAGATGGTTAGGACCCTGGGGCTAATGTGAAATGTGACTGAGCTGAGGTGCGCGTAGACAGGATTCCACCATACACCGGAACATCTTCTAACTACTGCATGCTGTCGGGTCCAAGCACCACCACTTTCAGGCGACAGGGGCCACTGCCCTGTGTGCCACCTGTCAAGGCTCTTAAAAATCCTACCTGTTTCAATGAGATCATGTCTCATTCATATAAATTCCATTGAGTAGAGCTCCCAGTTTAACATTTGACCATAAGACAATCCTTCCGTACCAGAGAGCATCCTAGTAAACCTTCTCTGAATTGCCGACAATGAGATGACATTTTTCCATAAATATGGAGACCAAAACGTCTCACAGTACCCCAGATATAGTCTTATCAGCATGTTGTAAGGTTTCAGAAAGTCTTCCCTATTCCAATAATCCAAGCCCCTTGAAATAAAGGCCAACATTCCATTAGCCTTACTGATTATCCACTACACCTGTATGCTATCTTTCTGTGTTTCATGCACAAGTACCCTTAAGTCCCTTTGTGGCCAGAGCAAAAGGCTAAAGATAGTACCAGTAGCCCTCCTAAATAAATTACTTATATTTGCCTGCGTGGAGTCATAGAGCTGTGAAACTTCAGTCCAACCCATCCATGCTGACCAGATATCCGAAGTTAATATAATCCCATTTGCCAGCATTTGGCCCATATCTCTCCAAACCCCTACCTATTCATATAGCCATCCAGAGGCTATGTTGTAATTGAACCAGCCTCCACCACTTCCTCTGGCAATTCATTCCATACGCACACCACCCTCTGTATGAAAAATTTGCCAATTAGGTCCTTTTTAAATCTTTCCTCTCACCTTAAACCTATGCCTTCTAGTTTTGGACACTGCTATCCCAGGGAAAAGACAATGGCTATTCACCCTATCTATGCCCATCATGATTTTAAAAACTTCTATAAGGTCACCCCTCAGCCTCAATTTTCCAGCCTTTTGGGCTCTCCATACAGCTCAAACCCTTCAACCCTGGCAACATTTTTGTAAATATTTTCTGAGCCCTTTCAAGTTTCACAATATCCTTCCTGTAACAGGGAGACCAGAATTAATGTAGAAATCCAAAAGTGGCCTAACCAATGCAGATGTCAAAACATAAGCCACTTAGCTGCTCTTCTGCTGTGAGCTCCCCATGCAGGTTTCTCCAATGTCAGCTGTGAATTTCACTGTTTGTTTATTTTTCTTCAAACAAACTCCAAAGTCTAGAGGTCTTGTTACAAAACAGCAAAAGCAGTCAGCTATTCAGATTTAATGCTGGGTCACACAGCTGTGCAGGTTTACTGCTCATTATGACATATCCCATGTGGTATCTGCTCTCTCTCTCTCTTCCTCCTTTTATAAAGTGCTGTTGTTTTGATCTCTTTTTCCCAAAGTTCCAAAACAATGCAACAGCTTATAACACAGTAATTACTGCTCTAAACATTTAGGGAAATCAGCTTCAACACTGAAAATAGCTCAAGAAAGGAGCAGCTTGTACAGTCACTTTTTTTTCAATCCTTCATCTTGGATTACCTATGTCACAAAGTTGCATAAAGTACTCATGAAATAGAACACAAAAATTTAGAATTTGTTTGTAAAAATGACCGGAAGAAATGGTGCATGGTTCTCTTAAGAGATAAAATGCTTTTCTAAGCTTAGAGATTTACACAGAAATAAAAGTCTGTAAGTAGCTGAAGATGTACAGACATTTCTGAAGTTGAATCATATCAATTGGCACTGTGTTTGGAAACCTTCAGCTTGTTTTGATGTTCTGGCAACTAGCTTGAAACAGCCAATTAATTTAAACTAAGCACTGAGCAATTGAAAACCTATTAAATTTAAATCTGATGGTTTTGACAACCTTGGGCCAATGCCATTGTATGAATATTGATGTGTCATCCAAGATATATGAGAAGAGGGTTTTCAAATTCAGGTGAGAGAAGACTATCATCTGAGAAATAAACAGAAAACTCTCACAGAAATCTCTAAGCTCTTTGTAAAAGAAAATGCCATTTATCCAAAAAAACTAGCATGGCACTTCTAGCTAAAAGTCCTCTTGGAACGATTCACAGACAAAACATCTCTGACAGCAGGATCAGTGGAAGAAAGGCATTTATGACTTGAGAACAGCAGAAGACAGGCATTCATGACTGGAGAGATGGTGGAGAAGGCAGAGCATTCCAGAAGACATAGTCTGTGCGGACTTTGAGAGACTAAGTTGCTTTAATTACATGGGTTATATAGGTGGGACTTGTGTTATTGGAATAGTATACCAGTAGAATTTTGTTCAGTGGGGGAAGAGCTAGGAGTTAGGTGAAATTGTTCGGTTTGTTAGTAGTTCTGTTGATTTGTTAACTGTTAGGGTTAGAAAATAAATTGTTACTGGTTACTTATGAAATGAATATCAGGGATTTTCTTTCATTTAACTTCTCTTTCTCTGTAACACCTAGAATTCTTTGCTTGCATGCTTTCCTTTTCTCATGCAAAGATTACTAGCCAAAGAAAACCAAAAAGAGAGAGGGGGAAAAAGAGAGAGAGAAAAGAGGGAAAAAGAAAGTGAGGGGGAAAGGAAGAAAGGAGAAGAATGTTTGAGTTGGAAAAGATAAAACTGGAACTAGAAGCAAAAAGATTTCTAATGGCAGAAGGAAAAGTACAAGATAGAAGTGAGGATGAACAAACTTATCGTAGCCAACAGTCTGGAAGGGATATATGTAAACATGCCCAATGATTACCAATGTTTGATGAAAATGATGTAGAAGCTTTTTTTATTTCCTTTTAGAAATTGGCCAGGCAGATAAATAGGTCAGCGACTGTGTGTATAATGTTAATTCAGACCAAGTTGGTAGGCAGGGCTAGTGAAGTGTTTGCAGCACTGCCAGAGGACGTGTCAGGAGGCTATGAAGGAGTCAAAAAGGGCTATTTTGAGTGCCTACGAATTAGTACCAGAAGTATATAGACAACACTTCGGAAATATAAGAAAGGAAACAGGTCAAACTTATGTCGAGCTTGAAAGAATTACATGTAGCAATTTTGATAGATGTGTGAGAGCATTAAAAGATAGAAAAGATACTTTAGGGTCTTAGAGAAGTTGTTCTGCTGGAGGAATTTAAAAAACTCACTTCCAGAAATGATAAGAACTCATGTTGAGGAACAGAAAGTTCAAACTGAGAGAAGAGCTGCTGAGATGAGATGGCAGATGAACATGCATAAATTGAAATTTGGCTTCCAACAGTAGTTTAATTCTGAGAGGGATAGAAGTTGAGAATAAGGGAGATCCATCAATGAATAACAAAAAATGGATCATACTGGGAATAGTTTACCACAGGTGAAAAAAGAAACCCAAGAGGGTAAAAAGAAGGTGAAAGGTCTCAGGTGTTTTCACTGTAGTGGAGTGGGGCACATAAGGTTTAAGGAAAGTGCTGGGAAAAAGGATGGGGTAAAAGAGGCTAAACCAATGGGATTAGTTGAGGCAGTGGAGGAAATCCCAAGAGAAGTTGAGGAGCTGCACAAGAGTGCACAGCCCAGTCACAGACTGTGTAGTAAGGTAGTGCTCGCTCTCTTCAAAGACTTCACCTCTAAGGGTAAGGTTTACTCAGGAAGAAGAGGGGGACGAGATAAAGAAGTTAAGATATTGAGAGATACGAGAACTAGTCAGTCTCTAGTAGTAAGAGATGAAATCATTTTTACTCCTTCAGAAATGTTACCCAAAAGAGTGATAAACTGTGGAATAACTGGAGAGAGATTTAGTGTTCCCCTGTGTGAGATCAAAAGTCTAATCAAGACCGGGAAAATGACAGTGGGAGTGACTGGGAGAGTGCCTATTTCAGGAATACAGTTTGTTCTTGGAAACGACCTAGCAGGATCAAAAGTGGGAGTGACACCCCTTTTATTGGAGAAGCCGAAGTAAAGCCAGGGAACTGAGGAGTTAAAAGAAAAATACCCTGGAATTTTTTTCAGACTGTGTGGTGTCAAGATCCTATTATCATAGGTTAAGGTAGGAGAAAAAAACCAAAGAGAGAGACAAAGGAGTTGAGGGCCAGCTAGCTGACAGCCTGTTTGATGAACTGGTAGAGGAAAAACCTGAACAAATAGAGGATCAGGCAGGGATGTTTAATTCTGAAAGACTAATGGAGTTACAGCAACAAGATGAGATAATAAAAGATTTATGTCACAAAGCCTACTTGGAAAGGAATCAGGATGTATTCCTGAATGTTTGTCATCTTAAGGATAGAATCCTAAGATGAAAATGGAAATCGCAGCAGGTTAGAACAGAGAAGAAATCGGTGGAAGTGCACCAACTTGTTTTGCTGGTAGCACACAGAGAGGAAGTATTGTGGGTAATACGCAAATTACCTGTAGGAGGTCATTTAGGAATGAGGAATACTCAGGCTAAGATACAAAAGCATTTGTATTGGCCTGAATTACATAAGGATGTGGTTGAATTTTACTGCACTTGTCATACATGTCAAATGGTGGGAAAGCCACAGGCAGATATAAAACCAGTGCGTTTGATGCCAATTTTGAAGAACCTTTCACACAGGTTATGATTGATTGTATAGGTCCTCTCCCTAAAACGAAAAGTGGGAACCAGTATTTGATAACCATAACGGATGTGTCTACCAGATTTCCAGAGGCAATTCCATTATGGAATGTTAAGGCAAAAACACTGTGGAGGTGTTGGCTGCTTTCTTTATTCATTATGGACTACCCAAGGAGATTCAGTCAGCCAAGGGTCCAATTTTACTGCTAAACTATTTAAGGAGGTCATGGTAGTTTAGGCATCCAACACTTTAAATTAGATGCGTATCATCCTGAATCCCAGGGAGCATTGGAAAGGTGGCATCAGACCCTAAAGACCATGCTGAGGGCTTATTGCCAGGGTTACCCATACCCATGGGATGAAGATACCCCATTTATATTGTTTGATGTTAGAGATGCTCCAAGTAAGTTGGCTTATTTTAGTCCATTTGATTTGATATTCGGGCATGAAGTAAGATGATCTTTAAAATTAATTAAGGAAAGTTGGTAGGTTCTGAAGTCAGAGATCACATCGTTAGGTTATATATCTGGGGTGAGAGAAAGATTAAATAGAGTAGGTGAATTAACTGGACAACATCTGAAGATGCCACAGCATCTAATGAAGCAAGAAGCAGATAAAAGATCTTAAATTTGGATTTTGCACATGGGGATAAAGTATCGATGCTGTTACCAGTGGTAGGAGATCCCTTCAAAGCAAGGCTTAGTGGTCCCTATCAAATTAAGAACTTAAATCAGGTGGCTTATGTGGTAAAGATGCCAGATAGGAAAAAAAATTATTGTGTATGGCATGTGAATATGCTGAAACCTTGCTATAACAGGTACAGGGAACCAGAGAAACAGGTATTAGTTACTGCCCCTCGGAGTGAGTAATCAAATGCAGATTATTTTGATTTTGATGTCCCCCAAAATAAGTTAAATAATGAGGAAGTGCTTGGAGGATGGGATAGGATAATGAGCTATATGTCTCAGGAAGAGAAAACCAAATTGAAAGGTTTGTTGCGGCAATATGCGGACATATATAGGAATAGAATGGGGAGTCTAATATTACCATGCATGAGGCTGAAGTACAGTTCCAATAAGACTATGCCTCTGCAGGCTTGATCCTGTCAAAGCAGTACAAGAGAACAAAGTGTGGAGCTGGATGAACACAGCAGGCCAAGCAGCATCTCAGGAGCACAAAAACTGATGTTTCGGGCCTAGGCCCTTCATCAGAGAGGGGGATGGGGAGACAGTTCTGGAATAAATAGGGAGAGAGGGGAAGGCAGACCGAAGATGGAGAGAAAAGAAGATAGGTGGAGAGGAGAGTATAGGTAGGGAGGTAGGGAGGGGATAGGTCAGTCCAGGGAAGACGGACAGGTCAAGGAGGCGGGATGAGGTTAGTAGGTAGGAAATGGAGATGCGGCTTGAGGTGGGAGGAAGGGATAGGTGAGAGGAAGGACAGGTTAGGGAGGCTGGGCTGGTTTTGGGATGCAGTAGGGGGAGGGGACGAGCTGGGCTGGTTTTGGGATGCAGTGGGGGAAGGGGAGATTTTGAAGCTTGTGAAGTCCACATTGATACCATTGGGCTGCAGGGTTCCCAAGCGGAATATAAGTTGCTGTTCCTGCAACCTTCGGGTGGCATCATTGTGACACTGCAGGAGGCCCATGGACATCAGGATGGACATGTCGTCTAAGGAATGGGAGGGGGAGTGGAAATGGTTTGCGACTGGGAGGTGTAGTTGTTTACTGCGAACCGAGCGGAGCTGTTCTGCAAAGCGGTCCCCAAGCCTCCGTTTGGTTTCCCAATGTAAAGGAAGTCACACTGGGTACAGTGGATACAGTATATCACATTGGCAGATGTGCAGGTGAACATCTGCTTAATATGGAAAGTCATCTTGGGGCCTGGGATGGGGGTGAGAGAGGAGGTGTGGGGGCAAGTTTAGCAATTCCTGCGGTTGCAGGGGAAGGTGCTGGGTGTGGTGGGGTTGGAGGGCAGTGTGGAGCGAACAAGGGAGTCACGGAGAGAGTGGTCTCTCCAGAAGGCAGACAAGGGTGGGGAAGGGAAAATGTCTTGGGTGGTGGGGTCGGATTGTAGATGGAGGAAGTGTCGGAGGATGATGCATTGTATCCGGAGGTTTGTAGGAATGTGGTGAACGAGGTATGTGAGAACGAGGGGGATCCTTTTGGGGCAGTTGTGGCAGGGACGGGATGTGAGGGATGTGTTGCGGGAAATGTGGGAGACGCGGTCAAGAGCGTTCTCGACCACTGCGAGGGGAAAGTTACGGTCCTTGAAGAACATGGACATCTGGGCTGTGCGGGAGTGGAATGCCTCATCGTGGGAGCAGATGTGGCAGAGGCGGAGGAATTGGGAATAGGGAATGGAATTTTTGCAGGAGGGTGGGTGAGAGGAGGTGTATTCTAGGTAGCTGTGGGAGTCGGTGGGCTTGTTGCAGAATGAAGTGGAAGCAATGTTCCACGAAGACATCATTGAACTAAGTCAAAGTGACTGGAGTTTGCCGATCAGGTTGGTTCCCATATCTGATGGTACTTTACGATTCTATGTGGATGATCAGAAGGTCAACACCATAACTAAATTGGCTGGAGGGCTATGTGGAAAAAGCCACTTACATCACAGAGTTGGCCTTACTTCGTGGTTACTGGCAAGTATCATTGTTGGAAAGAGTGAGAGAAATTTCTGCACCTGTAATCTCAAATGGACTATATCAATTTAAAGTAATGCCCTTTGGAATGAAGAACGGACCAGCCACATTTCAAAGGCTTATGAACTGAGTTGTGACAGGATTGACCAGTTGTGCCATCTATATAGATGACTTAGTGATCTTTAGCCATTCATGGAAAGATCACATGGTACATTTGGCAGAACTCTTTGAAAGACCACCAAAGGCAAAGCTGGTCATAAATTTACCAAAATCTGAATTCTTGAGGGCAGAAGTGACATTCTTGCAACACAGCATTGGACATGGAAAGATGACACTGAGGAATGTGAATGAAGGCCATCAAAGAATTTCCAAGACCATCCTCAAAGAAACTTTGATTTTTGAGACTGAAGGGATTCTACCAGAGGTTTGTATCGAACTTTAGTAGCGTGGTGGCAATGTTGACAGATTTTCTATTTAAGAACACGAAATTTCAGGCGACAGAACAATGCCAGAAGGTATTTGAGAATGTAAAAGCCGTGTTAACCACTGGACCAGTTTTAGTCATACCAAATTTCTGGAAACCCTTTAAAGTTGCTATTGATGTCAACAATGTAGGAGCTGGAGCTGTGTTAATGCAGGAGGATGATTACAGATTTGAAAGGCCAATCAGTTATTTTTCAAAGAATTGCAACATCCACCAGAGAAAATATTCCTCCGTTGAAAAAAAACATTGAACATAGAACATTGCAGCGCAGTACAGGCCCTTCGACCTCGATTTTGCACTGACCTGTGAAACAAATCTGAAGCTCATCTAACCTATACTACTCCAATATCATCCATATGTTTATCCAATGACCATTTAAATACCCTTAAAGTTGGCAAGTCTACTACTGTTGCAGGCAGCGCATTCCACACCCTTACTACTCTCTGAGTAAAGAACCTACCTCTGACATCTGTCCTATATCAATCACCGCTCAATTTAAAGCTATGTCCCCCCGTGCTAGCCATCACCATCTGAGGAAAAAGGCTTTCACTGTCCACCCTATCTAATCCTCTAATCATCTTGTATGTCTCTATTAAGCCACCTCTCAACCTTCTTCTCTCTAACGAAAACAACCTCAAGTCCCTCAGCCTTTCCTCATAAGACCTTCCATCCATACCAGGCAACATCCTGGTAAATCTCCTCTGCACCCTTTCCTATAATGTGGCGACCAGAACTGTACGCAATACTCCAAGTGCGGCCGCACCAGAGTTTTGTACAGCTGCAACATGACCTCATGGCTCTGAAACGCAATCTCTCTACCAATAAAATCTAACACACCGTAAGCCTTCCTAACAACCCCATCAACCTGGGTGGCAACTTTCAGGGATCTATGCACATGGACACTGATATCTCTCTGCTCATCCATAATACCAAGAATCTTACCATTAGCCCAGTACTCTGTATTCCTGTTACTCCTTCCAAAGTGAATCATCTCACACTTTTCCGCATTAAACTCCATTTGCCACTCTCAGCCCAGCTCTGCAGCTTGTCCATGTCTCTCCGTAACCTGCAACATCCTTCCGCACTATCCACAACTCCACTGACTTTAGTGTCATCCACAAATTTACTAATCCATCCTTCTATGCCCTCATCCAGGTCATTTATAAAAATGATAAACAGCAGTGGCCCCAAAACAGATCCTTCCAGTACACCACTAGTAACTGAACTCCAGGATGAACATTTTCCATCAACCACCACCATCTGCCTTCTTACAGCTAGCCAATTTCTGATCCAAACCGCTAAATCACCTTCAATCCCATGCCTCTGTGTTTTCTGCAGTAGCCTATCATGGGGAACATTATCAAATGCTTTACTGAAATCCACATATACCACATCAACCGCTTTACCCTCATCCATCCGTTTGGTCACCTTCTCAACAACTCAGTAAGGTTTGTGAGGCATGACCTACTCCTCACAAAACCATGTTGACTGTCCCTAATCAAATTATTCCTTTCTAGATGATTATAAATCCTATCTCTTATAATCTTTTCCAACACTTTACCCACAACCAAAGTAAGGCTGTATCAGAGATAATGGGAACTGCAGATGCTGGAGAATTCAAGATAACAAAGTGTGGAGTTGGATGAACACAGCAGGCCAAGCAGCATCTCAGGAGCACAAAAGCTGACGTTTCGGGCCTGGACCCTTCATCAGAGAGATCTAGGCCCGAAATGTCAGCTTTTGTGCTCCTGAGATACTGCTTAGCCTGCTGTGTTCATCCAGCTCCACACTTTGTTACCAAAATAAGGCTCACTGATCTATAATTACCAGGGTTGTCTCTATTCCCCTTCTTGAACAAGGGGACAACATTTGCTATCCTCCAGACTTCTGGCACTATTCCTGTAGACAATGATGACATAAAGATCAAAGTCAAAGGCTCTCAATCTCCTCCTAGCATCCCAGCGAATCCTAGGATAAATCCCATCCAGCCCAGGGGACTTATCTATTATCACACTTTCCAGAGTTGCTAACACCGCCTCCTTATGAAACACAATCCTGTCTAGTCTAATATCCCGTATCTCAATATTCTCCTCGACAACATTGTCTTTTTCCTGTGTAAATACTGATGAAAAATATTCATTTAGCTCCTCTCCTATCTCTTCGGACTCCACGCACAATTTCCCACTACTATCCTTGACTGGCCTTAATCTTTAGATTAGATTAGATTCCCTACAGAGTGGAAACAGGCCCTTCGACCCAACAAGTCCACACCACCACTTGGAACATCCCACCCAGACCCATCCCCCTGTAACACACACACACACACACCCCTGAACACTATGGGCAATTTAGCATGGCTGATCCATCTAGCCTGCACATCTTTGGACTGTGGGAGGAAACTGGAGCACCTGGAAGAAACCCACGCGGACACAGGGAGAATGTGTAAACTCCGCACAGACAGTTAACCCAGGCTGGAATCGAATACTCTAGTCATTCTTTTATTCCTGACATACCTATAGAAAGCTTTAGGGTTTTCCTTGATCCTACCTGCCAGAGATTTCTCCTGTCCCCTCCTGGGTCTTCTTAGCTCTCTCTTTAGGCCCTTTTGGCTAACTTGTAACTCTCAAGCGCCCTAACAGAGCCTTCACACCTCATCTTTACGTAAGCCTCCTTCTTTCTCTTGACAAGAGATTCAACTTCTTTAGTAAACCACGGTTCCCTCGCTTGATCACTTCCTCCCCGCCTGACATGTACATACTTTTCAAGGACACGCAGTAGCTGTTCCTTGAACAAGCTCCATATTTCAATTGTGCCCAGCCCTTGCTGTTTCCTTCCCCATCCTATGGCATCCTAAATCTTGCCTAATTGTCTCATAATTGCCTTTCCCCCAGCTTTAACTCTTGCCAAGTTATTGAGTTTGGTACTGGCCTTACAATATTTTAATATTTATGTTACAAAACCCTCTCACCTCTTTGGAAAGCTTTATGGACAAGAATACAAGACTATTTTGTTGGGGTCTTATGTTACAAGCATGTAATTTACAGGTTGTACATATTGCAGGTCATAAAACTATAGTTGTGAATGCATTATCATGGGTTTAAAAGAAAAATATGTATACGACGTTGAACACTACCAGTCCAATGTTGTATATGTATGCAGAATAAGTATGAAGTATGTAACTTTAGATTACTGATCTATGAATTTTGTGATGGTGGTATTAAAATTTGGAGGGGAAAAAAACCATCTTTTCATAATAATAAAATGTGAGGCTGGATGAACACAGCAGGCCAAGCAGCATCTCAGGAGCACAAAAGCTGACGTTTCGGGCCTAGACCCTTCATCAGAGAGGGGGATGGGGGGAGGGAACCGGAATAAATAGGGAGAGAGGGGGAGGCGGACCGAAGACGGAGAGCAAAGAAGACAGGTGGAGAGGGCGCAGGCGGGGAGGCAGGGAGGGGACAGGCCAGTCCAGGGAAGATGGACAGGTCAAGGAGGTGGGACGAGGCCAGCAGGTAGCTGGGGGTGCGGCCCGGGGTGGGAGGAAGGGATGGGTGAGAGGAAGAACCGGTTAGGGAGGCAGAGACAGGTTGGACTGGTTTTGGGATGCAGTGGGTGGGGGGGAAGAGCTGGGCTGGTTGTGTGGTGCAGTGGGGGGAGGGGACGAACTGGGCTGGTTTTGGGATGCAGTAGGGGAAGGGGAGATTTTGAAACTGGTGAGGTCCACATTGATACCATATGGCTGCAGCGTTCCCAGGCGGAATATGAGTTGCTGTTCCTGCAACCTTCGGGTGGCATCATTGTGGCAGTGCAGGAGGCCCATGATGGACATGTCATCTAGAGAATGGGAGGGGGAGTGGAAATGGTTTGCGACTGGGAGGTGCAGTTGTTTGTTGCGAACTGAGCGGAGGTGTTCTGCAAAGCGGTCCCCAAGCCTCCGCTTGGTTTCCCCAATGTAGAGGAAGCCGCACCGGGTACAGTGGATGCAGTATACCACATTGGCAGATGTGCAGGTGAACCTCTGCTTAATGTGGAATGTCATCTTGGGGCCTGGGATAGGGGTGAGGGAGGAGGTGTGGGGACAGGTGTAGCATTTCCTGCGGTTGCAGGGGAAGGTGCCGGGTGTGGTGGGGTTGGAGGGCAGTGTGGAGCGAACAAGGGAGTCACGGAGAGAGTGGTCTCTCCGGAAAGCTGACAGGGGAGGGGTTGGAAAAATGTCTTGGGTGGTGGGGTCGGATTGCAAATGGCGGAAGTGTCGGAGGATAATGCGTTGTATCCGGAGGTTGGTAGGGTGGTGTGTGAGAACGAGGGGGATCCTCTTGGGGCGGTTGTGGCGGCGGCGGGGTGTGAGGGATGTGTTGCGGGAAATACGGGAGACGCGGTCAAGGGCGTTCTCGATCACTGTGGGGGGAAAGTTGCGGTCCTTAAAGAACTTGGACATCTGGGATGTGCGGGAGTGGAATGTCTTATCGTGGGAGCAGATGCGGCGGAGGCGAAGGAATTGGGAATAGGGGATGGAATTTTTGCAGGAGGGTGGGTGGGAGGAGGTGTATTCTAGGTAGCTGTGGGAGTCGGTGGGCTTGAAATGGACATCAGTTACAAGCTGGTTGCCTGAGATGGAGACTGAGAGGTCCAGGAAGGTGAGGGATGTGCTGGAGATGGCCCAGGTGAACTGAAGGTTGGGGTGGAAGGTGTTGGTGAAGTGGATGAACTGTTCGAGCTCCTCTGGGGAGCAAGAGGCGGCGCCGATACAGTCATCAATGTACCGGAGGAAGAGGTGGGGTTTGGGGCCTGTGTAGGTGCGGAAGAGGGACTGTTCCACGTAACCTACAAAGAGGCAGGCATAGCTGGGGCACATGCGGGTGCCCATGGCCACCCCCTTAGTCTGTAGGAAGTGGGAGGAGTCAAAAGAGAAGTTGTTGAGGGTGAGGACGAGTTTAGCTAGGCGAATGAGAGTGTCGGTGGAGGGGGACTGGTCGGGCCTGCGGGATAGGAAGAAGCGGAGGGCCTTGAGGCCATCTCCATGCGGAATGCAGGTGTACAGGGACTGGACGTCCATGGTGAATATGAGGTGTTGGGGGCCAGGGAATTGGAAGTCCTGGAGAAGGTGGAGGGCGTGGGTGGTGTCACGGACGTAGGTGGGGAGTTCCTGGACCAAAGGGGAGAAAATGGAGTCTCACTCCCTGCGCGCCCCCCCCCCCCCAATCAAGTGATACATTTACCTCCTTCTTGAAAACGCATCATGTTTTGGCCTTGTGAAGCAGCATCTCAGGAGCACAAAAGCTGACGTTTCGGGCCTAGACCCTTCATCCGAAACGTCAGCTTTTGTGCTCCTGAGATGCTGCTTGGCCTGCTGTGTTCATCCAGCCTCACATTTTATTATCTTGGAATTCTCCAGCATCTGCAGTTCCCATTATCTCTGATGTTTTGGCCTTAGCCACTTTTTGTGCTAATGAGTTCCATAGGCTCTCCACATCTTAGCTCTTCGAGGTTTATCTGTTATCGTTAAATTATTACTGGTCTATTACTACTCCCCTACCATTGGAAACATCTTTTATGCAACTAACCTGTCTAGTCCTGTTCAAATATTATAGGTTTCTATTAGATGCTCCCTCAATCTTCTAAATTCCCATAAATGTGACTCTACCCAACTCAACTCTCCTCCTATATCAGACTTGACATCGTAGGGATCAATTTGATAAACTTTCACTGCACTCTCTCTATGGCAGAACATCTTTTCTCAGACAAAGAAACTAAAACTGCACACAATATTCCAGATGTGGCCTCACCAATACCCTGTGCAATGCTTTTATCACTCCAGGATTTCAGAAGGATCCCTTTAGGCTTTTCAGTTCATGCTTCAAAGCCATAGTTCATTGATGAACCAACATTAATTCATGAATAAGCACACTGAGATTTTCACCCTTTTCCAGCGCTTCACATATTTCTAATTTGTGTTTCAAAGTCAAACTAAAGTTTTTGCTTCAGTCCTGACATGGGAGTCTTCCTAGGCAACAGAGAAGATTGTTGGGTAAAAAATTTTGGATATAACGCAGTAACAAATTCACCTAGCTGCTACTGTAATGGTATCTATGTGAGGGTAAATGACAGGTAGCACTGCTAGTGGTGAATGGGAGAACAACTGCACGACAGGTGAACACATGCACTTTCAAAATTGGTACACCAAGTTGAAATAGGCATTTTGAAAAAACTTTATAAAAATGGTAAATTTTCCTTGAAAATTTTTGCATGAGAATTCCGGGTACCACTTGTGTACTAGATAACAGGGGGTTTACTGTTCTTGCTGTGGAGGAGAGCAGCAAAGGTTCACCAGACTGATTGCTGGGATGGCGGTTTCTTGTGTGAGAAGACATTGGGTTGACTAAGCCTTTATTTACTGGAGCTTGGAAGAATGAGAGGGGAACTTATTGAAATGTTTAAAATTCTGAGAGGGCTGGACAGATTGGATGTAGGAGTTTTGTTTCCCCTGACTTGGAGATTCAGAACAAAATGTTATGATCTCAGGATATGCAGTGGGCCATTTCATACTGCAATGAGAGAATTTCCTTCATTCAGAGGTGAATCTGTGGAATTCTCCAACACAGAAGGCTGTAGTGATTAACTTACTGAATATATTTAAAAAGGAATAGATTCTTAGAGACTAAAAGTGCTAACGGAGTGCATGAAGAGATTTGGACAACGGCTTTGATATTGAAGAATAGCCAAAACCATGATGAATGGGGGAACAGGCTCAATAGATCTCATGGCTTACTCTTGCTCTTATTAAGAGAAAACAAGTTGTAGAGCTGGTTGAACACAGCAGGTCAAGCAGCACCTTAGGAGCTGGAAAGCAGACGTTTTGGGCCTAGACCTCAGCTTTCCTGCTCCTAAAATGCTGCTTGGCCTGCTGTGTTCATCCAGCTCTACACCCTTTTATCTCGGATTCTCCAGCATCTGCAGTTCCTATTATCTCTTGCTCTTATGAGCTCTGTTTCTAAGAGTCAGGCAACTGGATCAAGAATCAATTGGAGAACCTTTAAGGAACTGTAATCGAACAAAAGTAACTGCTAATATTTTAATTCAGAACTAGCATTATGAGTAGATTTTACTGATTTGTTATGGATTTAACAATAAAGCAGACCATAGAACAAAGCCTTGCAAATAAGTTGACAGACATAAGCAAGTTATGAAATAGTATCATCTGCAAGGACTCTTTAGTTTTCTACTCTGAGGCACTTTAATTTCATTTTTTTTACCTGGAGAATATTAACTGGGACCGTATGAAACCTCAGTATTTAAGCTGTAAAGTGCTAGTTGTAGGTAATCACCGTCACATTTGACAATTACATGATTATAACAAAAGAATTGAAAGAATTCCATTCAAGGTGGAATAATGAGCAAATGTACATCTATCCACAGTTCAATTAGAAAGATGAATTGCATTTGTTAAAGATAGATTCTTACACAAAGTGGGAGAGTCAGCACAGGTTAACAATTGTTTATTTTGCCAATGTGTTGACAGAACACCACCCAGAGAAACTTCACAGTAGAGCTCGGCCCTCAGCAGGAAATCTCAGATATTTATCCATTGTCAGTCATTTAGACAGTACTTTACTCATACTCTGAAATAGTCTGTCTTAAACAAATACGTTGTTTTTCACACTTCCGAAATGATAGGGGTGCATCTTACCTATTCGGCCTATCTTCACAGGAGCTGCCCTATCTTCTTTCTAAAGTCTGTTCTACTCTTACAGTTTTGAGATCCCCATTGCTTTGCCTGGTTGTACTTTGCTCAGCGTGGAGTGGGTCATCAACATTTTGACTTCAGAGAAATTTGAAGATTATTTCTGCTTCAGCAACATTTGTGTGTGTCTGATTTGAGTATTTCAGCCTTGCCTGCTCATTTAAATTTTGTTTCATACGACCTAACAACCTTACTTGAACAGGAGTAAGAAAATTAAATTCATGAATATTACTTATTAAGCTAATTAAATTCCCTACTTCTTCCTAACACAATTGCTTAACTTGGCATAAGATTTTATTAATCTTTAAATAAATTGATGTGTGGTTCACCCACATTTCCATACCCAATATTTTCCCCTTAACAATTTTTTGCTGCTGTTATTACATAGCACTTTCTTTTTGCAGTCAATTACTGTGAAACCAAGTTAACAGCTTTTATTTCTTCAATCCTGTTTTCTTTCAGTCCATTGGCATAATATTTCTATAAACTTACAAGAGCAAATTATTGACATATGTACGGCTAAGATTTCTACACTGGAGCTACAGGGAGTGATAGGAATTTACAGATTAGATTTACAGAGAGTTTCTTTGAATCCTTCGGCCAAGCTTTTAGCTATCTTTTTAATATATCCTAATGCACCATGACATCATATTTTGTTTAATAATGCTGCTGTGTCTTGTGACATTTCATTACATTAAAGGTGCTGAACCAATGGATCACATAATACATCTCCTCCTTTATTCAACACTCTTGAGTAAATGCTAGTAGATTCAGCTTCCCAAAGGAGATGGAACATTTTGATCTGAGAAAATGTCATTTCTATATTTGCTTCTTTAGAATCATATTCAATGCTGTCACTAAAGTAACAGTAGCAAAGCTGATGTAAAGTATTTATTTTGTGCTTCAGTTATATCCAAGCCCCCAGAACGAACCCAACGTGCTCAATTTCTCAAGATCCTATGTAATCCTCAATAGTTTTGTTGTTTATCATAGAATCCCTACAGTATAGAAGCAGGCCATTTGGCCCATCAGGTCCACACCAACACTCCAAAGTGCATTTCACCCAAACCCACCCTCCCATCCTTACCCTATAACCCTGCATTTCTTATGGCTAATCCACCAAGCATCCGCATCTCTGGATACTATGGGCAATTTAGTATTGCCAGTCAACCTAACCTGTGTATCTTTGGACCGTGGGAGGAAACCAGACTCCCCGGGGAAACCCATGCAGACACGGGGAGAATATGCAAACTCCACACAGACAGATGCCTGAAATGGGAATTGAACCCGAGTCCCTGGTAATGTGAGGCTACAGTGCTAACCATCATACGCCATCATATAACTGAAAAAATAATTTCTGCATATAAGAAGATCTGACTCCACTAGTTATTTCCTACACATTCTTCACATTCCTAACAGCAGCTTCAGTTATCTCTGACTGTATCTAACATCTAACTCTACCCAATAAATGTTTACTTTGCGCTTAATGAAATATGTCTTTGTTAGGTCACTTACACCATGAATTACCTTATTAAACAACTGGATTCACTTGACCTCCATTTTTATCAGAGAAACAAATGGTTATCTTACTGATGAACGGAGGCTTTAGCTTTTATTTGCATTTCTGTCAGGGTGTGGAGATTTTTGATAAGGCTGTACTTACTGCCAAGTCTAGTTGGCCCAAGCAATTGGTGGTCTACTCTTTGAACTGCTGCTATTGTTTAGATTATGAGCATTAAATTGTTGGTGTTGCCAGCTAGGCCAGTGTTTATTGCATGACCTTGAGTAGGTGGTGATGCGTAGGCTTCTGGAACCACTGAAGTCCATGGGGATAGCTATGCACTCACAGAGCTTTTAGGAAGGTAGTTCCAAGATTTTGTTTCAGACAATTCTAACAAGCTAATGCTGATCTCTTAAAGCTGTGAGATGGAGATATTAATTGATGAATCTAGGATGAAAGGCAGGGGCAGTTGGAATCAAAGATCCAGAACCAAAAAACAAGTTAGACAATGTTACAAACAGTTGTTTATCATTCTATTTTAAGAAGAGTAAGTTGAATTTATAACATAATGAATACCTCTGAGCAAAAAATTACAAAGGGAAGGAGGAAGGAAATAAAAATTGATGCAATCTCTGAATCTCTGCTATCTCCTCCTTAGGCACGATTATAATAAGTTGTGGGAATGGTTGGAGGATTACGGCCAAGTTAGTGACAATGGAAAAACACATGCATGAGCTTGGCAAATAGCTCATAGTGGAAGCAGTAGGGTGGGAGTAAGGGATGACATGGGAAGAATTGAGATGTAAGACAAGAAGTGAATGAAGAATTACACTTGTGAACATAATCTGGTTCAACTATTCTGTGTTATATAGAAAGAACATCTTAGAGGTCTAAATCTTTCTGACAAACCCCATCCAAAATTCAAGGAATTTCTTTTGCTCAAAACAGCATGACATATCACTGACCACCTACTACCGAAAAGAAAAAAGGCAGAAAAATTGCACAATTTGCTTTTCCTCCATAAATGACTTAAAATTCTCTAAAGACTTCTGCTAAACAAGGTTTGGTGTATCAAATTTTCTCACAATGACCGGAATCTCAAAGGCGCAACAAAAAGATACAATTTTTAAAAAAATACACGTATCAGATTAGTTGCCCAAGCCATGAAGAAGGGCAGTCAGTTCAGGTCCCAGTCTGGGATGATTTTCCAGTCTCTCTAGCACTTTTTGTTTTGTGTCTTTTCAGAAAGTGTATCAAGTTGAATGGGTGTAGATAAAGGCATGCATGCAGCATTGAGCAAATGCAGCCCGCAGCTACTTGGCTCCTTTCCTGCTATGCCATCCGCTACCACTGTCAATCCAGTTGTAAAGAGAAGAAAAATAAAGAAGAACAAAGAGAGAGAAGCAAAAGTTTTCAGAAGTGTTTAACAGAAGGGAATGTATAAAGGCATAAGACTAAGAGAAGGAAAAACAGCAGCTTGAAGAAATATTAGAGAGAAACTGAATTCTTAACATAAAATAATGTGGAATATATACAACAGAAACAGGCCATTAGTCTCTAACTATTTATGCAAGAGTTTATGCTCCACTCAAACTTCCTTGCCACTTTCTTTATCTATCCCAAATCTTCACATCTCTGTCCTTTAAATGTTTATCTAATCACCGCTTAAATGCCTCCAACACTCTTTGTAATAGCAAGGTCAATATTCTCATCACTCTCTTGATAAAGAGTTTGCTTTACTCGTTAAATCCTTGTTTAATTCCTTAGTTTTGCTTTTCTGCATTAATGGAAAAAACTTTCAAAATCTTTTGTGATTTTTAAAGGCCTTGCATAATTCTGTTCTCAAAGATGCAACTTGTTTACCTTTACTTGATAGATATGATCTTCTTCTGATTCTGGTATCATTCCTGCTCACCCTTTTTGTATGCTCTCCAATGCTTTGTATGTTGTTGAAATGAAGCATCCAGAACTGTGCCCAAGCAAGGTCTAAGCAAGATTCAAATTCAAGTTTAGCGTGTCTTTTTTTTCAATTTCATCTTGCTCGAAATAAATATTTGTGTTTGATTGATGTTTTATAGCTTTATTAATTTGTGTCGTGATTATTAGTGATTTGTGTTTTTGTAGTTCAAACCTATTTGTTCCTCTATCCTATTTAAATTCTTTGGATAAAATTTTAACTATAGGTCGGGAAGGCTAAAGAACCAGAAAGTGGCATTAGATTAGAAAATCTCACCCATTTCTGGTTTTCACTGGGGCAGGTTTGTAGGCAAGGGTGAATACTTGGTAGACAAACAGGAGGCTAAAATAACACAACAAGCCAGGCAGCATCTGAAGGAAAGGAGAAGTCAATGTTTCAGCAATTACCCTTCTCCAGTCCTGAAGAAGGGTAATAGATGAAACAGTTCTGAGGAAGGGTCACCAGACCCGAAATGTTAACTATGTTTTTTTCCTTCACAGATGCTGCCAGACGTGCTGAGCTTTTCCAGCAACTTTGTTTTTGTTCCTGTTTGTCTACCTTGGATTCCAACATCTACAGTTTTTTGTTTCTAAGGGGGAATACTTGTTGAGCTGTCAGACACATTTTAAAACCTCAAAGTGGTAAACTTTGATCCAGCATTCTGACTTTAGCAGTCATCATGTATGTTTCTTGACCTAGAGGTGAGAATACAGAGAAAAATTCTTCTTCACTGAAACTGGCAAGCTATAATGCCTTCAAACAGCGAAACTGTATAGGTTCAGGCCTGTCAGGGTGAGTTAATGGTTTTCACAGTGGTTTTTCTAAGCGTGTGCTCTTATTATTTGATAGATTACTTCCAACTTCTTGGAAGTTAGTTCACCAGTCTCAGATGTCACCTGCTTTCATTTGCACACTGATGATGTCGACTTCACTGTGACATGGAGCAGCTTATGCAGCTCTATCTTACATCCCTGATAAGGAATGAACACAGCACTAGCTACATCAAGACAAAGAGCAACACCAGCAAAACGAGGTAAATGGATGAGTTGTAGTAACACTTGTGAGCACCGGTGCCTGTATCAAAGCTGATATCTGCAGCCCCTTGGGCTGAGACCTCTTTCCCAGTAAAGCAAATGAGAATGCATTGTCAGAATCCATCAAAGTGGATATGACTGGAAGGGCACTCCTTCTCCACCTCAGTTCTCTACCTCTCCATGGAATTCTGAACTCTCTTCTGTGAGGAAAGAAAGGAGAGATTGTGAGTGTGACAAGTGGATTTTGTGCAGAGAAAGGACAAACTGGCCATCAGGCAAAATTGTGAGATGGCTTAAAGATAAGAGTGTGAATGTACATGTTGCTGAAGATGTGCAAAAGATCATGGAAAAAAAGAATATGGGAGGTATGGGGTGCGTTCGTTTAGGGCGCATTGAGCAAGGAATGTTAGGAAAGTTAGGGAGTGATGGTTGGTACCTATATGTGTTATGCCACTCATCTCTTTTGCTCTCCTGTGTCTTTAAACCTTTTGGGCACCACCTCAAAGTTTGTGGAATCACACTTTTACTGCTTAACTCCTCAGTTCCATTCATACATGCCTACTTGGCTTTGAGATGCTGGCCGCTTTTAGCCTCAGCAAATTTCAACTTACTTTATCTCTACTGAAGGATCTCTAAGTAAGAATTGAAGATCCCAAGGAACTCCTTTCCCAGTTATCCTTTTCATTCCTATGGTGTTGAAGCTACAGGAATCCAAGTTTGTTCCAATTAATTTAACTGTGATGTGGTTCTTTAACAAGAAATCATTCTTTTGATGGCAACAAAAACAGAAGTTGCTGGAAAAGCTCAGCAGGCCTGGCAGCATCTGTGAAGAGAAATCAGAATTAACATTTTGGGTCCGGTGACCCTTCCACAGAACCGATGGTAGCCAGGAAAATGTTGGTTTATATGCAGAAAATAGGGTGGAGGTAGGGGGGTCAGGAATAAACAACAGTTGGATTTAGGCATAACATAGAACATATGTTCAGCCTTTGGTCCATGATGTTGTGCTGAACATGATGCCAAATTAGACTGATCTCTTCTGTCTGCCCTTGGTCCATATCTCTCCATTCCTCACACATTCGTGTGCTTATCTAAAAGTTTCTGTAGCACCCCTGTTGTATCTGCCTCCAGCACCACCCCAGCAGTGTGATATACACTCCTACCTGTCTATGAGTAAAACTCTTGCCCCTCATAATGTTCAGTGTCATTTGCAACTCAGGAATTGAAGCAGTCCATATCTGGATGCAGCAAGATCTGAACAACATTCAGCCTTGGGCTAATAAATAGCAAGTAATGTCAATACCACACAAATAGCAGGTAATGATTAACTACAAAGAGTCTGTCAAGCCTTAATGGCCCATGTAAAAACATTACTTGTGTATAAACTGCACAGTACACTGCAGGAACTCGCCAATGCTTCTTTGACAGTGCTTTTTATACCCACAATGTATGCCACCTTGAAGATGTGCACTAACTATATGGAAACATCACTTGCAGCAAGTCCCTGCCAAGCCACACGTTATCCTGAAAGATATTTCGGTGACCAGGAGATGGTCAAGACTGAAGATGCTGGAAGTCAGAGTTGATAAAATGTGGAGCTAAGAAGCACAGCAGGTCAGACAGCATCAGAGGAGCAGGAAGTCAATATTTTGGGTCTGGACCCTTCATCAGGAATGCACCTCCAATGCTGTCTGACCTGTTGTGGTTCTTCAGCTCCACATTTTTCTTGACTTGGAAATCTGTTTCCATTCATTCCTGATTGGTAGCTAAAAATCACTCTTTAACATCACAGTAGGTGCATCTACAGTGCTTCAAGAAGCTGGTTCACTGCAACATTCCCAAGGGCAACTAGGATGGGCAATAATTGCGGGATTTCCCTCGAAGTCTTTATTAAAAGGAATTAAAAAGAGAAAGGAATTGAATTATTTAGAGTTAGATGAAGTAGCGTTGAAGATGGCTTCTGCAGCCAATTTCTGTGCCGTAGCTTATACAAGTGAGACTGTTTTATTAGTCATATATCTATGGCTTTCATCAGAGATTAAATACAAATTTGCCAAATTCACAGGAAAAGGGATCGATCTTGTTGCAATCGCTGCACTACATTTCCTAGCAGGCAGTGCAGTTTAAAGCGCATGCGCAGTGTTGTTGCTGTTCAATCAGTCTCCTGATTTATAAGTTGGTGAGTGGTGCTAAAGGGAAATGATGCAGCAACCTGTTTTATTGTTTTAGATTTCACATCGAAGTTTTGTATATTAAAATTGTTCTAACTGTACTGTGGAATTGAACATGGTTCAGGATAGTGGATAGATACCTATACAGGTTGGGCTTTGTGCTGCAGGGACCCGAGACGGTTTGAGGTTGCCGGCGCGGATTGTGTATCCGGGGCCAGGCCGGAGTGAAGCTGGACGAGCAAAACATCTTGATTCGTTGGGACAGCCGAAATGAACAGAGAAGGTAGTTTCATTTCGAGGTCGGGTACTGTTACGTGCATATACCTTCTCAAGAACCATTGCCACTTATACAGCAACTGTATTAGAATAAAAACGTCACAGTGCTCCACAGAGGGAAAAGAAAGAATAACGGAGTGATAAATCAGGATGTAAGGAATGTGTTAGACGAGGAGAAAGAGCGATAGAATGGTTTAGGGAGGGACGGAACCTGAGTTTGGGGCCAAGGCAGTGGAAGGCGCTATCCCAAGGTTGAGGTGATTAAAGTTAGGGATGCCCGAATTATAAAAGAATGCAGAGATTCCGGGGAGTTGTTTGGCTGGAGGAGATTGTATGTGTAGAAGGACAAGATTACATGATAAGATTTGAAAACAAAAGTGAGATATTTGGAAACGAAATAGTTATCAGTCAATGAGTCTAGACATGACTGGTAAATGGTACCATAAAAATAAGGACCCTGGCAGCAGAGGTTGATGACCTCAAGTTTATCGAAGATAGAATGTGGGATGCTGGCTATGAATGTCCTGAAAAGTAAGGTAAAGTTAACCAAAGTGAGAAGAAAAAAACAGGAATTGATGGAAAGTCTCAGCAAGTCTGGAAGCAACTATGGAGAGAAATCAGAGTTAATGTTTCAGGTCCAGTGACTCCTTCTGTAACAGAAGTAAGGATCAGTATAACAAAGTATGGGGCTGGATGAACACAGCAGGCCAAGCAGCATTTTAGGAGCACAAAAGCTGATGTTTCAGCTTTTGTGCTCCTGAGATGTTGCTTGGCCTGCTGTGTTCTACCAGCCCCACACTTTGTTATCTTGGATTCTCCAGCATCTGCAGTTCCCATTATCTCTAAGGATCAGTATAAGGGTGGTTGACACATTCCTTGGAAAGGTTCAACCATGGCATGACCAATGAGAGAAAAATCACAAGGAAACAGGACAGAAGGTGCTTCTCTAATCAGTGTTTGGTTCTCCTCCAAGCTTGCTACTGACTAGCTAAAGAAGCAACTTGCGCAAGAATGGATAACACAATGAACAGCTGACGGGAGAAATCATTTTCTGCTGAGGCCAAGTTGGTGGTTGGGGTGGAAAGAATCATCTTGCCAGGGAAAAGTTTAGGAGTGAGAAGCCCTTTATTTATTGGGTTGGGAGTGGAAGTGGAGAAGTCTTTTACAGCTGAGCTGACTCTGTGCTTTTGAGAGGACTGGTGTGGAGGTGCCAGTGTTGGATGGGATTGTCAAGGTCAGGAGTTGCACCATACCAGGTGAAGCCACCTGTCGAATGAGCAGCACTCCGAAAACTTGCAATTTCAAATGAACCTGTTGGACTATAACCTGGTGTTGTGTGCCTTCCAACCTTTTGAGGGGAAGAAAGAGGCTGTAAGGGGATGATTGGGGAGGTCTGTTGCTGGGAGAGAGACAGGCTGTAGGAACAATTTAAGAACATCTGCAAATTGGAGGAGAGGGAGTCTGCAACGAACAGTCTTGACAGAATCAACAAAGGAATATTCAGCTAAGAACCAGGGAGACTTGATATCACAGAGGTAAAAAATTTCTTGTAAATGAATTTTGACCGTCTGGCTTAAGGCAATGTTGATGAACTGCTATAAGGGAAAATGTAACATGTTTGTTGCTGACGCAGAGACAGTTGTTAAATTTAAATCTTTGATATAATAAAACAGGTCATAATTGCCTAGCTAAAGCTTCCAATTTTGTGCATTTGCAATGGAAATACATTAACTGTGACCTTATCCTTCCCCCAAGACATTAATATCTCTCCTCATTCGAGTCAGTAATTTAGGGCTTATGATCCTTGTGGCACTCCACTTGCTTTGTCGTTCCAACCTATAAAAGACCCATTTGGCCTGACTTTGCCTTCTGATGTGCTATCCCTATTCCTTTCTATTCCCTTGCTCCATCACCTTGACTTATTTGTTTTATTTTGATTTTTAAGGAGAGTGTTGGTGGGAGACCAAGTAAAAGCATGACTTGAGGTAGAGATTGACTTCATGAGGGAGGAGAAGTCATTTGATGCAGATCTTGAGACAAGAAAGTAGTGAAAATCTGAGAAACTTGTTTTTGATGTTTTTCTGTTATACAGCAATATGGCAGGCGACTATTACAGATAGCAATTCAGAGAAGCTGACTATTAGTGGGCAGGATAAATTTCCAACAGCCCTTGCTTGTAGGGAGGCCAGCCAACCTTTCCTTTTAGATGGGTGTAGTGATGGAGCTTCGAATAATAAACCATGCCACGTAGATCCTTTGCTCTGTTGCTACCGTGAATTGAAGTAACAGGTTTGTGTTACACTGCTACAAATCTCCTTTAAGTATAAGGTTACCGCTGATTAAACTAAAGGGAACTAAATGACAACATTGTGCTTCAATCATTTGTCTGCCATGCATTGGTAGAGTATCATGCCTCAAAAGTCTTAGATTTATATCTTTCCATATATTTGAAGCTTGTTCATCATCCTGATTCATTTCTGGAAATTTTAGTCAATCAAAAATAATGTTAAAAGTTACTGTCCTTAATCAGATATAAATGTCATTCTGAATACTTTCAATGTCCATGTTCCTACAAATTCATGCCACGATATGCTATGTTAAAATTTTACACTGTTATGATCCCAGCTGATAGTACTACTGGACAAGTGAGATCCCAAAGTGAAATTGGCTCGGTAGACCATATGTTTTATTCTTGCTATTTGTTTTCCACAGTGGTCCAACTATGAACACATTCACATAGGCTATCATTGTACTTTAACAAAGAATGTAAAAGTTTGTTCATACAAAAAGGGAAACAAAACAAACACAAGCTATATTGCACTATACAAAAACTATTTGAAATATGTTATTAAAATAACAATTTAACCATTTTCCTTTAATATCAACCTGTCAGATACCCAAACCTCTGAAAGGTTTTCCACTTTTCCACTTTCAGGTTGCATGTTTCGTGGGATAGCTGTAATGGGTTTCTGGAGCTTTCTTCTCAATATCTTCAAAAAACTTTCAAATATGGCGGTTTTCCATACCCTCAGCTTCCAGCATTTCGCCTTTAGAGTTTTCTTGTAAGCCAGTTGGGACATTTTCTCCAACACTGAATTTTTGTAGACTGTTAAACTAAGAGCATCCTTCTGTTCAGACTAAGCTGTCACACTTTGTCTTTATCAAACTGGACCCTCATCACTAGGCAACAGTCTTATTTTTTCCTCCTTTTCTTGCTAATGTTCACCTCAAACTCTACTCCTAGGCTGTAAACCCTCACTAAAATTGCACACAATCAGCAAACTTCAGAGGGCCTTGCACAATTCATAGAATTAATCTAAACTTAATCTAAAATCATGTGTCCCCTTCTTAGCACTCAGGATTAGTAATTTAAATTCAATGTAAAGCTGCAATATTTCTATCAGTGTTTTATTGTCTAAATTTCCAAATAATAATATACCATGAACCTTCATTACATGAATCAAATAAAAATATAAATATATATGCTTGTTTGCATTGTTTTCAGTAGCTAACTTTCTGTGCTCCTTTATAAAGGTCACTATTCTGCAAACTCCTATCCCAGTTATGTGGCATAGGTTCAGAAATATTGTTGAATTCTTAATATCACATGCCATACACTCCATTGTAAATAAGGCTAACGTGTTCTACAAATAATTCCAGTGAACTTGCTTGGCAAGGTTCTCCCCTACCCTATACTATAAATTCATGCTGTCAGCCCCAGTTCCCTGCTGCTTCTCCTCTAACCCCATCTGCAACGCACGCGCTCTCTCGATCTCTCGCTCTCGCACCATGCACCACGCACACACCTGACGTGACCGATTGTCAGTGGAGAGCCAGAGGGAGCAATGCTGCTGCCATTGTAGTTTACTGTCTTCGGAAGCTTCCATTGTGGGTTTATTCCTGTGACCTTTTTACACAAATTGTGATTTTGTTTGCTTTCTAGACCCATGCTTTGAGACGTTCCTAAAGATAGTGGCAAGGACACAACGGTTTATACTGGCTATTTCTTTAAGCATTTCCATATGAACACCTTCGTTGCCTGACATTTATGTCTGATTTTCTGTGTGTCATTGACTAACAGAAATGATCAATTTTAATATTTCTTTCTTCCTCTTATGACCCTTTGACTGTTACTTTGACGCTGGACAAACTGCCAATTGTGTCCTCCGAACATGTAAAGAATTTTATGCTAAATATTTGTTATCCCTTGGCCACTGAATACAAGGTCACATTTGTGATTATTCAATAGACCCATTGTTTCCTTTTCTTCACCTGCTAGCAATAATGATATTTATAGAACTTTTTGGCCTTGTACAAGTTATTTTTTTGTTAGTCTAAATTCCTGCTTTGACAGTCGACTCCTCTTGGTGTCTCTTTTTGATAGTAATTGTGTGACAGTGTCAGCCAGAGAAAACAGACTAATTGTGCCTCAGTCTATTCCCTGTATTATTTTTATTCCCTAATGGCACGCGCCCATTCTTCAGTACAGCATGTCACACTTCTATATGACTGTCTGATTAAGTGTGTCATAACATGTTAAAATGTTATTTGACAGGTACAGCACCTCTCCCCCACCAGTACTCCAGCTTAGGAGTTGGTGTGTGAGAATGATTATTGCATAATCAACAAAGAATTTTGCAGTATTGATGCCAAATTTGAATGTGACACCAAGACCTGTTAACTTTCCTGTAGTTTTCTCTCATTGGACCAGGAGTTGCCATCTGGGCAATGTTTAGTAGCTTTTTTTTTGTTGAAATTGCACAAAATACTGACAAAAGATCTCAAAAAAAATTATTGTCTTCAGAAGACCTTCCATAGATTACAGTCTAATTTTACCCATGAACTGAGGTTGAATATTCATACAGTGAGTTGGCTGGCCTGTGAGTTGAGAGTACAGCTTTGTGTTCCTGGGCTTTCAGTTCCCAGTCCTGATCTTTACATATCATTGACCCTTATTGGACAGTGTATTGAGAGAATGTTGGCAGGAAGACATGATTGTTAGGTTTAAAGATAAAGGCCTTCCATATGAACAGATGGTTTCTGGTATCTTCTGATGTCAGCTTGCTTGATTGATTTGAGTGTTGTGGGATTAACATGTACAAGAGATTTGCGCACAAAATGCATTCTGAGGGAAGAGCCACTGCTTGAGATGCCAACATCCGATTGATACATATAAAATAATGCCTATTTGTATAAGCAGTTACAAATGAAAGATTTAACGTTAGTAGGAACTGCAGATGCTGGAGAATCTGGGATAACAAGGTGTACAGCTGGATGAACACAGCAGGCCAAGCAGCATAGGAGGAGCAGGAAAGCTGACATTTCGGGCCCAGACCCTTCTTCAGAAAAATTTTCTGAAGAACGGCCTATGCCCAAAATGTCAGCCTGTGTGCTCCTCTGATGCTGCTTGGCTTGCTGTGTTCATCCAACTCTACACCTTGTTACCTATGAAAGATTTAATGCTTGTTCTGAAGACAAGCAAGATGTTAGGCTGGTGTCCTGGCCAAAATTCTGCTTTCAAAGCAACTATAGGCAGAATATCTGGTCATAATTTACTTCGTGTTGTACACAACAATTATTGTGGTTCGAAACAAGCCCGTTGTTGATAAAGTACCATGAGATATTGTAAGGATCTGAGGGAAATGCAAATACAAAGATCTTGGTTTTTCTTTCGAACGACACCAAACATGTCAGCTTTTTTAGGATCTGAAATTTCTGTTTGTGTCAATTTTTTATATGACAGATTATCAAATATTTTTAAATACAGATGCTGCTGAACCATTTAAAAAAAATGTATTTTGTTCGCATTCAAGTTTTAACAAAACTGTTACTATTCCAGTCAAAGGCATTCTAATTCCTTTAAGCTACAGTGTTGTAGGAGGTTCTGTTATTTTTTACTGTATGACTTGATGTTCTAAAATGACATTTCTGTCTAGGGTGTTATATAGCTATTATACAGTTCGAGGATTTCTGAGATTGTACCTGAACAAATCACGTATTAAAACTCAAAGGCACACGAAAAGTACTTCTTTTCCAACAATGTTTGAAACCTGTTCTTATACCAATTATTCTTCTACAAATAGTGTATTATAAAACTATTAATATACCACCAATCTAAACACTTTACAATTATCAAGGGGATTGCAAAGCTAATCTTGTAACAGTTGGGTGGTCTATATTAACTTTTACTGTTATGAATGATGGTAATGCAAATTGAAGTTTCAACCAACTGCGATTAATCAATAATTTTGCATTATTATCTGATGTCTAAGTTGACAGAAAACACAGAGCCTACATTCTCACATGATTAGAACATTACACTTCTTGATTTGTTTAGTGTTAATTATCTGTTGAACTAGAACAATTTGAGTTTGTTCTGAAAGACGATAGTTTCCTTTTGAGTTCAGGTGGATTCCGAAAACGAAAGCATGATAACGTGCAGCCTCGTAACCGAAAGGATGAAAGGGAAAGCAAAGTAAATCCATCCTCTCCAGTACTGTTAGCCTTTAAGTGTAAGTACTTTATTTGTGTACGAATGCAATTGTGATTTTCATCCCGTTTTAGCTCATGCCAGTCTGAGGCATCCGGAAGCCATTCTTACTGTACCTGAAGTGGCTAACATAATAGGAACATACACAGAAATAGATTAAAAATGGCAAAGGGAAGCCAAAAAAAATCAAAATCAAGGTCAAAATCAAATTGGAAATTGACTGAGAGATGTGAATTCGAGTTGGAATGACAAGAAGTATGAAACATGAACTATGGTCTCATGAAACGTGAGCAATGGTTGAAGAATGAAATCTAATTAAAAATACTACAAACTTATCATGAATCTAACACATCGTTATTTGTAATTTGAGGTTGTGTTGCCCTCCTGAAGATTTAGACCTTTTTTTGAGATGTTTGTGCAGGCCCAACCATCCTCTTGTATTGCACTAAATTGGAAGTCTTGATAGTGTCAGAAAGCTCTACAATCATAATTGAACCTAATCCTGTCCTTATTGTATGTCCTAAATTGTACAAAAATTCCTTTGAGTTGTAGGAGTAGGAATATTAATTTGTACAATGACTGAGACCAGTTAAATTTAAAATTCTCATTTTAGTCTTTGAGTAGAGGAGTAGGACTGGCTTCATTGAATGTAAGTGCAACTTGTGTAATGTAAATTAAAGCAAAATCTGTCTCAAAATTTGACATAAAGTGAGAAGTGGCCTAGATTATGTTGTGTACTTATGGTTGCTGATAAAACTAACACAGTACACCACTTGCTTTATGGTGTCTTAATCTAACATTAACTAGATCTTGTCGCTGTCCCAAGAGGGAAATTTACACATGATGAGAATGCTAATAAATAGATTTGATTAGTGATAATTCAGTTTTTTTTCTGTTGTGGGGCTAGGGTAACCTGCTTCAACTGTGTCATTAGAGATTTTTAATATCCGTGTTAAACAAACATTTACGGATGATTCTGTCAACAGCTTTCCTCCTCCAGCACTCAACACCACTAAATCTCCTCTCCCATACTCCCAACTATAGCCTTTATTCTGCCCCCTACACACTTCACTTCAGCTCTGAAGAGTCATCCAGACTTGAAATGTTACCTTGCAGTCTCTCCACGGATGCTCTCTGACTCATTTTAATCTCCAGCATTTGTTTTCGGTACAGGTACAAATTCTAGCACCTGCAGTAATTTGCTCCTGTTTACAGATGATTATTGATCATCTGTAACGAGTAATTCTGGCTATTTCTATAAGGGAGCTAATCTGTTACTGTGTAATTAGAATAACTTGTTTCACAATAGTTGATGATTAGGTGTTAGCTTTAGTAGATAACACTTTTTTGCCTCCATGTCTGAATATTGGATTCAACTCCCACTCCAAGTGTTATGCAGAAAAATCTAGGTTATTATATAACTAGTACTGCTGCTGTGTTGTACTATCAGAGGTACAGTTTTTCATAAAGTTTTAACTAAGGCCCAATTTAACTCCTCAATTGGATGGGAAAGATCCTGTGCAGCATTTTTAAGAAGGGCAATCTAATTATCCCATAGTGAACTGGCTAATATTTTCCCTTACTCAAAATCACAAAGATGTGTTTTCTGGTCATTATGGAATGTAAATGGTAATGAAAGAGTGCTACACTTCTCTGTACACTTTTTCTGTCTGGTTGCATTTCCTACATAATCACAGTTCAAGGTATTTCATTGTTTAGAAAGTACTTTATTAGTCAGATATCATGAAAGCAGCTGTATACATGCAAGTTTTTTTACTTTTAAATTCTTGTTACATCTTTGTCCACTTGTCCATATCTGCTATTGAAATGCAAGTAATCTTTACTTCTATATCCTTCTGTACAGATTTTGCCTTTGGCTTAACTGTTAAAGGCTGTATTGTTTTTAGAATTTTTGTAACTACTGGGCCCATTCCTAGCACCATGGTTATGAAACTCATGATTGATTTGCTTGGGAATATGCTTTGATTATTTTCAAAACAGTAAATTGTCTGTGACATTACAGAAAATGAGTCAGAGGATCAGTATTTTATCATGGGGGTATGCTGACAGCAACTTCCCTCCTACTCAGCGGAGCCAAAGATACTCAACATAATGTCTTTCTGCTACTTGCACAACCTTTCTTCTCTCACCAAAGCAGATATCTTTGTATCTGCCTTTTTTTTCTTTCTCTTCTTCCATTTTTTTCCCTCAAGTTTTCTTCTTCTCCTCCTCCCATTGTAATTTTTTCTCTTTTTCTTCTGTACACTTTCTCTCTGGTTGTTGCATTTCCTACATAATCACAGTTCAAGGTATTTCATTATTTAGAAAATACTTTGCATCGTTTAGATACAAAGTTAATGACACCCTTGCCTCTGATTCTGAAATTTGTGTGTTGAAATGCCACAGGACCTGAACAGGTCATCTTGATAACCTACATCAGAAATGAAAGGCAGTTAGAGGTGCCATTCTTTAGATCTCTAAACACTTCTGTGTACTATTCATAGAAAAACAGGGTGTTCAGGTATCATGACAAAACTAGTTCACCCACCATAATGTGCAAAATGCATTAATTGGCTTTTCATTCATTTGCTGCTTAGGAGTTCTTTCTGTATGTAAATAGATTGCTACATTTGCCCACATAACACAAGTGAACTGTTTTGGGATTTCTGGATTTAAGGAGTGATCAAGCACTAGGTATCTACAACTTGTTTTTTCACCACATTTTCTGATGCACTTTATTTCCTTTTTTCATTTGATTTTAAGTAGGTATAACCACTTAGCATGTTTTGACCAATTACAACATACACCATGATAAAATGTCTGTGTTTCTGTATTCTATATTTACATTCTTATTTAATTTCTAGACTTGTTTGGTCAATATTTGTACATGCGTATGACCTTCAAAGTTTAAAACTGTTCGAAGAACTAGTTGAAACTTCAAAGAAACTGTAAGGAGCTGACTTTTGCCAAATAACTGAGATGCTAAAGAAGTGATCAAGATGGTCAAAATGCGTTTAGTGGAAGGCCCCATGTTTGGTACAGAAGTTGAATCTACTGCTAGGAACAGCTACCTGAAGGATAGTAAAACAGCTAATTGCCTTGCAAGAATGTTTGCTCATTAGAGAGCTTACACTGCACTTTGGTAGCAAACAATTCAGTTAATTAGCTCTCCTCACTGAGTTCATGTGTAAACATGGGACTGATGTTAATTTAAACTATTACTTAAAGGATACTCACTGTTTCGTGGGTCATTGCTGCTGGACCTATGAAAAGGACATTTGGAATGCAAGTTGAGACTTTGAGACACTGTCAAGAATTCACCAAGATACTGAATTCACTAAAAAAGATTGAACACAGTGGTGCCATGTCTTGATTGGGTCATCAGGAGACAAGGATGGTTTGTCATTAGCACTTGCTAGGTGTCTCCTTTGGTCTGGATGAGTAATTAGAGGAGGACATGGACTCATGTTGAGTCTGCAACTGGAAGGTGAGGTGGGATTTGATTTTCCTGCAAATGCAAAGTGTTACTCCTCCTCTGGACTTTCTGTGGTGCATTTGATAACGTATGTGTGCCCCCACCCCCAACATCTGTTGCTGAGACATCCTGCAATATGCTGTAACCCCTACTGTTATAAAGCGGAGGCTGACCCCCTCTTTCCCCAAGAACTAAAGCTGAAACTCCCAAAGTGGAGCACCTTGCTCTATAATCTTTTAAAAAGGAGTTTGAAAATTGGCGTAACCTGCCTTTCAGCAAATTGTGGTTAAATAAATTAAATCCCTGATGCTTGCTTCACAATCAACAAGTAACAGTTTATTTATTTAACACTAACAGTAAACAAATTAACGAAACAGTTAACAAACCAAATAAACCCTTTCTAATAACTTACTATTCCCGAATAAAACAAGATACTAATAGCATGCTGTTCCAATAGATACATGTCCCACTTAAGTGAAATAAAAAAAAGTAACATCTTCCAGGCTGTTCATTGTCGTCTCCATTGATTCTTCTGTCAGGAATATTAACTAGTTTTGCTGTGGGTACCTTTGTTATTTAGATGGTACTTTTTCTAAGACATTGATGAGGCTATGTGAGCTTAGCTGTTATCTCTGGTGGATGGCAGTTAGCTCTGGAGTTTTGTCTAATTGCCGCGTTCTTGATGACGTATCAGTATTTATTACAGTAAATTGGTCCTATGTTGTCAAAACCATCAGATTTAAATTTAATTGGTTTTTCGTGTCCAAGTGCCTGGTTTAAATTGATTAGCTGAAATCAGAAGCGTGTTATCTTGGTAAAAGCTGCTACTTGGCCTGCTAACTGTACGGCCTTTTGATACAAACACTTTAATTCCAATGCTGTCTGTATACTTGCAAACTTTCAAGCTAGGGATCACAGACATCCATTTTAAATCTTGAACTGTAGAAAAAGCACATGATCTTTTAAAAGGATCATGTAATGCTTTACCCTCTAGCATTTTACAAATAGCCAATTCTAACTTTGTCTCCCAATCTACAAGTACTCTACCTAACTTCGCGACAATATCTTCAGCAGAAATGGGTGAAAGGACTCCATATATTCTGCTGCATGAAAATGCACCTGTTCATTGCTTGAATACCAGACCAGTAGGTTTCTAATAAGTTATTGTAGGCCCAATTACATTATAATGCACAGATTTTAGGATAATTGATTATTATATTTGGAGTTTCAAACATACATGTTCTTAATATGCGTATTCTTAATATGTGCAGCATTCCTTTAGTGGTTGCTTTCAACCTATGGGTAAAGATTGCCTACACAGATAGTGCCAAACCTGCTGAGTTTCTCCAGCACTTGATGATTTTGTTCAGATCTCCATCTGTAGGATGTTTTGGTCTTGTCCTAAGATGTCCTGTTGTTACACTAACATTTTGCAGACGTGGGAAGGTTTTTTTAAATTTGTGGTTTAGAGGGAAGAAGCCTTGGTTTCTCATGATTAAATAAATCGGTGCTACGGAGGCTACCTTTGGTTTCATTCTCTGCCTCGGGGATTTCTCAGGAAGTGCTTTTCAATATTAGCTGAAATGAAACAAGCTGTAGTTTCTATTATTCTGTAATAGTGATATTGCACCCTTCACTGAAAATGACAGATGAACAAAAATTATGAACATAGACAGACTAAATGTTTCCTCATTTTGTTTTGATCAGCTTTCCAAAAGGAGCTAGATGCTAAACATGATAAATATGAGAGGCTAGTAAAACTCAGTCGTGATATTACTATTGAAAGCAAACGGATTATTTTTCTTCTGCACAGAGTAACCAGGTGAGTAATAACATCTTCATTTTAAATCTATTTTGTAATTCAACCTATGAAGACTGCTTTTCATACATAAAGCAGGTCTTTCAAAGCATTGCTATTATGAATTTGGATGAATGTTGTTTGATAACAGTAGAAGTGATATTCCATGTAATGCACCTTACACAATACTGCTGATAGTGTCAGCCTGGGTCCCTTTTTACGGTCATAAGTATAAATGTTAAGTAAACAGAACCACAGTCATTTATAGTTTAAGGTCAAGTGCAGAACTTAGCTCTCCAATGTTAAGTTTATTTTATGACTGTAACAAAATGCAAGATCTGCATGTGTGCCTGTGTCGTGCATAATATTACTTGTAGATCCCACAGTAAGTCAAAGGATGCTGTATTTTATGGGAACAGGATTATTATGGACATGTAAAATATGATTTATTCATCTTCAGAAGTGTTGCTGTGTGTTTTTTTTAATGCTTTATTGTAATTACTCTCAGTTGAAATAAATGCTGAGATGTAGATCAGGCTGCAGATTGAATTCCTGGCTACAGGGAAGATGAATTATGAGTTTACTGATAGTATGGCTCGAATATATAGATTTTTGGTCTTTTGAGCATACACCAAAGTGAGTAAATCTGGAATTTTAGGATTCCTGAGGAACTTGTGATCGGGGAGAATTGATAATGAATGTGGTCTGAGGGTGCATCTTAGAATCTGTAGTTGATCCTGGTCCCAGTATGACAAAAGATGCATTGAATGGGGAGATAAATTCTTCAACTTTTTATATTGAACATAAAACGGTATAGCACAATATAGGCCCTTTAGCCCCCGATGTTATGCTGACCTATTATCCTAATCTAAGATCAAACTAACCTGCATACCCTTCATTTTACTGTCATCCATGTGCCAATCCAAGAGTTGCTTATAGGTCTCTAATGTATCTGACACTACCGCCACTGCTGGCAGTGCATTCCACTCTCTGTGTTAAGGACCTCTATACCCTCCTCCAAACACCTTAAAATTATGCCCCCTTGTGATAGCCATTTCCGCCCTGGGGAAAAAGCCTTTGGCTATCCACTTGATCAATGCCTGTCATCATATTGTATACCTCTATCAAGTCACCGCTCATCCTTCGCTGCAATGAAAAAAGCCTTAGCTCCCTCAACCTTTCCTCATAAGACCTGCCCTCCAGTCCAGGCAGCATGCTGGTAAATCTCCTCTGCACCCTTTCTTAAAGCTTCCACATCCTTCCTATAATGATGTGACCAAAGCTGAACACTATATTCCACGTGTGGTCTAACCAGTGTTTTATAGAGCTGCAGCATAACCTCGTGGCTCTTGAACTCAGTCCCTCTGTCAATGAAAGTCGGCACACCAAACGCTACTTTAACAACCCTATCAGCTTGACATGGACCCCAAGATCCCTCTGTTCCTCCACACTGCCATGAATCCTGCCAATAACCCTGTATTCTGCATTCAAAGTTGGCCTTCCAAACTGAATCACTTCACATTTCTCTGGGTTGCATTCCTTCTGCCACTTCTTTGCCCACCTCTGCATCCTGTCAATGTCCCATTGCAACCTACAGCAGCCCTCCACACTATCCACAACTCCACCAACCTGTGTGTCATCGGCAAACTTACCATCCCACCCTTCCACTTCCTCATCCAAGTCATTTATAAAGATCACAAAGAGCAGAGGTCCCAGAACAGATCCCTGTGGAGCACCACTCATCACCAAGCTCCAGGCTGAATACTGTCCATCTACTACCTCCCTGTGACTTCTTTTGGACAGCCAATTCTATGTCCAGACAGCCAAGTTCCCCTGAATTCCATGCCTCCTTACTTTCTGAATGAGCCTACCATAGGGAACCTGATCAAACGCCTTGCTAGAATCTATATACAGCACATTCACTGCTCAAGCTTCATCAATGTGTTTTGTCACATCCTCAAAGAATTCAATAAAGCTCGTGAGGCATGACCTGCCCCCCTCAAAGTCATGCTGACTACCTCTAACCAAACTATGCTTTTCCAAATAATCATAAATACTGTCCCTCAGAATCCTCTCCAATAACTTGACCACCACAGAAGTAAGATTGTCTGGTCTGTAATTCCCAGGGTTATTCCTAATCCCTTTTTTGAACAAGGGAATAACATTTGCCACTCTGTAATCATCTGGTACTACTCCAGTGGACAGTGAAGATGCAAAGATCATTGCCGAAGGCAAGGCAATCTCTTCCCTCATTTCCCATAGCAACCTTGGGTATATCCCAGATATAATGGGAACTGCAGATGCTTGGAGAATCCAAGATGATAAAGTGTGAAGCTGGATGAACACAGCAGGCCAAGCAGCATTTCGGGAGCACAAAAGCTGACGTTTCGGGCCTAGGCCCTTCATCAGAGAGGGGGATGGGGTGAGGGTTCCGGAATAAATAGGGAGAGAGGGGGAGGCGGACCGAAGATGGAGAGGAGAGTATAGGTAGGGAGGGGATAGATCAGTCCAGGGAAGACGGACAGGTCAAGGAGGTGGGATGAGGTTAGTAGGTAGGAAATGGAGGTGCGGCTTGGGGAGAGAGGAAGGGATGGGTGAGAGGAAGAACAGGGTAGGGAGGCAGAGACAGGCTGGGCTGGTTTTGGGATGCGGTACCCGGTGTGGCTGCCTCTACATTGGGGAAACCAAGCAGAGGCTTGGGGACCGCTTTGTAGAATACCTCCGCTCGGTTCGCAATAAACAACTGCACCTCCCAGTCGCGAACCATTTCAACTCCCCCTCCCATTCTTTAGATGACATGTCCATCATGGGCCTCCTGCAGTGCCACAATGTTGTCACCCGAAGGTTGCAGGAACAGCAACTCATATTCCACTTGGGAACCCTGCAGCCCAATGGTATCAATGTGGACTTCACCAGCTTCAAAATCTCCCCTTCCCCCACTGCATCCCACAACCAGCCCAGCTCGTCCCCCTCCCCCCCGCCACTGCATCCCAAAACCAGCCCAGCCTGTCTCTGCTTCCCTAACCTGTTCTTCCTCTCACCCATCCATTCCTCTCACCCCAAGCCGCACCTCCATTTCCTACCTACTAACGTCATCCCACCTCCTTGACCTGTCCGTCTTCCCTGGACTGACCAATCCCCTCCCTACCTCCCCACCTATACTCTCCTCTCCACCTATCTTCTTTTCTCTCCATCTTCGGTCCGCCTCCCCCTCTCCCCCTATTTATTCCAGAACCCTCACCCCATCCCCCTCTCTGAAGGGTCTAGGCCCGAAACGTCAGCTTTTGTGCTCCTGAGATGCTGCTTGGCCTGCTGTGTTCATCCAGCTTCACACTTCATTATCTTGGGTATATCCCGTCTGGCCCAGTGTTTTTTAAAATTTCTAGCACATCCTCCTCCTTACATCAACCTGTTGAAGCATATCAGCCTGTTTCACGCTGTCCTGTCAAACATCAAGGTCCCTCTCACTAGTGAATACTGAAGCCAAGTATTCATTAAGGACCTCTCCTGCGTCCTCTGACTTGAGGGGATAAGTTCCCTCCTACATCCCTGATCAGCCCTGCCCTCACTCTGGCTATGCTCTTGTTGCTCACAAGTATAGAATGCCTTGGGGGTGTCCTTAATTCTACCCGCTAAGGCTTTTTCATGACCCCTTCTAGCTGTCCTAAGTCCATTCTTCGGTTCCTTCCTGGCTACCTATTAACCCTCTAGAATCCTGTCGATCCTCGCTTCCTCAGCCTTAAGTAAGTTTCCTTCTTCCTCTTGACTAGACGTTCTACATGTCGTGTTAATGCCTTATCAAAGGTTCCTTCACCTTACCATTCCTTCTTTGCCTCAATGGGACAAACCTATCCAGCACTCAAAGCAAGTGCTCCCTAAACAATTCCACATTTCTGTCATGCATTTCCCTGAGAACATGACTGACAAAATCTGCTGCATCCAAACTATTTGCACTTAGGAAGTTCCAGTCGATATTAAGGAAGTTGAAATCGCCCATGACAACAACCTTATTATTTCTGTACCTTTCCAAAATCTGCCTTCCAAACTGTTCCTCAGTGCCTCGGTCGCTATTGTGGGGTGGGGGACTGGGGTTCTGTAGAAAACTCCCAATAAAGTGATTGTGTCTGACTTTCACCCATACTGACTCAGTAGGCAAACCCTCTTCAACGACTTCCCTTTCCTGCAATTGTGAAACTATTCCTGATTAACAATGCCACTCCCCCACCTCTTTCACCTCCTTCCGTATTTTTTTTGAAACATCTATACCTGGGAGCATCCAACAACCATTCCTGCTCCTGTGATATCCACGTCTCCATACTGGTCACAACATTGGAGCTCCAAGTGCTGATCCATGCTCTAACTTCATCACACTTATTCCTGACACCTCTTGCATTAAAATAGACACACTTCAACCTGTCACACTGATTGCAACTTTCCCTTATCAACTGTATCCTTCTTTACAGACTCTCTGCATGCTGTATCTGCCCGTACGCTGGCTACCCCATTCTCTGATCCATAGCTGTTTCCCATCCCCTTGCCAAACTAGTTGAAACCCTCCCGAAGAGCTCTAGCAAACCTCCCGCCCAGGAAAATGGTGCCCCTCTAGTTCAGGCACAACCCTCCTTGTACAGGTCCCATCTTCCCCTTTTGGGTATCCCAACGATCCCATATTGGCACGGAGGCTCAGTGGTTAGCACTGCTGCCTCTCAGAGCCAGGGATTCAACTCCATCCTTGGGAATTTGGCAATTCCTCTGTGTTGAGTTTGCACATTCTGCCTGTGTCTGCGTGGGTTTCCTTCAGGTACTCTGGTTTCCTCCCACAGTCCAAAAATATGCAACTTAGGTGGATTGGCCATGCTAAATTGCCAGTAATGTTCAGGGATGCATAGCTTAGGTGGGTTATAGGAGACGGGTCTGGGTGGGATGCTCCATGAGTCGGTGTGGACTTGTTGGGCCAGAGGGCCTGTTTCTACACTGTAGGGATTCTATGATTCTATGATCATATCTGAAGCCCTCCCTCCTACACCAGCTCTGTAGCCACGTGTTCATCTGAACTCACTCTCTATTCCTAGCCTCACCGGCCTGTGGTACCAGTAGTAATCCTGAGATTACTACTCTGCTTGTACTGCCTTTTAGCTTCCAACCTAACTCCCTATATTCACTTTTCTGGTCCTCATCCCTTTTCTCAATAATGTCATCAGTACGGATGTGTACTACAACTTCTGGCTGCTCACTCTCCCTCTTAAGAATCCTGTAGACTTAATCGGAGACATGCCTGATCCCGGCACCCCGGCAGGCAACATTCCATCTGGGAGCCTTGTTCACAACCACAGGAACTCCTGTCTGTTGAACTCCAAACCATTGAATCTCCTCTCAATATCACTGTCCATTCACTCTGCGGAATGATCCAGGGTTCATCAGCTGCAGCTTCAGTTCCCTAACACGATTTGTGAGGAGCTGGAGTTGGGTGCATTTCTTGCAGGTGAAGTCAGCAGGGACACTAGTGATGACCCTTATCTCCCACATCCTACAAGAGGAGCATGTATCTGCCCTAGCTTCCATCCCCTCTGCTCTAAATTGCCAAATGAGTTAGAGAAACGGGGGAAAAAAAAATCCTCGCCTTATTGATCCTCCACAGAGTCTTACAAGCTTGTAGTCTAGAAGAATGGGACTTCAATTACCCTTGTCTGTTGGGTTTCCTGACAAAAATCCACTTTTCTCCTCATCTGATGCCCCTTCTTGTACTATAAGGCACCTCTTGCTCCATACATTCCCGCCTTAAAGAATTTAGTGTACTATTGATGAGTTTGGTGATTTGTATGAAGTTTAATAAGCGTAAATTTTCAGTTCATACTGTAGTTTTAATTGTTTGAAAGCCTAGTAGTTGACTGATGAATTTCAACAATGGTTAAGAGCTTTTTAAACTGAATTTACATTTTTAGACTGAGAACAGGAAATAAATTCTTGATATTGAATACTTGCTTTATTTATTTTCTTTAGTGATATCAAGAAAACAAACTGTAGCTACTGCTCATCACAAATGCAGTAATCACGTGTTTCAAGTGAAGATTTCAGGGCATAATATTTGCTTACGTTAATGGCTGAAATAGAGATTTAATATCCATTTTGTTTCAAAAGAAATTCAAATATCTTTTGGACCTTGTTTTACAGACTTATTGTGGGCTGAATGCCAAATTCATATTCAGTGCACCAGTCTTGTGAACTGGGATGCTACTAAAATTGAGCCTTTCTTTTTGGAGTGCGGGCGTGTTTCTTTTCCATGTTGAAATGATTGCTGTATGTGCAATTCAGGCTTTGTTTTCAGTTTGCTAATTTTCAGGTTCTATGTACCAGCCGAAGCAGCAGATCATAAAGGGAAACTTGAGAAGATTTCTTTAGGAACGAGTGCAGGTGTTCATGCGCCTTCAATAATGCCACTGCTGATCAATGCTTGCCTGTTCCTACATTCCAAGAATAATAAACTCTAACCATTGGAGTTGATTATAGAATCATACAGCAGCGAGGACTGCCATTCAAGTCGTTGTTCTGAATCTTTGAAAGGACTAGCCAACTATTCACACTGCAACCCACTCGTTGTTTTGCATTGAGACATGTATTCATTGCTGAGTGAAAGGCTTAAGGAGAAGTAAATATCCCTTTCCTTTTCTCGAATAATAAAAGCTGAATTTCCCACATCCCAATGGATGGAGATTAATAAAGGCCAATTAACTTGGAAAGGTGAAATATCAGATTTGATGTTTTAAAAAATTTAAGTAGAACTTCCATAGATGAACTGAGTGTTTACAAGTGACAGTTAAATATTGCACCTAACAATCACTTCCGTTTAGTGTTGATGACATTGAAGAATTACTGAATGAATCTGAGGCCAGATTTGGTGGAGTTAGATCAAAGCTCCAACAAATTTCCCAGGAATTGATTGGTGAAGACATGTGCCAATTTCACCGAGCATTTTCTCCAGGTAAGAAGCTAATTTTAAATACATTTTCACCTTTTCACTAGCCATGAATAATGTTTAAACCCAAGATGTAAACTTAATTTAATAAAATGTGAGGCTGGATGAACACAGCTGGCCAAGCAGCATCTCAGGAGCACAAAAGCTGACGTTTCGGGCCTAGACCCTTCATCAGAGAGGGGGATGGGGAGAGGGAACTGGAATAAATAGGGAGAGAGGGGGAGGTGGACCGAAGATGGAGAGAAAAGAAGATAGGTGGAGAGAGTATAGGGGGGGAGGTAGGGAGGGGATAGGTCAGTCCAGGGAAGACAGATAGGTCAAGGAGGTGGGATGAGGTTAGTGGGTAGCTGGGGGTGCGGCTTGGGGTGGGAGGAAGGGATGGGTGAGCGGAAGAACCGGTTAGGGAGGCAGAGACAGGTTGGACTGGTTTTGGGATGCAGTGGGTGGGGTGGGGGGGGGGGGGGGGGGGGGCGAAGAGCTGGGCTGGTTGTGTGGTGCAGTGGGGGGAGGGGACGAACTGGGCTGGTTTAGGGATGCAGTTGGGGAAGGGGAGATTTTGAAACTGGTGAAGTCCACATTGATACCATTGGGCTGCAGGGTTCCCAGGCGGAATATGAGTTGCTGTTCCTGCAACCTTCGGGTGGCATCATTGTGGCACTGCAGGAGGCCCATGATGGACATGTCATCTAAAGAATGGGAGGGGGAGTGGAAATGGTTTGCGAGTGGGAGGTGCAGTTGTTTGTTGTGAACTGAGCGGAAGTGTTCTGCAAAGTGGTCTCCAAGCCTCCGCTTGGTTTCCCCAATGTAGAGGAAGCCACACCGGGTACAGTGGATGCATTATACCACATTGGCAGATGTGCAGGTGAACCTCTGCTTAATGTGGAATGTCATCTTGGGGCCTGGGATAGGGGTGAGGGAGGAGGTGTGGGGGCAAGTGTAGCATTTCCTGCGGTTGCAGGGGAAGGTGCTGGGTGTGGTGGGGTTGGAGGGCAGTGTGGAGCGAACAAGGGAGTCACTGAGAGAGTCCAGTCCAACCTGTCTCTGCCTCCCTAACCGGTTCTTCCTCTCACCCATCCCTTCCTCCCACCCCAAGCTGCACCCCCATCTACCTACTAACCTCATCCCACCTCCTTGACCTGTCCGTCTTCCCTGGACTGACCTATCCCCTCCCTACCTCCCCACCTATACTTTCTCCACCTATCTTCTTTACTCTCCATCTTCAGACCGCCTCCCCCTCTCTCCCTATTTATTCCAGTTCCCTCTCCCCATCCCCCTCTCTGATGAAGGGTCTAGGCCCGAAACGTCAGCTTTTGTGCTCCTGAGATGCTGCTTGGCCTGCTGTGTTCATCCAGCCTCACATTTTATTATCTTGGAATTCTCCAGTATCTGCAGTTCCCATTATCTCATGTAAACTTAATTTGCTTGTTTCAAAATGGTCAATGGGAAACTGGTCATATTAAATGGCTAATAAGTGTACTGGAATATCAGATGATTTGAATTAACGAATGTACGTCATTGCAATATGATCTTTTTGTTAGGTCAAAAATAAAGACAATTAACTTGTTGCTTCTTGGGTGGAAACATAAGTTTAATTGATCTATTCAATTCTAATTCTCCAATCAAATTGTTAAGAAAAGCTCAAAATCTTTGTCGGTCACTTCTCTCATATGCTGGTCTGGATGATTCACTGTAGCATAACAGCTATTGTTGTGAACACACTCCCTGAAATGAGAGTGATCCTCCAAATAGCGCCTGCAGATACTGCCTTGTGTTTGGCTATCTTGTGTCCCAACATGTCAGTGAAGCTTAGTCAACAGACATCAATTACACATATTGTGACCTAACTCCTGCATCTCAGCAAAGATAAACTGCAGTGTCAGCTATATTGCATTCTTGACAGTGTTAAAGTATCTGGCGATCAAAAAAATGTAGCTAGTAATAATAAAATGCTTAAGTTACGCACCCACAAGCACTTGCAAGAAAGCAAAAACTTTGATCAGTTGAGAATATACAAAATTCTAATTGTGAGTCTATTTGTATGCACAAATAGAATATCTTATGATAAAGTAATTTAAAATAATTTGAATCTTGTTTGCTTTCATGCTGTCTTGAAAAATGTGGCTGAAAGAAGTTTACTGGCTTGGATTGGACATATGTTTTGGTGGTTTGAAATCTTGGCAAGGGATGATTATAGAAGTTGGTCCTACATTTGCGACAAGGTCATTACAGAGGCTGGGTAATTTGGCGTTCCTATTCTGCCGTATTTCCAATGGCAGAAAATAGGCCAAAGGAAATGTCTCTTAACTATTGTTGGCTGAGGAAATATGAAATTTTGGGGGATAATTTCTCTGATTTGATTTTAAGTTCAAAGTTATATTTTTAGTTTGGTAAATTGGTTTAAAATCTGGGTGGGCCACCTGTCCTTGTAATGGGAAGCATGTAATACATTTTGGCAGAATTGTGCTTGTCCCAAACTGGATCAGCTCATTCAAATTGGGACCTATTTCCCAACTCCAAAATAGAATTGTACCATTATGTCTTCTCTTGAGCTTAAATAAACAAGTGTTTGATTGCTGCCCTCTTCAAATTGATGAAGCCAGATGTTATGTACGGTTCAATTTCAAATGTTTTCACGTTTCTTTTCTTTTTCTGGATTTTTACTATGTGTTTTTCGTACTTTGTCTTCAGAATGCGTTTTTTCATACTTCTGATCATTAAAATCTATCTGAACGTATCCAGGAGTGAATAAGGCATACATCCATATACTTAGTTGCATGATTCAACTAACTAACCTTCTTTGCAATAAATTGTATGTGTATGGCACTTGTAGTGAATGTGTTTTGTGTTAATGGTTAGATGCTTTGGAGTTGCTTCTCATGGCCATTTTGAATAAAACAATTTAGATAATGCACCCTTCATTGCACAATCAAATTTATGCTCCATTTATGAACATTGGTAAACAAATGGTGGAACTTCCATGTTTTGTACAATTTATGAATCTGATTTGAAAGTGCATTCAAACGTATTCTTTGATGGCAGCTATTCTATTAGAGCACATCTTATGTCATTTTCAAACACTGGCACTGTTGTTATGGTGAATTATGCATATCAAATATTTGACTCAGACATGCATAGAGTTGCACAGAGACACATGAAAGTATACCCAAAATATTTGGCATGATTCCTTTCTTTAATCAGGCTGTTAGGCAGCTCATCCAGTCAACATAAACTATTTTCTTCACCGATTTCTGTCAGATGATGAATGCCAAAAGAATCCATGCAGCTCACTTTTTGGTGTGTAGGAAGTGAAAAGGGAACTGCAACACTGGGTCTGTGCTTTTTGAACTCTGGATGAGATTTGGTTAACGATGTTCCATTGTTTCAGTCCCACTGTTAATGCTGCGAGATCAACACAAGTGAAGTGTGTAGTCAGTGTCTCATGCTTCACATTTCCATTTCTATTTCCGGTTTTAGTTGCTTGAGATATTTTACTACACCTCCCTGAACCCATAGCCCTGCTCCTAAGACACTCGGCTTCTGACCCCATGTTGCTGTCAAATCAAAAGTTGAAAAATCTAGAAGCAGGAATGGTTAACCTTGTATAGCAGTATACTCAGCATAATCTGCTGGCCAGATGCAGTTTGGGGCTTTTTGACCTAAGAACTGGACAGGGTCCTTAAAACATAATAGCTGCTTTTGATTATAGTTCTGGTAGCAAGGATGTGTTGGAGCTGGGAATAAATAAGAGCAGTTATCCTAAGAACAGCAAAGAACAACACTTTTAAATAGGATTGAAAGCAATATCACCTGAAAATTGTTAATTAGCCGATTGGTATATCTAAGTTGACATTCCGCAATAAATGCAATGATTACACTGGTGACAGCAGGCTGACTCTCTCTTTGAGCTGCTTAGCAGTTAAATCTTCTCAAAATATAAATGTAAAGGGCTAAAATACATTCATTAGTATAGTACTTTTCAAAATATCAGGATGTGTAATAATAGTTTTAATATAGGAAATATGACTGCAAGCTTCCATAAACAGCAATGATCATAACTATTTCTCTAACATTTAAAGGTAAATATTGTCTGGAACACCAATTAGAATTGTCTGGCTTTTCTTTGAATGTAGCTATGGACTCTTCAAAGTCCACGTGGGTGGTCAGACACATTTAGCATTTTATTTAAAAGATTTAAAAGCATGTTTAACAATAATACCTTCCTGAATTGCACTGGAATTCCAAACTAAATTTAGTGCTGAAGTCAATGGAACGGGGCTCTTACCTACCAGCTTCTGGATCAGTCAAGGAAGCTATTATTCGAGCCAGTGGACTGCTACAGTTTTCTAACATGTTCAACAATTTGCAAATACATTTTTAAAGTATGTAACATAATGAGGGTAATGGATAGGTTGGATAGTTGGAGTCTCCTTCCCAGGGTGGAAATGTCATATACTAGGGAGCATAGATTTAAGGTGAGAGGGGAGAAGTTTAAAGGATACATGTGAAGAAAGTTTTCTTTTACAGAATGGCTGCCTGGAATGTGTTGCCAGGAGAGGTGGTAAAAGCAGGTATGATAGCAACATTTAAGAGGCATTTAGACATACACATGAACAGTGATTAGAGGGATATGAACCATGTGCAGGCAGCTGGAATTAATTTAGAACAGCTTCATGGTCATAGTGGGCTGAAGGACCTGTTCCTGTGCTGTTCTATGTTCTGTTTTGTTCTGCTTGTAATAGAGTTGCCTTAATTGTAGTAGTAATGTTCTAAAGTTCTCACCTTGGCCATCAATATTTATTGATTCTGAGTTGTATCTTTGAACATTGTCTGTAGGCAATTGATTAAACATGTAATGTGGCAGAAACTTCAAGATTGATCATATGCACTTACCATTAATTATTGTTACTTGCTTTAAAGCACTTTAAAGTCCTCCTTGCTAATATGGGTGCTTGTGCCATAATCGAGAGAGCTGTCCGACAGACTGGTCAAGCAACAGCCTGACATAGTCATACTCATGGAATTGTGGCTTACAGGCAAAGTCTCAGGTACCATTGTCACCACTCCTTGGTATAAACTGTTTCAATGGAAGGACAGATCCACAAGAGCTGGCAACCTAGTATTTGGTAGTGAGGGAATTGCCCTAGAAGTCTTACCTTTTTGTTGCAGACCCTTCTAAGTTCCATCATATCATGTCAGGCTTGATCAAGGAAACCACCTACTTATTACCACCTTCCACTTTCCCTTGGTTGATGCTGTTTGTGCATAACTTAGTTAGTACAGGCCCAGGATATTCAACAGAAGGTGTAATTATCTCTCGATTAACAAAAGCAAAAAAAAATCTATTTCTCCATCCTTTAAAAATGCCTTCATTATTTGTCGCAGAAGAGTGTTTCATCTCGACAGATGCTAGCATATTGTCATTATAGTTTCATTTTGCAACACTCTGCTGTTAAACCAAGTATACTACCTCTCAAATCAAGACCATATTGGTATTTGGTCTTCCTCCGGTAACGTGGAATTCACCAAATGCTTTGTTTCTTGACATTACACTCTGTTGTTAAGCCTTACCCCATGATTTCAATATCATGAAGAGAATTATGGAACTTAGACCTACTTGGCAGGTTTTTCCCTGTGGAGTTCTGAACTGTCTTGTGAGATTCGAATTATGGACAGAAATTTGCACTAAATGGGAAACGTTTAATGCAATTTTACCAGGAACAATTGGTGATTAGTCAAAGGGTAGGCTTGTCATCGATTATAGGCCAATCAAAGACCTTGTAGCTTGAATCGAGCAGCAGGTTTCAACTTGGTGGATCCCTCTTTGAAGATTTCTGGTTTGAGAAAATACAGAAAAATATGGTAGACAGTCACTACCTTATATTTAAAGATGTCCTCCATGTTCTACAACAGATGCCCAAAAGGAAAGCTAAATCAATGATGATTAATGAAAGAAGTTGAAGATTGATTGTTGTGTTAGAGCGGCACTCATCCATGAAACTGGAGAGTATTTCGTTACACTCCTGACTTTTGGTTTGATTTATTGTTATCGCATATACTTGAGTACAGTGAAAAGTTTTTTTTTGTTTTGCAAAAATGCAAGCAGATCGTAACATACAAGAACGTGCTAGGTCATAAGATGTTTAGACAGAGTGAGGCGTACAGTGTTGCAGTTGCACAGGAGGTGCACAAAAGCAACATCATCATTAGATTTGAAATTAGAGAGGTCCATTCATCAGTTCTAATAACATCAGGGAAGAAGCTGTTCTTGAATCTGTTGGTATATGCATTCAAATTTCTCTATCTTCTGCCTGACGGAAGAAGTTCGAAGAGGGCACCACCAGGGTGGGAGGGGTCTTTGACATTGAGACCTTCTGTGGCAATGGGAAATATAGATGGAGTCCGTGAATGGGAGGTTGGCTTTCGTGATGGTCTGGGCTGTGTACATAACTTTTATGTAGCTTCTGCTGATTCTGGGCAGAACAATTGCCATACCATGCCATTATGCACCCAGATAGAATGCTTCTGGTGGTGTATTTGTAAAAGTTGGTGAGGGTCCTTATGGACATGCTGAATTTTCTGAGCCTTCTATGGAAAAAGAGGCATTGTTGAGTCTTGTTGACTGTTGCATCAATGCTGGAGGTCCAGGACAGTTTGTTAGTTATCGTCATGTTGATAAGCGTGAGGTCATCCATTTTGGTAGGAATAACATGAAAATGGACAATGTTTTAAATGGTAAAAAAAATTGTAGCACGCTGCTGTGCAGAGGGACTTGGGTGTCTTTGTGCATGAATCGCTAAAAGTCGGATTGCAGGTGCAGCAGGTAATTAAAAAGGCAAATAGAATTTTGTCTGCCATTGCTAGAGGGATGGAGTTTAAAAACAGGGAGGCTATGAAGCAGCTGTATAGGATCCTGGTGAGGCCACACCTGGAATACTGTGTGCAGTTTTGGTCTGCTTACTTGAGAAGAGATATACTAGCACACGTAGGGGTGCAGGAGAGATTCACTCGGTTGATTCCAGAGTTGAGAGGGTTGGGTTATGAGAGAGACTGAGTAGACTGGGATTATACTCATTGGAATTTAGAAGAATGAGGGGAGATCTTATAGAAACACAAGACTTTGAAGGGAATAGATAAGGTGGAGGCAGGGAGGTTGTTTCTGCTAGCAGGTGAACCTAGAGCTAGACGGCATCACCTCAAAATAAAGGGAAGCAAATGTAGGACTGAGGTCAAGAGGAACTTCTTCAGCCAAAAGGTTGTGAATCTGTGGAATTCCCTGCCCAGTGAAATGTTTCAGGCTACCTTGCTGAATGTTTTTAAGGCAAGGCTCGATTAAATTTTTGAACAGTAAAGGAATTAAGGGTTATGGTGAGTGGGTGGGTAAGTGGAGCTGAGTCTCAAAAAGATCAGCCATGATCTTATTAAATGGCAGGGCAGGCTCGAGGGGCCAGATGGCTTACTCCTGCTCCTAGTTCTTATGTTATGTCATTCCTGAGAACTTTAAAATCATGACTTTTCTCTACCTCACTGCATTGGTGTCCTCCTCCTTTTCTCTTGAAGTCAATGATCAATTCTTTAGTTTTGCTGACATTGATAGGAAGTTATCATTGCAACAGGGAACCAAGCCCTCTATCTCCAATCTGTATTCTGACTCATTGTTTGATATCTGGTCTGCAGTGGTGGTGCTGTCAGCAAATTTGTAGATTCATGTGAAATTTGGCCTCATGGTCACGAATGTACAGGGAATACAGTAGGGGGCTGTGTAAGCATCCTCGCGGGGTACCTGTGTTGAGAATTATCATGAATGTGGTGCTGTTGTCTATCAGTGTTGTGCCTTATAGATGGTGGGTCAGCACTGGGGAATACAGGTGTTGAGTTACTCACTGCACGCTTCCATTCGGCTCTTCTAGTCACAGTAATTTTGTGGATAGCCTGGTTCACTCTTTGGATGGTCGTTATTAGTGCCCTAGAATATTGATATTGGGTGATTCGTGTTATTGCCATAGAACATCAAGAAGCAAAATGCTTGGATTCTCTCTTGTTGGATGTGGTCATTGCCTGGCACTTGTATGGTGCCAGTGTAATTTGTTACTTATCAGCCCAAGCTTGCATGTTGTCCAGGTTTTGCTGCAATTGGATCCAGTGGAATGGTGCAGTTGAACTCCATTTCCCTAATAGTTTTTTCTTCGCCCATAGCATTTTTTGGGTGTGTCTATGCCTATGGTGGTTGAAGAATAGGTAAAGTCAGACAGTTATAAGTTGTGGATTTTATATTTTTGCCTATAGTTTGAACTGATTTATTTGTAATAAGTTTTAGTTTCTTGTTAAGTGATTTGATTTATTATTGTCACATGTACCTGGGTACAGTGTAAGTACCCAGTCAGCGTTTTTTTTTGTAAACTTGAGATCATCAACAGGAAAACTGGGAATTTTGAGTAATTTGATTAAGTCTTTATGACTTTTTTGATCTTCGGAGTAGTGGGGCATGAGTGTCAGCACCCATTCTCAAGTGAGTAGTGACACTGGTTTGGAAAGTTTTACCATTTTAATTTTGCTCATGGATATGTGTCACTGCCTCAGGTAGAATGTATTTCCAATTTCTAATTGCCCTTGATTGTATAGCTGGGCTGCCTCCTTCAACTTCTACAGTCCATGGGAATGTAGGTATACCCATAGATCTGTTGGGAAGTGAGTTCCATGATTTTGATCCAGCTGTGAAGAAACAACAATGTAGTTGCCAGTCGGATTGAATTGTAGTTAACAGGAGAACATGCAAGCCCCATATACCTGCTGCCTTGTTGTTCTAAGTCGTAGGGGTCGTGGGCTGGGAAGTGCCTTGTTGAACTGGTGCAGTACATCCTGTGGATGGTAGATACTGACACTGTGTGTCATGGTAAAAGCAGTGAATGTTTCAAGTATGGAATAAGGTATCAGTCAAACTGGCTGTTTTGACCTGGATGTCATTGTGCTTCCTGAGTGTAATTGCAGCAGCATTCATCCAGGCACTTGTAGAGTGTTCTAACACACACCTGCCTTATGCTATGTAGGTAGTGGAGAGGATGCAGAATACCCAGATTTTTCCCTGCTGCTGTGGTCAGTGTTTATGTGGCTGGCCCAGTTTGATTTCTAGACAGTGGCAATGCCTGGATGTTGATAAATGAACTAAACCCTGAGTAAGCTATTAAGTCAAAAATTAGCTGAATGGATAATGGGGCATAGTCTCAGTTCAGCACAAAAGGAGTAAACATGACTGATGATGAAAACTGGGCGTTGTTATGTATTATGATTTGAGACTGGAGGAGTGTACTGTCACTCCAATTTCACTACTCCACAGGTTAATATGGAAAATACTTTTTCACTTACCAAGCCTTGTATAAATACCTAAATACCTGAAATAAAAGATCCAACAGTGATGTTTCTTAATAAACACCAATTATTGTTTGTTTTTTATGGGAAAAAGCTTCATCTTGAGGATAACAAGGTATAGAGCTGGATGAACACAGCAGGCCAGGCAGCATCAGAGGAGCAGGAAAGCTGACGTTTCGGGTCTGGACCCTTCATCAGAATTTCTGAAGAAGGGTCCAGATCTGAAATGTCAGCTTTCCTGCTCCTCTGATGCTGCCTGGCTTGCTGCGTTCATCCAGCTCTACACCGTGTTATCGCAGGTTCTCCAGCTTCGGCAGTTCCCACTATCTCTTATTTTTGAAGATGCAGTAATTGGTTAACATAAACAGCAAGTAGTGTAGAAATACAAATATCCTTTAAATAGCCCCAAAACACACAAACATACGCTTCAGGAAAAGAAAGAAAATTCTTTACAGAAATTGGATTTCTTAATAAAACACTTTGACCAATCTGTTATTCTTGAAGGCAAAATGATACACTATAGAATGATTCAGAATCTGTCGCTTGGATGTTTTGTCACACATAGTCAAGTCACTAAATGTGCATGGTTGTCTGTGGAGTGTCTCGACTTGTTCAGGAGACACAATATTAAAATATTCGGTCACATGGAAAAACAAATAGGTTTCACCCTTAACTTACAAGAAATGGGAGCAATCACCAGAGCAGCCCTTTCTCAGGTTTCTTGACCCCTAATTGAAGACAAGATAAACAAGAGACTCTCAAAATCTGTGACTGTTCAAACAGCTCCAGTAGAGGTCTCAGCAAGGAAGCAGTTACCACTAACCATGTGATTTATAGGAAGCAGTGCTAATGTCCACATCAAGTTCAACCTCTCGCAACAACTTATTTTAAGGAAACCACTTTAGGTTTCCACAGCTTGACTACCTCAAGTTGCTCTCTGACTACACTCTTTCTACACTTGGAAATATCTTGCGGTTCCTTTTATTGCGTCTGGGTCAAAGTTTTTGAACTACACTCACCACCTCCCACAATTCTGTGGTGCTGTTTCACCACAGGGACTGCAGTAGTTCAAAAGAATGGCTCAATGTCACTTTCTTGAGGGCATTTATAGATAGGTAATGAGTGTTGGTCTTAACATGAATGAATAGAAAATACAGTGTGGAAATTTCCCTTGAACCTGTTTACAGTGAGAGATTATGACCACAGTATTGTATCTGGTATTTCACATTTACAAAGGGAAGACTTTAACTTCCTGAAATGTTAATGACTGTAGTTAGAGCTTCTGCTCTATATAATTGGGTATTATCTTCAGTTCAGGAAGATCGATGCTCTTTGCACAGCTAGACCTAGAAGATGTCCAAAGGCAATGGCCGTCCCATCTTTAAGGCAAGATTCAACACGAAAGACCTTTCACTCTGTATTCAGGACACAACTCAACTGAACATCAGGAGCTTGAATTAAATTGTCTTGATCTTTTTAGCAGCATGGTCTTTCCATTCAGTACACAACTGTGCATTGTGACAGCATATTCTTGTGTATATACTGTGGACAAATTGCTATTGAGAGTTTGGAAAATATGTGCGATGATGTTGCATAAAAGAACAGTCCTTCAGGTGAAAAAATGATATTTGAAATCAGCATAAATAGTTTTCAAAAATTAATCTTGGAGACAAATATCCACCTGAATCGGAAAAAAAAAGCTGCGTGCAACATTGAAAAGCCTTTTTTTTTCATAAAAGCAGCAAAGCCGCTCCCTAGAATTCCTGTTATGGACACTTTTGCTCTGCAAATGCACTTAACAGCCCACAGGGACAGAGCTTCCTCGTGTTTTGTACGTAGCCTGTTTACTCAAAAGGTATTGGCTTTCAGTCTCCTCATCACTGCATCCTTCAGCTCTGTGAGACTCAGTAGCTTTCACTCTTCAAACATTGATTTAAATGATATTGAAATTAAGTGATCCCATGTCAACCAAAAGCTTCCATTCACTGAGATTAGAACATAGAACATAGAGCATTACAGCACAGTACAGGCCCTTCGGCCCTCGATGTTGTGCCGACCTGTCATACCGATCTCAAGCCCATCTAACCTACACTATTCCATGTACGTCCATATGCTTGTCCAGTTGGCAAGAAGCTGCTAGATGATATTAAGGAAATTGAATAATGGCTACACAAAGCCTTTGGAAGATTTGTTGCCCTGTTATGAGGAAGTACTGCCCCAGTTTCCCCTCTTCTTAATCTGTAAAGATAATAAATAGTTTTAAACGCCCTGGCCTCCTGTCATTGATAGTATATGCAAATACCTTTTGAGTTGAATTTTATAATTCACCTCTGAAAATATACCTGAATTGTTGTGAGGACAAAAAATTGAGCCACAGTTATTTCCCATTTGAATTGGGGTCAAGTCAAGAAGCTGTTTCGCTGCTCCCTGTCTTCGGTTGGCTTATCATGGAGTAGGGAAGTCAGGATTATTAACTGTACTTTCTTCTTGACTACAGGAAGTTTGATTCAAACTGGAAACTAAATTTCAGATTTAAATTAGTGATAACAATTTCCTTAACTTAGTTAGGCAATCTGAGAATCCAAAGGGTGGCCAGTAAAGGAGTGGAAAAGAAGGCTGCTTTCTTTTGGTTCTCCCAACGATCTGCTGGCCAACAGTAGAAGACAATCAAGCAAAGCAAGAGAGTGGTGAGACAGATGCAAACAGTTTAAGGGGAAATTTTGATTGGTTAAATAAGTACTGCTTGCAAAACAAGGCTAAACGCTCTACTTAGTAACCTGACTGCAAAAAATCAATCAAATGGGCAAAAATCTGGCAGATGGAATATAATGTGGGAAAATGCAAAGTTGTTCATTTTGAAAGGGAAAACCAAAGAACAAAATATTATTTAAATGGAGGAAAGCTGTAACACAAAGGGACTTGGGTATGCCTATGCTCAAAAGCTAGCACACGGGTGCAGCAGGTAATCAGGAAGGCTATTGAAATGTTGGCCTTATTTCAAGGGTACTGGAGTGAAAAATAGAGAAGTGTTATTGCATTTATTCAAGGTCTTGGTGAGGCAACATCTGGAGTATTGTGAGCAGTTTTTGTCCCTTATTTAAGGAAAGGTATTGTTACATTGGAGGCAGTCAGAGATGGTTCACTAGGATGCTCCCTGGGACAGAAAGATTGCCTTGTGAGCAAAGGCTAAACTGTTGGAACTGTACTCTTTTGAGTTTTGAACAATAACACATGATCCCTTGAAACATAGGATTCTTAAGTGCTAGACAGGGTAAATGCTGAGAGATGTTTCTGCTCATGGGAGAGTCTAGGATCAGAGGGCATAGTCTCAGAATAACAGGGCACCAATTTAAGACTGAGGAGAAATTTCTTCTAAGGGTGCCGCAAAGAGCTGTGAGAGCAGAGCTCTTGTGTATGTTCAAAGCAGAAGTATATTTTTGAGATAGTAGGAACTGCTGATGCTGAAGAATCTGAGATAACAAGGTGTGGACTTGGATGGATGACCTTCTTCCAAGAAGGGTCCAGACCCGAAACATTAGCTTTCCTGCTCCTCTGCTGCTTAGCCTGCTGTGTTCATCCAGCTCTACACCTTGTTATCTAAGATTCTCAGCATCGGTAGTTCCTATTATCTCTGAATCAGTTTTAACCCCACAGCGAAGTCTCTTCTAAGGATGCCTTCCTTGGAGATGCCTACCTTTTGGATCAGCAAAACAGTTCCAAGTTTCAGATCAGAGACATTCATCAGAATATGACTAAAGGCCACCGATGAAACATTACAATCCTGTATTTAACCAGTCCTCCACTCTACCACAGAGCTTTTTTTTAATAAACTGTTTTGGACACATACTATAGTACCATATATAGGTTTATAAATGACGAACAAGTCACATGACAAAAATAAACAAGACTGGAAAAAGACAACACAAAATGATTCAAACTAATCCATTGTATTCTTATGTCAATCAAAAGTGACCCCGTAGTAATAAAAAACAGTCATATATTAAGTCTAATCTGTCATTTGTATTGTTGAAAACCTGAGATAATAGTTGCTGTGGTTTAAAACTTCCATAGAAAATGATGACAAAAAAGAGGAAAGATGCTGCCATTTATTGCATTGGCTGGGAATCAAACCCGGGCCGCCCACATGGCAGGCCAGAATTATACCACTGAACCACCAATGCAACTTCTAAGGAAGCCTACCCTGAAGAAGTTACACTCCTCCCTCCGGAAAGACCTCAGTGGATGTCTCTCCCACTGCAACCCCTTGGTAATCTCTTTGGCCCTGAAACTGCTCAACCACGTCCTGAAGCAATCCAGGTACTACAGCCACCTTGTCAAGAAGAAGGGTCCAGACCCGAAACGTCAGCTTTCCTGCTCCTCTGATGCTGCTTGGCCTGCTGTGTTCGTCCAGCTCTACACCTTGTTATCCGAGAGAGATTTTTGATCAGTAGAGCAATCGAGGGTTGTAGAGAAAGGAAAGTCGATGTAAAGAATGTCTGATCAGTTACAATCTTATTGAATGTTGGAGCAGGCTCGAGGGGCCAAATGGCCTGTTCATGTTCCTATTTCTTATGGTCTTGTAGTTGCCTCTGAAAGTTATGGATTTTGTTGTCATATTGACCTTTTTATATCAATATAACTGAGATTTCTTTTCCGGTTCATATTTTTTTTTAAACGCTATTCACCTGACACACATTTTTAAGCCTAGTTTTTTTAAACTGATTTCCCCTTTGAGGATACGTTTTTATCAGCAAATTGTGCATTATTCATGAACTGTTCACATGCTGGTGTATAATTAATAACATCTTGGCAACCTAAAACTTCAGAATGCTCTGTCAGCATCCTTTTGTGAACTGCTGGGCTCTGTTGAAAACAGCTGTGCTGGAACAATCCAATTGTGCCATATGTACATATTTGTAAAATACAATGTCTCACCATTGGACATTTCCACCATCCTAGGAACAAGTTCGGTGAAACTTCATACATCCTGAAGTAAGGAGACCAAAACTGCACACATTACTCCAGCTGTAGTCTAACCAAGCTCTATATAATTGAAGCAATACCTGACTACTCTTGTCCTCAAAAATCTAGTGTGGAGGTACCAGTTTTGGTATGGGGTGGACAAAGTCAGAAGTCACACCACACCGAGTTATAGTCCAACAGGTTTATTTGAAATCACAAGGTTTTGGAGTGCAGCCCCTTCGTCAGGTAAAGTGTGAGAGAAGAGCGCACAGACACAGAATTTATAGGCAGAGGGCTCAAAAGATCATACAACTGGTGTGAGTGGAGTGTCGTATATTAGAGTGTAAGAGTGAGTGTAAAGTATCAACAGCTAAATAACAAGCAAAGGGATGATCTATAATCTGATTAAATGAGGCAGAGAGATAATTACAGAAAATTAAAAATAAGGTGATGGTGGAGACCAACTATATGACAGGTATAACATAAAAGGTATGAGTTGCATGCTGAGGGTCTAACCAAAGTAATAAGTAGTGCAAAATGTTACAAAAAAGTTAAGGTAGAGAGATCATAACAATTTGTCAAGGTGATGGTGTCAAAACAGAACAGTAAGGAAGGTTTTACAAATACAAAACAATATGGTGGCATCACGTGTAGCACATCATGAATCCAAGGTCACGGTTGAGGCTGCCTTCATGGGTATGGAACTTGGCTATCGGTTTCTGCTCGGTGATTGTGCGTTGTTGTATATCTCGAAGTCCGCCTTGGAGCCCAGAGGCTGAATCTCCTTGACCACTGAAGTGTTCTCCAACTGGGAGACAACATTCCTGTCTGGCGATTGTTGTGTGGTGTCCGTTCATCTGTTATAGCCTCTGTGTGGTTTTGCCAATGTACCATGCCTTGGGGCATCCTTGCCTGCAACATATGAGATAGACAACATTGGCTGAATCATATGACTATCTGCTGCATATGTGTTGGGTAGCATTCCCATGTGTGATAGTAGTGTCCATGTCGAAGACCTGATGTGTCTTGCAGAGGTTGCCATGGCAGGATTGTGTGGTCTTGTGGTCAATGTTGTTTTGAAGACTGGGTGGTTTGCTGCAAACAATGGTTTGTTTTAAGTCTTGACGCTTGTGTGGAGGTGTAGGGCCGATCTTGTCATTGACAATGAGCATCTCGCCATGTTGAAGGCTGTGGACAACATGGCATAGTTTTTCCACTCAGGGAAAGTACTGGATAACATGGGGCTCTCTGTCAGTCTTATCCTGTGTCTGCCTTCTGAGGAGATTGTTGCAGTTTTCGCTGTGGCAAGTCGGAACTGGCAATCAATAAGTTGAGCATTGTATCCTGTTCTTATGAGGGTGTCCTTCAAAATCTTTGTCATGTTCCTCCTCATCTGAGCAGATCCCTTGTGTGCAGGACTTGTTCATAGGGGATGGCTTCTTTAATATTGTTTATGGTGGAAGCTAGAGAAGTACAGCATCGTGAGGTTATCCTTAGGCTTGCAGTACAGTGTGGTACTAGGATATCCATCCTTGGAGATGTGTGTGTCCAAGAATGAGACTGATTCTGAGGAGCAGTTCATGGTAAGTCTGGTTGGATGAAACGTTTTGATTTCGCTATGTAATTGTTTTGGTGATTTCCTTGCCATAAGCCTAAAGGAAGTAAATGTCAGTGTATCTAGTGTATAGCGTTGGTCAGAGGTGCAATGCAGCAAAGAAGTCTTGAGCACCACCATATTTTTAATTTTTCGTAATATGTCTGCCACATTTAATCGGATTATGGGTCATCCCTTTGCTTGTTAGTCAGCTGTTGACACTTTTTGATACTACACTTCACACCATTTGTATGATTTTTTTGATCTCTCTGCCTATAAATTCTGTGTTTGTGTACTTTTCTCTCACACTTCACCTGATGATGGGGCTATGCTTTGAAAGCTTGTGATTTTAAATAAACCTGTTGGACTATAACCTGGTGTCATGTGACTTCTGACATCTTCCAGGTATTTTCCTTCTCTGACTCATCCTTACTATCTCCTATAAGTCAAATGAGTTTACTTTGCAACTTCCAACATTCTGAATGAACGTGGCCCATTAATTAAAATAGAAACATTTAGACTTCCAAACTTCACCTCCACCCTTGGCACTTCCCTTCTTAATTTGGGGTGGTGTTCTTTGGACACTGGCTATTGTTTGTTCTCTAATCTGACTACCTGCCTTCCTCTCAATGCACTTTTTTTTGTTTTTCTCAAATTCTGGGAGTGATGGAGTAAAGATTTATGGATCAGTTCATAATCGTCAGCCATTTTAGCGGTTCCCGGGCTGTTGCTAACCTTTACTCTTTTGCATGAGATCTTATTACAGAAGATAAAGAACTTTCACATTCTTCTAATAGAATAATTTCTCTGAATATCGTAAATATTTTCAACCTTTAATGCTCTTATCCACCTATTGAAATTGTTTTGTTTAACCCTCTCAAACTAAATATGTTTGTCCAGATTGTCTCCTTAAATTTTGAGATCTCCGTCTGTGTGTTTCCAGGATAAATTTTATGCACTTAGAATAGCTCTTTTTACTTCAGCATAATCTCTAGAACCTTCTGCTGGGGCTGCATAAATCTCTTGTGCTTTACCAGTTAATTTACTTTGAATGGACAACGACTGCTTTTGGTCATCCCATTCAACTTTGTACATTCTCAAAAAATGCTTCCACATCCCCTGCTTCAAATTTTGGCAGAGCCTGCACAAACTAAACACCTTCTGACTAAACACTACTTGACTGAACAGATTATTACTAGGTCTTTCCTCTTCCAAGCTCTCCCAAACTTCTGCTTTTAGCTTACTTAAGTAGCATCACTTTTTAATTTAAATTCCCTTTCTTTGCCTTTATTTCCAGAAATCCAAGTTGGAAATCTCTTTGGAATTATTTATCTTTTACTGCCCTTTGGAATTCTAGTTTAAGTTCTATATTCCATTGAGTTCTATCTCCAATTTTCTCATTTTCAATTTCCTGAACTGTAACTCAAGGTTCACCTATTCATGTGTTGTCCAGCTCAGACTGCTTATTCCCCTGGGCATTTCCAATAAATCTATAATGTTTGCTTTCTCAGTTCACTCTGGCCAGTTTATCTTCAGTCTTGGCTAACTCTGCAGTTTAACTTTAGTCGTGACCTGCAAGAATACAAGGGAAACTCCTTGCACTTGCAAAAAAAAAAGCTTTCACAATTTCTAGTGCCATCTTAAGTCACTACATAGACTTGTCAGGTATGTATAGACTTGTCAAGACTGTAAGGTATGCTGGAATCCAATTCCAGACCTAAGTTGTCTGTGTAGCAAGACTCTGGACATGAGCCCCCAAGTATGTTTTACCACAAATAGTTTAACTTGGCTGACAATGTTACCACACAGGAGTAGAAATCCAAACTGAACCAGCTCACCACAACTGGATTCACAACACGGTGAGATTAAAACATTCAGTGATCGTCCGATTTTCCCAATTGTTCTTAACCAGATTTTACAAACAACAGTCCTCGGGCACCAAGTTCATAACAAACAAATTTAACCATTTATTATCAATAATATAACTTTAGCAAAACACAGAAACAACAATGTAATCTAATATCTACAATATAAACGTAATCTTCAATCATAATCCTGACAGCCAGCCACACACATTATAATTTGCCAGTCTGATAACCGTTTCGATGATAAATATAGGTCTTCATGAAATGCTTGGATGACGAGTTGTATTATGGGCACATAGGACTGTATATCTTGCTTGAATTCTGAAGAACTCAATACAAATAGCATCGACAAATCTATCAAAGTCATGGTCTCAACACTGACCTTAAGGTATTTTTCAGATTTAATAATGCAAGTTGTGATTCATTTATTCATACTGATAAAGAGGGAACAAAAGCATTGAGGTAATCTCTGGCTCACTTCCTTGTAGTTTAAATAGTTTTCCTTCTTGCCAGCTTGTTTAACCTATCCGTCACAAATATCTCTGGGTATGGTAGTCACATGACTGCTATAAATTTATCAAAATCCTATTAAATAATCTCCAACCTGGAGCCATTGGATGTCAGAAGCTGCTTTCTATGTTGTGTCTAATCTGCAGAAAACGCTTGTCAGTTTGAATCTTCAGTTGTAAGAGGTCAAACATGTGGAGTTCGGCCATATGATCTAGCTGAAGGGGAGTTTTTGACATTTAGTTTAATACCTGTGTGAAGTGGTCAAAAGAAATTTGCTGAAAATATCACAAATTACAGCACAGGATGCAGCCATTTGACCCATAGTGCCTACACCAGCTTCTTCAATAAGCATCATTATTTACAGCCAGTCTTGCTTTTCCCACCATATCCTTGCACGTTATTTTTATCTAAAAAATCATCCAGTGCCCTCTTGAATGCCTCAACTGTCTCCACAACGCTTCCAGGCAGTGCATTCTGTACCCTAAGTGAAAAAGTTTTTTCTCTGACTTCACCCTTGCATCTTTTGAACATCACTTTAAATTTACACCCAATTGTTCTTATTCCTTTTATGAGCAGGAAGAGCTTCTCCCTATCTACACTATCCAGCCTGCTCATGAACTTGAAAACCTTTATCAAATCTCCTTTTAGCTGCCTTCTCTCCAAGGAGAAGAGTACTCAAAATTCTGTTTTCACACTTCAGCCACTAAAAATCATGGCATAGAACATAGAACATAGAACAGTACAGCACAGAACAGGCCCTTCAGCCCACAATGTTGTATCGACCATTGATCCTCATGTATGCACCCTCAAATTTCTGTGACCATATACATGTCCAGCAGTCTCTTAAATGACCCCAATGACCTTGTTTCCACAACTGCTGCTGGCAACGCATTCCATGCTCTCACAACTCTCTGCGTAAAGAACCTGCCTCTGACATCCCCTCTATACTTTCCACCAACCAGCTTAAAACTATGACCCCTCGTGCTAGCCATTTCTGCCCTGGGAAATAGTCTCTGGCTATCAACTCTATCTATGCCTCTCATTATCTTGTATACCTCACTTAGGTCCCCTCTCCTCCTCCTTTTCTCCAATGAAAAGAGACCGAGCTCAGTCAACCTCTCTTCATAAGATAAGCCCTCCAGTCCAGGCAGCATCCTGGTAAACCTCCTCTGAACCCTCTCCAAAGCATCCACATCTTTCCTATAATAGGGCACCCAGAACTGGACGCAGTATTCCAAGTGCGGTCTAACCAAAGTTTTATAGAGCTGCAACAAGATCTCACGACTCTTAAACTCAATCCCCCTGTTAATGAAAGCCAAAACACCATATGCTTTCTTAACAACCCTGTCCACTTGGGTGGCCATTTTAAGGGATCTATGTATCTGCACACCAAGATCCCTCTGTTCCTCCACACTGCCAAGAATCCTATCCTTAATCCTGTACTCAGCTTTCAAATTCGACCTTCCAAAATGCATCACCTCGCATTTATCCAGGTTGAACTCCATCTGCCACCTCTCAGCCCATCTCTGCATCCTGTCAATGTCCCGCTGCAGCCTACAACAGCCCTCTACACTGTCAACGACACCTCCGACCTTTGTGTCGTCTGCAAACTTGCTGACCCATCCTTCAATTCCCTCGTCCAAGTCATTAATAAAAATTACAAACAGTAGAGGCCCAAGGACAGAGCCCTGTGGAACTCCACTCACCACTGACTTCCAGGCAGAATATTTTCCTTCTACTACCACTCGCTGTCTTCTGTTGGCCAGCCAATTCTGTATCCAAGCAGCTAAGTTCCCCTGTATCCCATTCCTCCTGACCTTCTGAATGAGCCTACCATGGGGAACCTTATCAAATGCCCTATCCTCACTCCTCACTAACACGTCTATATCACTGTGGAGTTCAACATGATACTGTTCTGCAGATTGTAATTTTTCTCACGTTTGTGTCACTGGCAAACTTTGAAGTTGTCCCCTGTACTTAAGATCCAGATCATTTAACATATGTCAGGAAAAGTTGAGGCCCCAGTATCAACCCCTAGGGAATTACATGACAAATCTTACTCCAGTCCAAAAAATATCTACTGACTATTACTGTGTTCCTATCTCTGAGCTAATTTTGTACTGACCAAGTTGTTACTGACCCTTTTGTTCCATGACTTATAACTTTCCTCTCTAGCCTGTTTTCTGGCACTGAATCAAATGTCTTCTGAAAATCCATACACACCCCATCAACAGTATTGCCCTCGTTGAACCTTGCAGTTACCTCTTTTTTAAAAAAAAACTCCAGCAAGTTAGGTAAAACATAATTTCCCATTTAGAAATTCATGCTGACTGCTTCCTAATGAACCCATCTTTTTCCACATAATTATTCAGGAATAGCTGTCTCCAAAAGCTTCCCCACCACTGAAATTTGTCTGTCAATAGATCCAGACTCTTCAATGAATGTTTAAATTAATAGAAGAAATTGATTGCATGCTTGTTGACAGATTGGTTTTTTGGAAATAATTAGGAAGGTTCGGGGATCGTGTGTTCAAATTAGGCCGACTATGTTTCCTGTCAGATGGTTCTGCGTTTCCCAGAGGATATTGGACCAATGAAGTTTTTGCACACTTCCAAAAAGAGAGCTGGACCAGTTTCTGCCTGTGGCACAAATAGCAGTAATAAAAAATACACATTTAATAAATCATTAATATGGTCTCCTCTAATATGGTTTGTTTGGAAAATTTCTTATTGAGCCCCTTAGATTTTTTTTCTTTGTCCTGAATTGACTCTAGTCATCTAGCAAATTATGTGGTGGCTGCTTAGGGCATCATGATTGTGTGGAACATTCCGCCAATGTTCTAGCATTGGCGGAACAGCTAGCTTTTTCCTGACCTATTAATTTATTTATATCTGGGAAGAGCCTACATGTGTAGTTCTTCTTTGTACAATGCTTCTACAACTACCTTCTAGGGTGGGTTTTGCTGCCTGTATTTGTAAGCACACATTATACATTTCTATTAGTTTGTGAACTGATTTTATGTATTTTTAAACTTAATTCAAACAAAAATAGAAATTGCTGGAAAATCTTAACAGGATAGAAGCATCTGTGAAAAGAAATCAGAATTAACATTTTGGGTCCAGTGACTCTTCCTCTGAACTGACGGCAGCTGGGAAAAAGTTGGTCTTTACGCAGGAGATAGGATGGGGGTAAGGATTAAATGATATGTGGAGATGGAGCCCACAGAGGGAGAAGAGTGGTTGGACAGACAAAGGAGTGGATAACGATCAGGCTAGGAGGGTGAATAGCTATTAATGGGGACTGTTAATGGTTAACAGTAGGTTGTGAGTAATAGCAGACCATGTGATAACCAAGCCTGGTGTGTCGGGTTTGGGGTAAGAACATGGGAAAGATCAAGCCCAAAAAATGTTGAACTTGATATCGAGTCCAGAAGGCTGTGGATTCCCGAGCAGAAAATGAGGTGCTGTTCTTCTAGCTTGCACTGAGCTTTGCTGGAGCACTACAGCAAGCCTGAGACTTACATGTTTGCTAGGGAACATAGTAGTGTGTTGGTGGCAGGCAACTGGAAGCTCAGGGTTTTTATTGCAGATAGAGTGTAGGTGTTCTGTGACATAGTCACTCAGTCTATGCTTTATTTCCCTACTGTAGAGGTTTTTGGTTGGGAGTTTCCGCAATTTTAATTCTTGGAGACATTAGAGAGTGTTGGCTTCGTGAGTTTACGTTGATAATAATGACTCCCTTACCTCTATGCTAGAATCTTCAATCCAGATACCTGTGAACAGAAGGGCTAATGCATGGAATGCTTGTTGAATAGTAAGCTTACAGAAGCAGTAAATGTAACATTTCTCACCTAATGTATGAAGTGGACCAAAACCTTTTGCGAGCTGCTTGTGCAGTTGTTTAAGGTTCTACAGCTTTCCTTTGAAATGTTGTGTGGAGATGTCCTACATTTAAGAATGGGTTAATGAATATATATATTAAACTTGCCTCAATTTTGTGAAATGCAATTAATAGTACAAAGATCAACAACTGAAGTTAATTTGCTTATGTGACCTTTGGACATTTGTCTCTCTCTTCCTCAATCTTGAATAGTTTTCAATCAGATTTCGTGTTTGCCAACTTTTAAAGGAAATGCTAATGCCCAGACTATTTTATACTAGTTATCTAGGAGCCTTGAAGTTAACTTCATGATTATGTTTACCAGTGTATTTTTAACATCACAGAAAGAATGATTTAGTTGTTCCCATAAGAAATTCTCTTGTTGGAAAATACTTGATCTCTAACTAATGTTTTTTTTTAAAAATACCCTTTTTGGAAGCATTACCTAATAGGGAATACTACCTGTTTTGCATAAGGGAATTCATTTAAGCCAAAGATTATAGTTTTCATTCAGATTTTCTTTAAAGTAGAAATCTGATCTCTACTCTGGAACTGAATTATCCCACTATCTATCTATGCACAAGATTGGAAAAGTACAGCACGGCCAAGTATGTGCTTACTGCTGAAGTATGGATTCAATCTTGTCTGCTCTCTGAAGGGATATGCACCTGCATTTAATGTTCCTGGCCTTCATTTTAAAAAAAAGCATCCTGTGACCTGTTGCAGGTAGCACAATGAAAATTTGATTGTAAAGTAGTAAATCAGTATTCACAGGTGCACATGAATAATTATCTTTTTGATTTAAAGAAGCAGAATAATCAGTTGATTGATTCTCCTGCCTAAAACCAAAATTGATGAATGAATGCCTTACAAATTGTGACGCTACCAAGTCATACAACTATGATTATCTTGAACTTCTTTCTAGTTAACAACTTTAACATTCAACTATTTAAATATTCAATATATCAGGCAGTAACAGGGAGAGACATGGTTAAGGTTTCAGGTTCATGACATTTCAACACATCTGGAAAAAGTTGGACATGTAATTGAAGAAATGAAAGAGTGGGAAAACAAACAAAAAGGTAAGATCTGTGATAGGATAAAATGCAGAAGTGATTAAACAATAAAAGGATCAGAGTCCTACATAATGTCATTTTGACTTTGATAAACACCATTTCACTATTGTAGCAGCAATTAAAACCTAATGAAAAGATTCAAATCACAACTGCCTGAAAATTCCTGCTAAACTTCTTTTACTATCCTGACACAGAAATATATTATCACATCTTTGTCAACGTCCAATAAAATTAATGGAACTCCCTCACTAACAATATTTATAGTAGCACCAAATGAACGGCAGTCGATCAAGAAAGTGACTCTCATTCTTAAGGACAATTAGGAATAGATAATAAAGGGTGGCCTTGTCAATAATGCAGATATTTCAATATGTATATTCAAATATATAGGGAGGAATGAGAATTTTTGTGGAAATTTGAGGAATTCCATTTTTTTAACTTTGCCTGGCCTGGTGAGCCATCATTCAGCACCTCTCTGTTTAAGATAGTCAGAGATAGCAAGAACTGCAGGTGCTGGAGTCAGAATCAAAACATTGTGGAGTTGGAGAAACACAGCAGGTCAGGCAGCATCAGAGGAGCAGGAAAATTGACATTTCAGGTTGACTTTCCTGCTCCTCTAACGCTGCCTGACCTGCTGCATTCCTCCAGCTCCACGCTGTGTTGACATCTTTCTTTAATCTGCTGTCAATCTGACTTGCTTTGGGAGATTGGGAAATGCAGAGGCTGAACCTTCTGTGTGATGCCTGCAGAGCACCTTCCATTTTGGACCATCCTATTGATGCCCCTGGAAGGCAGAGTTGGGAGAAATAGAGCTGAGAATGTTGGGCTGAAATCGGGGGCCTGGGGGAAGAGTGGAGGTTTGAATATAGGAAAAGAGAAGACTGGGAGATGCAAGGTTGGTAATGCAGATGAAGGGTAGGGTGGCTGGTGGTGATGGTAGTGGGGTGGAAATTGTAAGGGAATCGAGGTTCTGAGGCAAGTTGGAACAGCAGGGCTAGGGCAGGTTGAAACAGTAGGGCTGAGGCCAGGGCATGGAGGAATCAATCTGGATGTGGAATTTTAGGAGATTGGGAATTACATGATTAACAAAGAACAGGGCCAAGGCCTTGGGTTTGGGCTGTGTTAGTACATTTTCTCCCATATTTCTGTTTTCTAAAGATTCAGACTTTGAGTATAAGCTAGAAAATGTTCCCCATTGTCCAGCATTATTGCTGCACTTCTACTCCAGCTTCTCAACATGTGGGTAATGTGGAGATATCAGACAGATGAATGGAGGAAAAGGAAGCGATGAAGGGTAGTTGGGGATGGGGAAATGAGTGTTCGGGAGGGAGGATATGGTGAGAAGGGGGCTGAGAGGGAAGGAAAGGTATGACTGTATATGTATGACGGGGAGGGAGACAGGTGGGAAGAAGTGTGTGAGATTTTTAGAGAGGATCTTATTACAATGCTTGTGTTGATGAGGGCGACAAGTTGATCAGTCTTTTGAATAACCATGGAATATTGAGAGTTTAGTGGAAACCTCAACGAGTACATAACATTTTAAAAAGCACTTCAAAAACAGATTTTATATTTGTATTAATATGTTGATATGTAGGCAAATTAAATACCAAATCCAATGAATATTAGTAAGCTGCATTATGGCTGTACTCTGATAGTGTCTGGACTCATTATAAAATTTTAAATTAATATATTTTCATTTATGGGATGTTGGGAGGCAAGGGCCTAGTGGTGTAATCACTGAACTGTTAATCCAGAGTCCCAGAAAATGTTCAGTGAATCCATTGTCAATTGTTGGAAAAAGTCATCTTGTTCACTCATGTCCTTTTGGGGAAGGACAGTCATCCTTTCCTGGTCTGGCCTATATGTGACTCCAGCCCCACAGCAATGTGGTTGACTCATAACTGCCTCTGGGCAATTAGGGATGGGCAATAAACACTGCCAACCAGCGATGCACTCATCTCGTGAATGAATAAAGAAAATAAAACATTTTTGGCATGGTAAGTATTTGTTGTGCGTTACTAACTGCCATTGAAGAGGTGGCAGTGAGATAAAATGTGATTTAATTGGAAAATAATTAGTGAAGCACTGCCGTTGCCTTTTGCTTAACACATACATAACTCACTAAGGTCATGTTCTTTTGTTAGTAAGGACTTCATCCTGTACTACTGCACTGAATGTTAAAATTCTGATTTTATGTAATTGCATTGGTTCTTGAAAGATAAATAAAGGGATGCCTAATATTTGTACCCCCGGACATCTAATAATCTTGACTGTTTGAAATGCTGACAAGCACCTGTATTTCTCTACAAACCACAAAGTACTATAATTGCACAATTTCTTGTTTTTAAAAAAAATTGCAGATCTTTTTGTTTGACCAATTTTTTGATCTTTTTGTCTTTTGACCACTCTCATCCCTGGTATAGGCAAAGAGATTGGTAATGGTGGAAAATAGTATGAATTTCCCGTTTTATTTACCTCTGGTCAAGATCAAGCAGCCCCAGTAGCCAATTTGAACCAAGAAATAATATGTAGTTTGCTGCACTGTGTCCTGACAATATATAGTTATACAGTCAAGAGAGTACTCACATTGTACTAATATAACATTACCACCTACCTTGCTGGATTTAAGCCTGAACGCCGGGGTAAGAGGATCATGTTTTTAGTTCCTGTTTCAGATCTTTGTTATTTTTTGGTATTCAGTTTTGAATTTTATGCTTTAATTTATTTTGTACCACTTTGTTTCAAAGTTGGTTTCATAATGTTTAATGCTAACTTTCAGTAGCTTTCACCAATGATGATTCTGAACAATGATGCAAGATCTCAACATGGCTGTTGAGAGAACACAGTCAATAATTGGTTTAAAAGGGAATAATCTTGGTGCACAAGATGAAAAATTGAAATAGTTCAAATTTTCATTGGTAATGAATTTGAGTCTTAAATGGAAAAAAAATGAAATTTTTCTGCCAGCAGTGTAGTAAATAGTGTACTTGCAGGATTGGGAAGTTAATGTGCATTGAACGGAATTATCAGATGTACTGTAATTTGTTACTATTTCTATCAGATTTAGATTTGTTGATACTTAAAATAATGAGGGACTTTGTGATTTGGCTAAAGTTTACTGAATTCTTAGAGGAAATTATATACTTAACAAATCTTGGTACTAAAATATGACATGAGTATCCAATACTTTGATTTTCCCATGGATAGCAATTAAACTTAAACAGTGTAATTTTCTAATTTTGTTTATCTGGTTATAAACTACTGCATTTACCTGATTGCACCACACCCAACATCACAAAGACTTTGAGAAACTGCTGAAAGATGAAGAGAGCAGCATTGCCTGTATTTCGTGACACACCTACAGGAAAATTCAAGATTCAAAGTGTGGCTTAGTTTGAACGAAATTTGTTTTTTTTTGAAAGAGGAAGCTTCATTGAAATTTTTGGAGCAAAAAATGTGCAATTTGAGTGATAGATTCTATAATATAAACAGTACTTATATTTTTGGGACTCAATCTTTCCTGGAATTTGCTTACTGACCTATGCAAACTTAGTGCAGCTATTTGGAAACGTCCGTCAGCTCAGGATGCAGGGATCAGGAAACGCCACTTTCGAAGCTCACCTTAACTGTTTTGACATTGGATCTTTTCATAGTCCTTTGATGAAAGCAGTGACTGCTTTTAGAAGTGTTGTGATATACATGCAATAGATTTTCAACCATTTTCCTGATGGAGTCTACCATGGTGGCACTGACTTCCACCGAATCTCTTAGATAGGAGGTTGAATTGTGAGGGGTATCAGCTTTTCTCCTTAGTTTTGAATGTTTGAAAAGTGATCAGAATGGGAATAACAAAGTGGACAAACATTTTCAAAGGATGTACAGCTAAATTTAGTGTTATTGGAAGGTGAAAGTGAAATAATTTAGTTTTTGTCATCTGCCCAATGTTTTTGTTGGATGTTCTGTTCTTGGCTTTGTTAATACTTTTTCTTCTGTACATTCTGATTTAAAAGAAATTAATCCTGATTTAAAGATTTCACTGATTATTCTCACAGTTTTATTGAAAATAAAGACCACAGTGTAAAATACCATGGTGGTAAATATAGCTAGCTAGCTTTGCTGCTGTTTTATAATGAATCTTTATTGGAGGGGATGGCCACAACAAGTTGCTTATAAAATCATCCTACTATTTTGGTTATGACTTGGCTTCCCTCACCTAGGATTTTGCTTAATTAATGTCCTGAAGTAACATTCAGAATTTTCCCAGGGAAATTCCAGGACTGACTTTATTCATCACAACTGCATGTTCGCTAAGGGTGCTGGTAGTTTTGGAAAATATCTATATAGCAGTCCTACCTCTAGAAGACCAGTATGAACCTGTAATTACCTGCATCCTTTATTGCTCAGTCATCATTGCCCTGTTTCTGATTCTGACTTTATTGCTTCGGGCTGTGTTGCATCATGCGTTCAAATTCCATGTTTGTGTGTGATTTTCAATGGGTGTTTCCATTTATTTAATATATGTAGGCATTGTACTGCACAGCCCAATATTTGTGCAAAAGAAATCTGGAGATAATTAAAGCTTTCTGATTGCCAGTGAAGGAAATTGGGTACAATTCTATGTAGTAAGAATTTAAGCTTTATTCAGATGGATAAACTGCACTTCTATCATTAGTTATGATCAATGAGTGAGCAAAAAAGAGTAACTTAGCAATTCTATTGATGTTTCATTTGGTTCTGTTTTTTACAGTTGAGGATATTGTGGCCTAGTGGTTATGGTACTATATTAGCATCTGGAGGTTGTAAATTTAAATCCTACATTGGCAATTTGGAAAATTTGAATTAATTAATCTTGTGATTTGTTGTCTAGCAGCAAATAAAGAGAACATGAAACTTTGTTTCAGTAAAAGCTAACTGGTCCAATCATGTCCTTCAGGAATGGATATGTTCTGTCTTTTCTCAGTCTTATTCTAGTCTTTGACTCTATGAAGTCATTGGCATCTTTTTCATTTGTCCCACTTGTAATTTCTCTTGCAGGTAGAAATTTTCCAACTGTTATGTTGAAAAGTTATCATGGATTTTTAAAGTATTTATGATCCTTTTTTCAAAAGCTTGTCTTCTAACGCTACCTGTTTGTGGATAGCTTGTTTAAAAAAAATTGAAACTGGTAAACATGCTTAAAATGAGACAGCAGAGCGGAATTTAGTTTCAAAATACTCCTTTCATTTGTATCATTATTAATGAGGCAGTAGTTTGACATTTGCTGTCATGGAGATTGTTGGGTAAGGTCTCCGTGTCTGCTGTAACACCATTTACTGGAGCGTCTCTAGTTAGTGGAGAGTCCTTTTGCTCTGAGATCTAGTAGCCTCTTTTCTTGAGATTTAAAAGGCTGTTCTGTGGCTCTTGATTTAGGGAGCATTTTACTGTCTGTCAAATGCATCCCCAGTGGAAATGCATTGCTCCAAATGTGTTGTATAATTGGTAGTGAAAAAGGGATAGAAAACTCTATTCACAAATCTTCTGTGTCAGCAAATAAGATTTTTCTTCAAAGGCCTAACAAAAGTAATTGACTAAAATATAATACATGAAGATCTCTGAACAAATTGAACAGCCATTGTCTTTGCATGAACAGGTCTTGGGTAATGTTCTAAGGTTTACAGTTCAGGGCATGGTGGAACAAAGGACAAGCCCATAATTAGGGGCTAAGGTTCATAGTGTGGGTTAGGATAAGGATGTAGGGCCTGGCTGTGATTGTAGGACAGCTTAAGCTAAAAGGTTCATAGAGAAAGACAGGACTACTGTAAGTGTGAAGGCTCTTAGAATAGGACAGGACCAGGGTAAAAGAACAAAGTATTCAGTGCAGGACAAAATCAACACAAAGGGCCAAGCTGAACAGTGCATTACAGGATTAAGGCGCAGGGCTAGGTTGAGGGGTCAGGATTTGCAGGAGAGGACTGAGTTACACGGGCAAGGTTTGCAAGACAGGATAGAGTGAAAGGCTAAGGCTCACGGTGTAGCACAAGGCCAGTATAACAGCTAGCATTTTATAGTGCATTTAATATCACCACTTCAAACAAAATCCAATGACGAACCACATAAAGCAGAAGTTTTAGGACAGATCAATTAAAATTGGGGATTTGAAACTTGGAAGAATTATAGGAGTACAGAGAGTTCTTGGAGTTGTTGGACTAGGAAGATTAGAGATGAGGAGAGTTGAAGCCACTTAGAAATTTGAAAACTGATGGCAAATGAATATAGTTAGTCAGTGAATGGGACTTGGTGTGAGTTGCAATATGGAGTTTTGGACGAGTCCAAGTTGTTGGGGATAAAGACCCAGGGTTCACGATTCAGGACTAAGACAAGGAACGATGATCAAATGTCCAGAACAGCAACCAGGTGAAAGGGTAAAGGCTGTAACTGAAGGAATACAAAGTAATTTGCCTAAAATAAATAAATACACAATTACAAAATAAAATCAAAATTGAAAACAAAATCTAGCACTAGAAATAAGTGAGTTTTATTTTAAACATA